>NC_057800.1:605568112-605895563 GCF_018294505.1 Triticum aestivum
CCCCTAGGCCCCCTATATATAGTGGTGGGGAGAGAGGGCTTCTCACCTATGCCTTTGGTGCCTCCCTCTCCCTCTCCAACACCCCCTCCTCCTCCATAGAGCTTGGCGAAGCCCTGCTGCGGTGACTGCTGCATCCACCACCACGCCGTCGTGCTGCTGGTCTGTTGGATCTTCATCAACCCCTCCTTCCCCCTTGCTGGATCAAGGAGGAGACGTCACGCTGACCGTACGTGTGTTGAACGCGGAGGTGCCGTCCGTTTGGCGCTAGGATCTCCGGTGATTTGGATCACGTCGAGTACGACTCCCTCATCCCCATTCTTTGAACGCTTCTGCTCGCGATCTACAAAGGTATCTAGATGCATTCGATCACTCGTTGCTAGATGAACTCATAGATGGATCTTGGTGAAACCGTAGGAATTTTTTTGTTTTCTGCAACGTTCCCCAACAGTGGCATCATGAGCCAGGTTTATGCGTAGTTGTCTTTGCACGAGTAGAACACAATTTGTTGTGGGCGTAGATGCTGTCAACTTTCTTGCCGCTACTAGTCTTATCTTGCTTCAGCGGTATTGTGGGATGAAGCGGCCCGGACCAACCTTACACGTACGATTACGTGAGACCGGTTCCACCGACTAACATGCACTAGTTGCATAAGGTGGATGGCGGGTGTCTGTCTCTCCCACTTTAGTTGGAGCGGATTCGATGAAAAGGGTCCTTATGAAGGGTAAATAGAAGTTGACAAATCACGTCGTGGCTTTCATGTAGGCAAGAAAACGTTCTTTCTAGAACCCTATTGCAGCCACGTAAAACTTGCAACAACAATTAGAGGACGTCTAACTTGTTTTTGCAGCAAGTGTTCTGTGATGTGATATGGCCAAAGTTGTGATGAATGATGAATGATATATATATGTGATGTATGAGATCATGTTCTTGTAATAGGAATCACGACTTGCATGTCGATGAGTATGACAACCGGCAGGAGCCATAGGAGTTGTCTTTATTTTTTGTATGACCTGCATGTCATTGAGAAACGCCATGTAAATTACTTTACTTTATTGCTAAATGTGTTAGCCATAGTAGTAGAAGTAATAGTTGGCGAGCAACTTCATGGAGACATGATGATGGAGATCATGATGATGGAGATCATGGTGTCATGCCGGTGACAGGATGATCATGGAGCCCCAAGATGGAGATCAAAGGAGCTATGTGATATTGGCCATATCATGTCACTATTATTATTTGATTGCATGTGATGTTTATCATGTTTTGTACATCTTGTTTACTTAGAACAACGGTAGTAAATAAGATGATCCCTCATAATAATTTCAAGAAAGTGTTCCCCCTAACTGTGCACCATTGCGACAGTTCGTTGTTTCGAAGCACCACGTGATGATCGGGTGTGATAGATTCCAACGTTCACATACAATGGGTGTAAGACAGATTTACACACAAACACTTAGGTTGACTTGACGAGCCTAGCATGTACAGACATGGCCTCGGAACACAGAAGACCGAAAGGTCGAGCATGAGTCATATAGAAGATACGATCAACATGAAGATGTTCACCGACGTTGACTAGTTCGTCTCACATGATGATCGGACACGGCCTAGTTAACTCGGATCATGTTATACTTAGATGACTGGAGGGATGTCTATCTGAGTGGGAGTTCATTGAATAATTTGATTAGATGAACTTAATTATCATGAACTTAGTCTAAAATATTTACAATATGTCTTGTAGATCAAATGGCCAACGTTGTCCTCAACTTCAACGCGTTCCTAGAGAAAACCAAGCTAAAAGACGATGGCAGCAACTATACGGACTGGGTCCGGAACCTGAGGATCATCCTCATAGCTGCCAAGAAAGATTATGTCCTACAAGCACCGCTAGGTGATGCACCCGTCCCACAGAACCAAGACGTTATGAATGCTTGGCAGACACGTGCTGATGATTACTCCCTCGTTCAGTGCGGCATGCTTTACAGCTTAGAACCGGGGCTCCAAAAACGTTTTGAGAGACACGAAGCATATGAGATGTTTGAAGAGCTGAAAATGGTTTTCCAATCTCATGCCCGGGTCGAGAGATATGAAGTCTCCGACAAGTTTTTCAGCTGTAAGATGGAGGAAAATAGTTCTGTCAGTGAGCACATACTCACAATGTCTGGGTTACATAACCGCTTGACTCAGCTGGGAGTTAATCTCCCGGATGACGCAGTCATTGACAGAATCCTTCAGTCGCTTCCACCAAGCTACAAGAGCTTTGTGATGAACTTCAATATGCAGGGGATGGAAAAGACCATTCCTGAATTATTTGCAATGCTGAAATCAGCAGAGGTAGAAGTCAAAAAGGAACATCAAGTGTTGATGGTGAATAAAACCACTAAGTTCAAGAAAGGCAAGGGTAAGAGGAACTTCAAGAAGGACGGCAAGGGAGTTGCCGCGCCTGGTAAGAAAGCTACCGAGAAGAAGCCAAAGAATGGACCCAAGCCCGAGACTGAGTGCTTTTATTGCAAGGGAAGTGGTCACTGGAAGCGGAACTGCCCCAAATACTTAGCGGACAAGAAGGCCGGCAAAAACAAAAGGTATATGTGATATACATGTAATTGATGTGTACCTTACCAATACTCGTAGTAGCTCCTGGGTATTTGATACCGGTGCAGTTGCTCACATTTGTAACTCAAAGCAGGAGCTGCAGAATAAGCGGAGACTGGCGAAGGACGAGGTGAGGATGCGCGTCGGGAATGGTTCCAGGGTCGATGTGATCGCCGTCGGCATGCTACCTCTGCATTTACCTACGGGATTAGTTTTAAACCTCAATAATTGTTATTTAGTGCCAGCTTTGAGCATGAACATTGTATCGGGATCTCATTTAATTCGAGATGGCTACTCATTTAAATCCGAGAATAATGGTTGTTCTATTTATATGAGAGATATGTTTTATGGTCATGCTCCGATGGTGAATGGTTTATTTTTAATGAATCTCGAGCGTAATGCTACACATGTTCATAGTGTGAATACCAAAAGATGTAAGGTTGATAATGATAGTCTCACATACTTGTGGCACTGCCACCTTGGTCACATAGGTGTCAAACGCATGAAGAAGCTCCATGCAAATGGACTTTTAGAGTCTCTTGATTATGAATCATTTGACACGTGCGAACCATGCCTCATGGGTAAAATGACCAAGACTCCGTTCTTAGGAACAATGGAGCGAGCAACCAACTTATTGGAAATCATACATACTGATGTGTGCGGTCCAATGAGCGTTGAGGCTCGTGGTGGCTATCGTTATGTTCTCACCCTCACTGATGACATGAGTAGATATGGGTATGTCTATTTAATGAAACACAAGTCTGAAACCTTTGAAAAGTTCAAGGAATTTCAGAGTGAGGCTGAGAATCAACGTGACAGAAAAATCAAGTTCCTACGATCAGATCGTGGAGGAGAATACTTGAGTCACGAATTTGGCACACACTTAAGAAAATGTGGAATAGTTTCACAACTCACGCCGCCTGGAACACCTCAGCGTAATGGTGTGTCCAAACATCGTAATCGCACTCTATTAGATATGGTGCGATCTATGATGTCTCTTACGGATTTACCGCTATCTTTTTGGGGCTATGCTTTAGAGACTGCCGCATTCACTTTAAATAGGGCTCCGTCGAAATCCGTTGAGACGACACCGTATGAATTATGGTTTGGGAAGAAACCTAAGCTGTCGTTTCTAAAAGTTTGGGGATGCGATGCTTATGTCAAGAAACTTCAACCTGAAAAGCTCGAACCCAAGTCGGAAAAATGCGTCTTCATAGGATACGCTAAAGAAACTATTGGGTATACCTTCTACCTCAGATCCGAAGGCAAGATCTTTGTTGCCAAGAATGGATCCTTTCTAGGGAAAGAGTTTCTCTCGAAAGAAGTAAGTGGGAGGAAAGTAGAATTTGATGAAGTATTACCTCTTGAACCAGAAAATGGCGCAACTCAAAGAAATGTTCCTGAGGTGCCTGCACCGACTAGAGAGGAAGTTAATGATGATGATCATGAAACTTCAGATCAAGTTGCTACTGAACTTCGTAGGTCCACAAGGACACGTTCTGCACCAGAGTGGTACGGCAACCCTGTCTTGGAAATCATGTTGTTAGACAACGGTGAACCTTCGAACTATGAAGAAGCGATGGCGGGCCCGGATTCCGACAAATGGCTAGAAGCCATGAAATCCGAGATAGGATCCATGTATGAAAATGAAGTATGGACTTTGACTGACTTGCCTGTTGAGCAGCGAGCCATAGAAAATAAATGGATCTTTAAGAAGAAGACAGGCGTGGATGGTAATGTGACCATCTATAAAGCTCGGCTTGTCGCTAAGGGTTATCGACAAGTTCAAGGGGTTGACTACGATGAGACTTTCTCACCGGTAGTGAAGCTAAAGTCTGTTCGAATCATGTTAGCAATTTCCGCATTCTATGATTATGAGATATGGCAAATGGACGTCAAAACGGCATTCCTTAATGGTTTCCTTTAGGGATGAATTGTATATGATGCAGCCGGAAGGTTTTGTTGATCCTAAGAATGCTGACAAGGTGTGCAAGCTCCAACGCTCGATTTATGGGCTGGTGCAAGCATCTCGAAGTTGGAACATTCGCTTTGATGAGATGATCAAAGCGTTTGGGTTTACGCAGACTTATGGAGAAGCGTGCGTTTACAAGAAAGTGAGTGGGAGCTCTGTAGCATTTCTCATATTATATGTAGATGACATACTTTTGATGGGAAATGATATAGAACTCTTGGACAGCATTAAGGCCTACTTGAATAAGAGTTTTTCAATGAAGGACCTTGGAGAAGCTGCATATATATTAGGCATCAAGATCTATAGAGATAGATCAAGACGCCTCATAGGTCTTTCACAAAGCACATACCTTGATAAGATATTGAAGAAATTCAATATGGATCAGTCTAAGAAGGGGTTCTTGCCTGTGTTACAAGGTGTGAAATTGAGCTCAGCTCAATGTCCGACCACGGCAGAAGATATAGAAGAGATGAGTGTCATCCCCTATGCCTCAGCCATAGGTTCTATTATGTATGCCATGCTGTGTACCAGACCTGATGTAAACCTTGCCGTAAGTTTGGTAGGAAGGTACCAAAGTAATCCCGGCAAGGAACACTGGACAGCGGTCAAGAATATCCTGAAGTACCTGAAAAGGACTAAGGAAATGTTTCTCGTTTATGGAGGTGACGAAGAGCTCGCCGTAAAGGGTTACGTCGACGCTAGCTTCGACACAGATCTGGATGACTCTAAGTCACAAACCGGATATGTGTATAATTTGAATGGTGGGGCAGTAAGCTGGTGCAGTTGCAAGCAGAGCGTCATGGCGGGATCTACATGTGAAGCGGAGTACATGGCAGCCTCGGAGGCAGCGCATGAAGCAATTTGGGTGAAGGAGTTCATCACCGACCTAGGAGTCATACCCAATGCGTCGGGGCCAATCAAACTCTTCTGTGACAACACTGGAGCTATTGCACTGCCAAGGAGCCCAGGTTTCACAAGAAGACTAGGCACATCAAGCGTCGCTTCAACTCCATTCGTGAAAATGTTCAAGATGGAGACATAGATATTTGTAAAGTACATACGGACCTGAATGTAGCAGATCCGTTGACTAAACCTCTCCCTAGAGCAAAACATGATCAGCACCAGAATTCCATGGGTGTTCGATTCATCACAATGTAACTAGATTATTGACTCTAGTGCAAGTGGGAGACTGTTGGAAATATGCCCTAGAGGCAATAATAAAAGCATTATTATTATATTTCCTTGTTCATGATAATTGTCTTTATTCATGCTATAATTGTGTTATCCGGAAATCGTAATACATGTGTGAATAATAGACACCAACATGTCCCTAGTAAGCCTCTAGTTGACTAGCTCGTTGATCAACAGATAGTCATGGTTTCCTGACTATGGACATTGGATGTCATTGATAACGAGATCACATCATTAGGAGAATGATGTGATGGACAAGAACCAATCCTAAACATAGCATAAGATCGTATAGTTCGTTTGCTAGAGTTTTTCCAATGTCAAGTATCCTTTCCTTAGACCATGAGACCGTGTAACTCCCGGATACCGTAGGAGTGCTTTGGGTGTACCAAACGTCACAACGTAACTGGGTGATAATAAAGGTATACTACGGGTATCTCCGAAAGTGTCTGTTGGGTTGACACGGATCAAGACTGGGATTTGTCACTCTGTATGACGGAGAGGTATCACTGGGCCCACTCGGTAATGCATCATCATTATGAGCTCAAAGTGACCAAGTGTCTGGTCACGGGATCATGCATTACGGTATGAGTAAAGTGACTTGCCGGTAATGAGATTGAACAAGGTATTGGGATACCGACGATCGAATCTCGGGCAAGTAACATACCGATTGACAAAGGGAATTGTATACGGGGTTGCTTGAATCCTCGACATCGTGGTTCATCCGATGAGATCATCGAGGAGCATGTGGGAGCCAACATGGGTATCCAAATCCCGCTGTTGGTTATTGGCCGGAGAACCGTCTCGGTCATGTCTACGTGTCTCCCGAACCCGTAGGGTCTACACACTTAAGGTTCGGTGACGCTAGGGTTGTAGGGATATGTATATGCAGTAACCCGAATGTTGTTCGGAGTCCCGGATGAGATCCCGTACGTCACGAGGAGTTCCAGAATGGTTCGGAGGTAAAGAATTATATATAGGAAGTGCTATTTCGGCCATCGGGACAAGTTTCGGGGTCACCGGTATTGTACCGGGACCACCGGAAGGGTCCCCGGGGTCCACCGGGTGGGGCCATCCATCCCGGAGGGCCCCATGGGCTGAAGTGGGGAGGGGAACCAGCCCATAGTGGGCTGGTGCGCCCCCAAGGCCCACCCCTTGCGCCTAGGGTTAAAACCCTAGGGTGGGGGGGGGGCTCCCCACTTGCCTTGGGGGGCACTCCACCCCCCTTGGCCGCCGCCCCCCTAGGATATTGGATCTCCTAGGGCCGGCGCCCCCCCTAGGCCCCCTATATATAGTGGTGGGGAGAGAGGGCTTCTCACCTATGCCTTTGGTGCCTCCCTCTCCCTCTCCAACACCCCTCCTCCTCCATAGAGCTTGGCGAACCCTGTTGCGGTGACTGCTGCATCCACCACCACGCCGTCGTGCTGCTGGATCTTCATCAACCTCTCCTTCCCCCTTGCTGGATCAAGAAGGAGGAGACGTCACGCTGACCGTACGTGTGTTGAACGCGGAGGTGCCGTCCATTCGGTGCTAGGATCTCCGGTGATTTGGATCACGTCGAGTACGACTCCCTCATCCCCGTTCTTTGAACGCTTCCGCTCGCGATCTACAAAGGTATGTAGATGCATCCGATCACTCGTTGCTAGATGAACTCATAGATGGATCTTGGTGAAACCGTAGGAAAAATTTTGTTTTCTGCAACGTTCCCTAACAGAACACCACAGCGTAATGGTGTGTCCGAACATCGTAATCGCACTTTACTAGATATGGTGCGATCTATGATGTCTCTTACTGATTTACCGCTATCGTTTTGGGGTTATGCTCTAGAGACGGCCGCATTCACGTTAAATAGGGCACCATCAATATCCGTTGAGACGACGCCTTATGAATTATGGTTTGGCAAGAAACCAAAGTTGTCGTTTCTGAAAGTTTGGGGTTGCGATGCTTATGTGAAAAAGCTTCAACCTGATAAGCTCGAACCCAAATTGGAGAAATGTGTCTTCATAGGATATCCAAAGGAAACTATTGGATACACCTTCTATCACAGATCCGAATGCAAAACTTTTGTTGCTAAATTCGGAAACTTTCTAGAGAAGGAGTTTCTCTCGAAAGAAGTGAGTGGTAGGAAAGTAGAACTTGATGAGGTAACTGTACCTGCTCCCTTATTGGAAAGTAGTACATCACAGAAACCAGTTTCTGTGACACCTACACCAATTAGTGAGGAAGCTAATGATGATGATCATGAAGCTTCAGAACAAGATACTACTGAACCTCGTAGATCAACCAGAGTAAGATCCGCACCAGAGTGGTACGGTAATCCTGTTCTGGAAGTCATGTTACTAGATCATGATGAACCTACGAACTATGGAGAAGCAATGGTGAGCCCAGATTCCGCAAAATGGCTTGAAGCCATGAAATCTGAGATGGGATCCATGTATGAGAACAAAGTATGGACTTTGGTTGACTTGACCAATGATCGGCAAGCAATTGAGAATAAATGGATTTTTAAGAAGAAGACTGACGCTGACGGTAATGTTACTGTCTACAAAGCTCGACTTGTCGCAAAAGGTTTTCGACAAGTTCAAGGGATTGACTATGATGAGACCTTCTCACCCGTAGCGATGCTTAAGTCTGTCTGAATCATGTTAGTAATTGCCGCATTTTATGATTATGAAATTTGGCAGATGGATGTAAAGACTGCATTCTTGAATGGATTTCTGCAAGAAGAGTTGTATATGATGCAACCGGAAGGTTTTGTCGATCCAAAGGGAGCTAACAAAGTGTGCAAGCTCCAGCGATCCATTTATGGACTGGTGCAAGCCTCTCGGAGTTGGAATAAACGCTTTGATGGTGTGATCAAAGCATTTGATTTTGTACAGACTTTTGGAGAAGCTTGTATTTACAAGAAAGTGAGTGGGAGCTCCGTAGCATTTCTGATATTATATGTAGATGACATATTACTAATTGGAAATGATATAGAATTTCTGGATAGCATAAAGGGATACTTGAATAAGAGTTTTTCAATGAAAGACCTCGGTGAAGCTGCTTACATATTAGGCATTAAGATCTATAGAGACAGATCAAGACGCTTAATTGGACTTTCACAAAGCACATACCTTGACAAGGTTTTGAAAAAGTTCAAAATGGATCAAGCAAAGAAAGGATTCTTGCCTGTGTTACAAGGTGTGAAATTGAGTAAGACTCAATGCCCGACCAATGCAGAAGATAGAGAGAAAATGAAAGATGTTCCCTATGCTTCAGCCATAGGCTCTATCATGTATGCAATGTTGTGTACCAGACCTGATGTGTGTCTTGATATAAGTCTAGCAGGCAGGTACCAAAGTAATCCAGGAGTGGATCACTGGACAACGGTCAAAAACATCCTAAAATACCTGAAAAGGACTAAGGATATGTTTCTCATATATGGAGGTGACAAAGAGCTCATCGTAAATGGTTACGTTGATGCAAGCTTTGACACCGATCCGGACGATTCTAAATCGCAAACCGGATACGTGTTTACATTAAACGATGGAGCTGTCAGTTGGTGTAGTTCTAAACAAAGCGTTGTGGCGGGATCTACATGTGAAGCAGAGTACATAGCTGCTTCGGAAGCAGCAAACGAAGGAGTCTGGATGGAGGAGTTCATATCGGATCTAGGTGTCATACCTAGTGCATCGGGTCCAATGAAAATCTTTTGTGACAATACTGGTGCAATTGCCTTGGCAAAGGAATCCAGATTTCACAAGAGAACCAAGCACATCAAGAGACGCTTCAATTCCATCCGGGATCTAGTCCAGGTGGGAGACATAGAGATTTGCAAGATACATACGGATCTGAATGTAGTAGACCCGTTGACTAAGCCTCTTCCACGAGCAAAACATGATCAGCACCAAAGCTCCATGAGTGTTAGAATCATTACTGTGTAATCTAGATTATTGACTCTAGTGCAAGTGGGAGACTGAAGGAAATATGCCCTAGAGGCAATAATAATGTTATTATTTTATTTCCTTATATCATGATAAATGTTTATTATTCATGCTAGAATTGTATTATCCAGAAACATAATACTTGTGTGAATACATAGACAAGACAAACGTTAATAGTATGCCTCTACTTGACTAGCTCATTAATCAAAGATGGTTATGTTTCCTAACCATAGACATGTGTTGTCATTTGATTAACGGGATCACACTATTAGGAGAATGATGTGATTGACATGACCCATTCCATTAGCTTAGCACCCGATCGTTTAGTATGTTGTTATTGCTTTCTTCATGACTTATACATGTTCCTATGACTATGAGATTATGCAACTCCCGTTTGCCGGAGGAACACTTTGTGTGCTACCAAACGTCACAACGTAACTGGGTGATTATAAAGGAGCTCTACAGCTGTCTCCAAAGGTAAATGTTGGGTTGGCATATTTTGAGATTAGGATTTGTCACTCCGATTGTCGGAGAGGTATCTCTAGGCCCTCTCGGTAATGCACATCACATAAGCCTTGCAAGCATTGCAACTAATGAGTTAGTTGCGAGATGATGTATTACGAAACGAGTAAAGAGACTTGCCAGTAACGAGATTGAACTAGGTATTGAGATACCGACGATCGAATCTCGGGCAAGTAAAATACCGATGACAAAGGGAACAACGTATGTTGTTATGCGGTCTGACCGATAAAGATCTTCATAGAATGTGTAGGAGCCAATATGAGCATCCAGGTTCCGCTATTGGTTATTGACCGGAGACGTGTCTCGGTCATGTCTACATTGTTCACGAACCCGTAGGGTCCGCATGCTTAAAGTTTTGATGACAGTTATATTATGAGTTTATGAGTTTTGATGTACCGAAGTTAGTTCGGAGTCCCGGATGTGATCACGGACATAACGAGGAGTCTTGAAATGGTCGAGACATAAAGATTGATATATTGGACGGCTATATTCGGACACCGGAAGTGTTCCGGGTGATTTCGGAGAAAACCGGAGAGCCGGAGGGTTACCGGAACCCTACCGGGAGAAGTAATGGGCCATATGGGCCTTAGTGGAGAGAGAGAAGGGCAGCCAGGGTGGGCCGCGCGCCTCCTCCCCCCTAGTCCGAATTGGACTAGGAGAGGGGGGCGGCGCCCCCCTTTCCTTCTCCCTCCCCACTTCCTTTCCCTTCCTAGTAGGAGTCCTACTCCTACTAGGACGAGGACTCCTCCTGGCGCGCCAATAGGGGCCAGCCGGCCTCCTCCCCTTGCTCCTTTATATACGGGGGCAGGGGGCACCCCTAGACACACAAGTTGATCCACGTGATCATATTCTTAGCCGTGTGCGGTGCCCCCTTCCACTATAATCCTTGATAATATTGTAGCGGTGCTTAGGCGAAGCCCTGCGACAGTAGTACATCAAGATCGTCACCACACCGTCATGCTGATGAAACTCTTCCCCGACACTTTGCTGGATCAGAGTCCGGGGATCGTCATCGAGCTGAACGTGTGCTAAAACTCGGAGGTGTCATAGTTTCGGTGCTTGATCGGTCGGACCGTGAAGACGTACGACTACATCAACCGTGTTGTGCTAACGCTTCTGCTGTCGGTCTACAAGGGTACGTAGATCACACTCTCCCCTCTCGTTGCTATGCATCACCATGATCTTGCGTGTGCGTAGGAATTTTTTTGAAATTACTACGTTCCACAACAGTCCCTCACATAATGTCATCTCTGAAGACGTGTGTCGGTGTCAAAACCGACGGATCTCGGGTAGGGGGTCCCGAACTGTGCGTCTAGGCCGGATGGTAACAGGAGGCAGGGGACACGATGTTTTACCCAGGTTCGGGCCCTCTTGATGGAGGTAAAACCCTACGTCCTGCTCGATTAATATTGATGATATGGGTAGTACAAGAGTGGATCTACCACGAGATCAGATAGGCTAAACCCTAGAAGCTAGCCTATGGTATGATTGTATGTTGTGACTATTGTCCTACAGACTAAAACCCTTCGGATTATATAGACACCGGAGAGGGTTAGGGTTACACAAGATCAGTTACAAAGGAGGAGATATATATATCCGTATTGCCTAGCTTGCCTTCCACGCCAAGTAGAGTCCTATCCGGACACGATACGAAGTCTTCAATCTTGTATCTTCATAGTCTAACAGTCCGGCCAATGGAGATAGTCCGGCTGTTCGGAGACCCCCTAATCCAGGACTCCCTCAGTAGCCCCTGAACCAGGCTTCAATGACGATGAGTCCGGCGTGCAGTATTGTCTTCGGCATTGCAAGGCGGGTTCCTTCTCCGAATACATCACGGAAGAATTTGAATACGAGGATAGTGTCCGACCCTGCAAAATAAGTTCCACATTCCGCCGTAGAGAGAATAATATTTTCGCAGATCTAATTTGCTGGCTTGTTTTGGCAGCATGACGTTATGTCATGGCCCAGTGATTATTCGAACCATTTCTTTTAACCAGCCCCGCACATAACACGAGGCAGTTTTTTCGACACGTCCTGTCAATGCAGAGATCGTGTCCCCTTATTACTGGATTCTCATCAATACAGGCATGGGTAACCCAACCGCGCCATCAATTGCAGCGCTTGGGGGATAAGCGAGTTTTACCAGGCAAGTGGGAACGCTTAGTTTCGTCCGCCCATATAAAGGGATAAGGATTCACCTTTCTATCCACACCTTCTTCCTCCTCTGCTCATGCGTTTTCGCACACTCGAGCTCTAGCACCCAAGCCCACACTTCCGCCTCAACTCTCTCCAACCATGTCCGGAGCGGGAGGCAAGTGGATGATCTCCTCCGTCATGGAGGGAGACATCAAGAAACTGAGGAGAGCCGGATACCTGCCCGACGACATCGTGCACCGGCTCCCCGATGAGGGGCAGCTCATCCCCACCCCCAGGCCCCACGAGAGGGTAGTATTCCTCACCCATTTCCTCCACGGGCTGGGATTCCCTCTCCATCCCTTTGTCCGGGGGCTCATGTTTTATTACGGCTTGGATTTCCATGATCTGGCCCCGAACTTCATCCTCAACATCTCGGCGTTTATCGTCGTGTGTGAGGCCTTCCTCCGCATCAAGCCCCACTTAGGCTTATGGCTGAAGACCTTCAATGTCAAGCCGAAGGTGGTGGGCGGCCGCCAGGCAGAGTGCGGAGGCGCCATGGTGGGCAAGATGCCCAACATAACATGGCTCGAGGGCTCATTTGTGGAAACCATAAAGGGGTGGCAATCGGGGTGGTTCTATATCACCGAGCCGCGCGACCCTGCATGGGTAGCGGCCCCTGAGTTCCGATCTGGCATCCCCACGCGGCTCACCTCCTGGAAAGAGAATGGCCTATCCTGGGGTAGTTCGAAAGAGCTAACCGGACTTCAAACATGTATTCAAAACATGGTGGACAAGAAGCTCAAGCTTGTCAACATAGTCCAAGTCATGCTCATCCATCGGATACTCCCGTGCCAACAACGGGAGTTCAACTTGTGGGAGTTCAATCCGGCGCAGCACCGAATTCTGAACAGGCTCTTCAACACGACTCATGAAGATGCCTGGAGGGTGCTGTTCAAAAGCGCCGAGGTCCCCCCCCCTATTACTGAGGATCGCGGATTCGGCGTGAAGCGCCAAGCCAGTGCGGTAAGCTGCTTTACCTTTCACAGGATACTTATTGTATATAGATTGACTCTGTGCGGGATCTAAACTACCGTACCTTTGACAAGACTGGCAGAAGATGGCCGGACAGATAGACTGTCCGGCTCCTTTGCCCGAAGGCCCCGCAGACGTCCTTCTGGCGAAGATGCTGACTCTGGCCCCTTACAAGGTGTCGGAGAAGACCAAGAAGGCCAAGGGAACCCGAAAGAGTTCCCGACACCAGGCGTCGTCGGACTCACCGTCCGATGACTCTGCGGCGCACTCTTCCCCTGAAGACGAGGAAGAGGAAGAAGATGCTCCCCCACCGACTAGGGGAGACAAGAAAACTAAGGCCGCCCCAACTGGGGAGGCCGGAGGGTCCAAGAAGGGAAGGACTCTCCTTCCGGACAGCTCCACCGCCGCCGACGAAAGTGAAGACGAGTGGTTGCCCAGGGCCAAGCCCCCGGGGAGATCGTAAGTATTTGGATACCAAAGTTACCCATAGGATTCCTTTGTCGCACTGCTTTCCCTAACACCGAACACAATTATGTAGGCCGCCCCGAGCCAGTATCGACGTATCGTCGGACGGCTCCTTGGGCTTGTCGGACATGGATAGCAATCTAGTCCCGACCGCCACCTCCCCTCATCTTGCCGACAACGCCGAGGTGTTGTCTCAAGAGGCACCGGATCGAGGGGAGACAGTCCCAGAGGCGCCTCAAGGCGACCTCCCGGACTCCGGGAGCCGAGGGGACGGAGCCCCCGAGAGCTCCGAGTTTGGCCCTCAGCCAAACACCGCGCCGGACCCTCCAGTGGTTCCGGGTTCGGGCAAGCGTCCTCCTTCTAAGAGGGGCAAGATGCCTCTGCCGGTGACCTCTGTCCATCCAGAGCGCCGGACAATCTGCTGGAAGCGCTTCGCAGCACTTCCATCGACGAGGAGCACCGCACTATCATGAGTGCGGTGATCCAAAAGGTTCAGTCCGCCAAGAGAGGATTGACTGAAGCCTGTGCCAGCCTTCTAACAGGCTTCGAGGTAAGTGTTTTGAAATATAGTAGAGATATTACCACATAGACAGTAGCCCCTGATGCTTTGTTCGGTGTTCACAAAGAAAAGCCGAACAGAGGATCAAATAATATCGCAGGAGTCTAATATAAGTATGTCAATATGCGTATGCAGGCTTCGCTGCTGGCGTCTGCCGCACTGACTGCGGAGGTCGCCGTACTGAAGCAGGACCTCAAGGGGTCCAGGAAAGAGCTCGACCTTGTCAAGAGGCAGCTCGAGGAGAACAAGGGTAAGTAATACCTTGTCTATAGATATGTATATATATAAAAGAGGACGCGATTGCAAAATGACAGGATCATCATATGTTTGCCAGGGGCCACGACCGAGGTGGCGACCCTGAAGCAAGCGCTAACCGAGGCCGAAGATAAAGCGGCCAAGGAGCACACCGAGCGAGAGAAGCATGAGGCTCGGGTGGGCGAGGTGCAGCAAGAGCTCCAGGCTCTCGTGACGAAGCACGAGGCGTTGGAGTTTGACTCGAAGATGCGAGAGTCTGAGCTTGCCGCGGCCCTTGAGAGCGTAAAGAGCTCCAAGGCCGAGGCCCAGAAGGCCCTCCAAGAGATCGACACGATGAAGAAGATAGCGGTGGGTAAGGCTTTCTATATGCAAAGCAAGCATGTAAAAGTAAATTACCGATTACTTACCCGGATCCGGAGCTCTTCAGGAGCATTCGCAGATTTGCCCGCAGTGTGTCTGATGCCACACAATTTTACCAAGCCGAGGACGGAAGCTCGACGGAGAAGCTATTCCGGTCTCAGTATGTTGAGGCCGAACTTCCGGTGCTGATGAGCGACCAGCTGAAGCAGATGGTCGAGCTACATAAGGCGGCCGATCAGGCCATGAAGGGCTTTATAGTCCGGCTGTGGCCTGTCGACGCCCTTCCGAACAGCTTCTTCGGCCTGGTGAGGCGGCTTGTGGATGCCTGCCCATGGCTGGAGGTCATCAAGCGATCCATCTGCATTGAAGGTACACGCTGGGCTTTCGCCTGTGTGAAATTGCAGTGGGTCAAGCTAGACGCCGTGAAGCTGATCAAGGAGGGGCCGCCGGAGGGCAAGGAGCACCGCCACCCCGAGATGTACTACGAGAGTGTTCTGCCGGGTGCCCGTCTTATCACGGATGAGTGTTCGAAAGATGTAATATTTGAGTAAACTTGCTCGTTTTTGTTGACACACTAACATGTCACGTGTACCCTCGACACCGGGGGTGATGCACCTCAGCTCACGTCGAAGGAGACCCGACCGGCAGCGCGATACGCAAGACAGTCGACGGGCGCTTTTACAGACCCGAAAACCCCACACCCTCGGGAGGGACCGCGTCAGGGAGTGCGGCGGCTATGGGCTGCCCTAGGTCGATTCGCTCACCCCTAGAGCCTCGGAATTCTCAGCTCTCAAACACGAAGAACAACGAAGAACGAGAGAGAAAAACGGTGGAGAGATAAAACGTAGATGAAAAAGTAGTATATTGATTTGTTCGATTGTGTGTTGTTTCAATCAGCCGTCACCCCCAACATATATGAGAGGCGGCTGGACTTCCCGTACAAGCAAAGGATTCATCTAGGCTTTCCTTACAAGAAAATTACATCAATTCACATCCAAAACCCTAGTCAAATTCGGACTGGTTTTATCCGAACTTTCCAAAACTGTTCGGTTTAAACTGGCTGCACCTTGAGGGTCTTTTTTTTGCGGTGGTAAACGATCTCGGATGAAAACAAGCCCAAAAGCAATCTTGACCGTTTCGACGAGACGAACAACTTTCGTGTTGAAGGTTTTTTGATCAGAGATCATCTTGAGGGTCAAATCGGTCTCACAACACATGTTATTTCCTCGCGCTACCCGTCAGACATGTGTCTCGTGGGGCGCGCCACATCTCGCCTCGTGACAGGGCTGCACTCTGATTGCTCTAACTTTTGCATACAAACTCGGATTTGAACGATTTTTATATCGAAATCGATCGTTTCGACGAGGCGAAGACAACCCGTATAGGACATTTCTCCATCCAAGATCATCTGAATTAGCTTCTGAGCCCATCTTCAACTTCTCATCGGCTTGACTATCACAACCTCTACCCCGGCATGCCTTCCACCCGGGTAAGCTTTCCGCACTGACAAGGTTTCACCCCAGCAAGGTTTTTACACCGGCAAGGATTCCTCCCTAGCTAGGCAAGGTTTCTACCCCGGCAAGAGTTCCTCCTCGGCAAGGTTTCTACCCTGGCAAGAGTTCCTCCTTGGCAAGGTTTCTCCCTCGGCAAGAGTTCCTCCTCGGCAAGCTTCTCCGCCGGCAAGCTTTCCACGCTGGCAAGCTTCTCCGCCGGCAAGCTTTCCACGTCGGCAAGCCCTCACATCAGCAAGGTTTTACCCCGGCAAGGTTTCATTCAGCTGGCAAAGGCCGAATACTTTCTCACTCAGGGCCGGCCCGCGAAGTGTTGCCTCTAACTTTTGCATACGAACCCGGATTCGTGACCATGCCAAAATCTGGTGTCAACAGTTTTATCCTGTATTTATGAAAACTTGTTTCATATGTGCTATGCAACGCTTGTTTGAATTTAAAATATTACCTTTTGTTTGGCTATTTATCCAATCTGAGAGATGGCTAGTCCTCGGCTTCTGCCCCCATGCCATGAGTGCCGGGGTGTTCAGGATAAACCTGAGCACTCTTGTTCCCATATTTGGGTCCTTCGAGGGAGGTTCTCAACACAACGAACAAGGCAACTGGACTAATAATGCTTTATCACTCTCACTTAGCCATAGAATTCTATAATTTTAAATGTCGGTGAAGCCCCTGGTATTCGGAAGGCCGAATTCGGGGCGCGATACACGCCTTTAAGCCGGACAGGGCCGGCCCCTCGCCCTAAGCGGCATAAGTCTTTAGGGACTCGAAAAACCTCGCCGAACAGCGACCAGTCTCTCACCTTATCATGACAGTCAGTTTTAGCTTTCTTTACTGAGGTGCTCATCCCGGTAGAACCGGGGCACAATCGCAGCAGTTCTCCTAGCGCTACCTTAGCCGATAGAGCGGAACGTAAGGTACCAAAACATAGGAGCCGGGCAAACCCAACATTTGACCAAAGACATGATTCGGAGTTGATGCATATAATGCTATAAGTTTGGGGTGCCGCACTTGTGAAAGTGTTCGGACTTTTCACACCGCATTGTGGGGTACGTGAGCCCCTGGTGTATTGGTCGTACCAAAGTGTATGGTTGCAAGGCGTCGTTAATGAACACACACATATATATAACAAAAATGCAATAATAGTCGTGATGTCATGCATTGTTTATTAAAAAACGGCGTTAAAGCAGAGTGATACAGATAGTGTGATAAGCAAAAAGTAGGACTAAGTCCCTTCCAAGGGCAAGCTGAGTAATGATATTAAATTGAATATTTCACTCGTTACTGTAATCAACCTGGGAATTCCGTGGTATGAGTAGCTGTCTGCCTCCTTGGTTGGTGCATCATGTGTTCGGCAATAGTGCTGCCGGACAGTGTTTCCAGAGATTAAGGTCCTGAAAGAAAAAGAAAAATAACCGAACGGGAAGCCCCTAGTGCGGTTTAGGCCGCGTCTTGGGGTGTGTCGTAGTTGTGCCCCCCTCCCCACCTGTGCCCATGGTATTTTTAATGCGTAATTATGTATGCGCGTCACAAGTTTCGCCGCTGGGCTGGGATTGGGGTGGCCGCCGTATTGCTACGCGAGCTCAGATCGTGCCAGGCAGTCTATTTGCCGATTGCCCCGAGCGCGCTTGAAGGTGTCCGGGCTGTGAAGCGCTGAACTGGTTGATTGCCTTGATAGGCTGCTTTGCGCTTCTGCTGCGAGGGCTGCAGTGTGCTCCTCTGTTAGGAGAGAGCGCTCTGTGTTTCCATTGACTGTAATAACTCCGCGAGGTCCTGGCATCTTGAGCTTAAGGTATGCATAATGCGGTACCGCATTGAATCTAGTAAATGCAGTTCGCCCGAGCAGCGCGTGATAACCACTTCGGAACGGGACTATATCGAAGATTAACTCTTTGCTTCGGAAGTTATCCGGGGATCCGAAGACCACTTCCAGTGTAATTGAGCCTGTGCAATGGGCCTCTACACCTGGAATGACGCCCTTAAAGGTCGTTTTGGTGAGTTTGATCCTTGAGGGGTCTATACCCATTTTGCGCATTGTGTCCTGATAAAGCAGGTTCAGGCTGCTGCCGTCGTCCATAAGGACTCGAGTGAGGTGAAATCCGTCGATGATTGGGTCTAGGACCAGTGCGGCGAATCCGCCATGACGAATACTAGTGGGGTGGTCCCTGCGATCGAAGGTGATTGGACAGGAGGACCAAGGGTTGAACTTTGGGGCGACTGGCTCCAATGCATATACGTCCCTGAGCGCACGCTTCCGCTCCCTCTTGGGGATGTGGGTTGCATATATCATGTTCACCGTCCGCACTTGCGGGGGAAACTTCTTCTGTCCTCTAGTGTGCGGCTGCCGGGGCTCCTCCTCGTCGTCGCTATGCATCCCCTTGTCCTTGTTTTCGGCAATTAACTTGCCGGCCTGCTTGAACACCCAACAATCCCTGTTGGTGTGATTGGCTGGCTTGTCTGGGGTGCCGTGTATTTGACACGAGCGATCGAGTGTACGGTCCAAGCTGGACGGGCCCGGCGTACTTTGTTTGAATGGCTTTTTCCGCTGACCGGGTTTAGAGCCTTTGAATCCGGCATTGACTGTCGTATCCTTAGTATTTTCGCTGTTAATGTGGCGCTTATGCTTGTTGCGACGTGACGTGCTATTGCCGTCCTTGGTATTTGAGGTACCATGGTTCTTTGATATGTTATTACTGCAAGCCAACCAGCTGTCTTCTCCTGCACAAAAGCGGGTCATGAGCATCATGAGACTGCCATAGATTTTGTCTTTTCCTGACCAAGGTGCCGGGCTAGCCACTCGTCTCGGATGTTGTGCTTGAAAGCCGCTAAGGCCTCCGCGTTCGGACAGTCGATGATTTGATTTTTCTTTGTAAGGAACCGAGTCCAGAATTGCCTGGCCGACTCTTCTCGCTGCTGAATTATGTGGCTCAAGTCATCGGCGTCTGGTGGTCGCACATAAGTGCCCTGAAAGTTGTCGAGGAATGCAGCTTCCAGATCTTCCCAACAGCTAATGGAGTCCGCTGGCAAGCTGTTAAGCCAATGCCGTGCTGGTCCTTTGAGCTTTAGTGGGAGGTATTTGATGGCGTGTAAGTCATCACCGCGGGCCATGTGGATGTGGAGGAGGAAGTCCTCAATCCATACCGCGGGATCTGTTGTGCCGTCGTATGATTCAATGTTTACAGGTTTGAAACCTTCTGGGAATTGATGTTCCATTACTTCGTCTGTGAAGCATAAGGGGTGTGCGGCGCCTCTGTATTGGGCTATATCTCGACGCAGCTCGAATGGGTCTTGCCCGCTGTGTTCGGCCCGGCCGGATTTGCTTTTACTGTATCCGGCGTGACGTATGTTGTCTCACAGAGTGGTGCGCCCTCGTGATCCGTAGATCGATCTTGAATGCTTTGCCTTGTCCTCCAACATGTCTCACAGGTTTGGCCTATCTTCCCATGCCTTTTTATTTGAATGGCGTTGGGGTGGAGGCTGAGCTTTTGGCTGGAATGCCTCTCTATCGCGGCCACGAGGTGGCCGATCTGCCGTATCATACGCTTCTTCCTCCAGTCGGGGTAGTAACCTGCGCCTTGGGTAACTCTTGGAGGGGCGCTCGAGTTTATATTCCTCGGCCACGAGGACTTCAGTCCATTTGTCAGCTAGCAGATCTTGATTAGCTTGAAGCTGTTGCTGCTTTTTCTTCAGGCTATTTGCCGTGGCCATTAGCCGGCGCTTGAAGCGCTCTTGTTCGACGGGATCCTCTGGAATGGTGAATTCATCGTTGCTGAGGCTTGCCTCGTCTTTGGAGGGGGGATGTAATTGTCATCCTCCTCCTCTCCATCTGCCGCTCTCTCAGGAGAGCTGGCTCCTTCATCCTCCTGCTCTAAATCTTGCTGGAGGGGATTGTTGTTGTCTTCGGCACTATCCGAAGTATTATTATCTCCTGTGACGGTATCACCACTTTTGCTTTGGCGGGACTTAGAGCGGCGCCGCTGACGTCGGCGCTTGGGTTGCTTCTTGGAGGGGTCATCCTCCGCTATCCCGTCGCCATTGCCTTCGTTGGGTGTATCCACCATGTATATGTCATATAACGAGGTGGCTTTCCAGTGCCCTATAGGTGCTGGTTCATGTTCGTCTCCTACATCGTCGTCCATACCGTCGATGTCTTCGGAGTCGAAGTCAAGCATGTTGGTTAAATCATCGACAGTGGCTATGAAGTGGGTGGTGGGTGGGCGTCGAATTTCTTCGTCGTCCGCATCCCAATCCTGTTGGCCATAATCTGGCCAGGGCTCTCCTGACAAAGAGAGAGACCTTAGTGAATTCAGAATGTCGCCGAAGGGCGAGTGCTGAAAGATATCCGCGGCGGTGAATTCCATGATCGGTGCCCAATCAGATTCGATTTGTAAGGGCGCGGGCGGTTCGGAGTCAGAAAAAGAGTCCGGCACCTTGGAGTCACGGGCTGCGCAGAGGATTATGCTGGTATTCGGCTCGATCGCCGTTGAGACTGCAACCCCTGAGGCGGTGTCTAACCACCCGTCCTCGATTGGCGCAGTTGGCTCCGAACTAAGGGTCGGAGCTGATGCGGGCGCGGCCTCTGGGGTACTGTTCGGTGGCAGAGCTAGGTCATACCCATCGAGACAGTGCGGCGCGCCCGGCTGTGGCTCGAATCCGTCGAAGATCAAGTCTCCGCGGACGTCGGCCGTGTAGTTCAAACTTCCAAATCTGACCTGATGGCCAGGGGCGTAGCTTTCAATCTGCTCCAGATGACCAAGCGAATTAGCCTGTAGTGCAAAGCCGTCGAATACGAAAATCCGTCCAGGGAGAAAAGTCTCACCCTGGACCACATCGCTATCAATGATAGTAGGAGCCATCAAGCCTAACGGTGATGACACAGAGGAACTCTCAATGAAAGCACCAATGTCGGTGTCAAAACCGGCGGATCTTGGGTAGGGGGTCCCGAACTGTGCGTCTAGGCCAGATGGTAACAAGAGGCAGGGGACACAATGTTTTACCCAGGTTCGGGCCCTCTTGATGGAGGTAAAACCCTACGTCCTGCTCGATTAATATTGATGATATGGGTAGTACAAGAGTGGATCTACCACGAGATCAGAGAGGCTAAACCCTAGAAGCTAGCCTATGGTATGATTGTATGTTGTGATTGTTGTCCTACGGACTAAAACCCTTCGGTTTATATAGACACCGGAGAGGGTTAGGGTTACACAAGGTCGGTTACAAAGGAGGAGATATCCATATCCGTATTGCCTAGCTTGCCTTCCACGCCAAGTAGAGTCCCATCCGGACACGAGACGAAGTCTTCAATCTTGTATCTTCATAGTCTAACAGTCCGGCCAATGGAGATAGTCCGGCTGTCCGGAGACCCCCTAATCCAGGACTCCCTCAACGTGTTGTATTGAGATAACTCACTTATCCTACTTCTTGTCCCATACCTGAGGCGGCTAACACAACAATATTAAGGTCCTCATGGTTCGAGGACCAGACGAAGGCATTAGGCTCTATGGACAACCATGATTCCTGGAGTAATTGTGTTCCCCTCAAGATATATGCACCTGTGAAAAGATCGATATAGTTGACTAGAGGGGGAGTGAATAGGCAACTAAGAATTTTTAGCTTTTCTTTACCAATTTAAACTTTGCATCAAAGTAGGTTGTCTAGATATGCAACTAGGTGAGCAACCTATATGATGCAACAACAACGAGCACTCAAGCGAGCAAGAGGTGCAACACAATATAAGCTTGCACAAGTAAAGGTACGAGATAACCAAGAGTGGAGCCGGTGAAAACGAGGATGTGTTACTGAAATTTCTTCCTTTTGAGGGGAAGTACATCTCCGTTGGAGCAGTGTGGAGGCACAATGCTCCCCAAGAAGTCACTAGGGCCACTGTATTCTCCTCATGCCCACACATAATGCGAGATGCCGTGATTCTCTCCACTATTGGTGCCCTTGGAGGCGGCGACCGAACCTTTACAAACAAGGTTGGGGCTCTCTCCACAACTGAATTGGAGGCTCCCAACGAAACCACAGAGCTTCACCACAATGGAATGTGGTTCCGAGGTGACCTCAACCATCTAGGGTGCTCAAACACACAAGAGTAACAAAATCCACACAAGAAGGTATGGGGGAAGCAAATATCCTTTGGTGGAAATGTAGATCTAGATCTCCTCCTTCAATCCCTAGCAAATCCACGAGTTTGAGTGGCTAGAGAGAGAGAGAGATCGGGCAAGAGAGCTTGAGTGGCATTAATGGAGGAGTGAGGGAGGTAAGAGGTAAATGTGGTAGGTGGAAGAACCACCTTTATATAGCAAACCCTAAAATACAATCGTTACTGCGAAAACAACACTTCAGCGGTACAACCGCTCTTCGTCCCGGTACAACCAGAACTTCACAATTTACCTGCAGAACCCTACCAAGTGGTACAGCCGGGCGGGTAAGCGGTAGTACCGGTTGTGGAGAACAACCGCCCAACCACCGCTTTGAAACAGTAGGGTGTCACCCCTGTGTGCGGTGATCAAGCGGTATAGCACCGGTGCAATCGCCTGGCCTTGGACACTTGGGTGGCTAAGTCCCAAGCGGTAGAACTGCTTAGGACACCGGTGGTACTGGTGTGCAGGATACAACCGGACCAACACCGCCCAAGTACCGCATCAAAATAGAAGTCTGTACGGTTGTTGAGCGATACTTGGGCGGTACAATCGCCGGAGACAGACCGCAGTCACTGTTAAGCTTGGTGGCGGTACCACCGCCCGAGAGTAGCGGTACAACCGCTCATTCATGAATGGGCTATTCAACCCTAGGGTATCACCCCTGGGATGGAGGTTGGGTTAGCGCCAAGAGCCAGCGGTACAACCGCTCGCACGAGCGGGGAGAACACAACAAGTAGAAGAGAAGGAAGGGGAGCTCTCTCTCTCACAAAACAAGGAAGTCAAAGGAGGGTGTGGCAAATGTGTATGTGCAAAGAACCCTCAACTCCTTCCAATGTGGATTCCCTCTTAATAGTACAGGTTCCCTACGACCAAAGAGATAAACACGTAGAAAAAAACCCGTCTTCGATCTTTTCCTTCCAGAGAGAATAGCTAACCGATGTAAGCCTAATCACTGAGAACCTGAAGCACTTAGCACATGATTAGACCAACAAAGGGTTGTCATCATCATCCAAAACACAAAGAAGGGAAATGCCCTTACAATCTCCCCCTTTTGGTGGATGAGGACAACAGCACGATTTGCAAGAGAGAGGTCTAAAAAATATAGATGTGACTCCCCCTAGATGTGTGCTCTAATTTGATATTGCTATAGGAATGCAAGTGCACACATTAGGGGCAAGACTCCCCCTAGATTTTATAGACCCACCACTCCTACACGGCAATCAATAAGCATATAATAAGAGAGTAATGACTATAACGGATAAATAAACGCCATTAACGACAATAGTGATAAAATAGAGGAGCGCATGTCTCACACCATGCAAGTCGAGATAAACAACAAGGTCCACAAGCTAAAGTTCAACACAAACACAACGCATGAAAGAACAAAACACAAACCCAAGCAAAGCAAATCCCATGCAAATCTCGAGACCTAATAGAACTCTCTCCCCCTTTGGCATCAAGACACCAAAAAGGAAAAGAGCGAAGCTAGCGCCCCAGAGCTCAATCCTCCTCCTCTAACTCCTCAGTTGCATTTGGATTCTCATCATCATCAAACTCCTCAACATCGTCTCGATCCACGTCCTCCATGGTTGTTGGAAATATGCCCTAGAGGCAATAATAAAAGCATTATTATTATATTTCCTTGTTCATGATAATTGTCTTTATTCATGCTACAATTGTGTTATCCGGAAATCGTAATACATGTGTGAATAATAGACACCAACATGTCCCTAGTAAGCCTCTAGTTGACTAGCTCGTTGATCAACAGATAGTCATGGTTTCCTGACTATGGACATTGGATGTCATTGATAACGAGATCACATCATTAGGAGAATGATGTGATGGACAAGACCCAATCCTAAACATAGCATAAGATCGTATAGTTCATTTGCTAGAGTTTTTCCAATGTCAAGTATCCTTTCCTTAGACCATGAGATCGTGTAACTCCCGGATACCGTAGGAGTGCTTTGGGTGTACCAAACGTCACAACGTAACTGGCTGACTATAAAGGTATACTACGGGTATCTCCGAAAGTGTCTGTTGGGTTGACACGGATCAAGACTGGGATTTGTCACTCCGTATGACGGAGAGGTATCACTGGGCCCACTCGGTAATGCATCATCATTATGAGCTCAAAGTGACCAAGTGTCTGGTCACGGGATCATGCATTACGGTACGAGTAAAGTGACTTGCCGGTAACGAGATTGAACAAGGTATTGGGATACCGACGATCGAATATCGGGCAAGTAGCATACCGATCGACAAAGGGAATTGTATACGGGGTTGCTTGAATCCTTGACATCGTGGTTCATCCGATGAGATCATCGAGGAGCATGTGGGAGCCAACATGGGTATCCAGATCCCGCTGTTGGTTATTGACCGAAGAGCAATCTCGATCATGTCTACATGTCTCCCGAACCCGTAGGGTCTACACACTTAAGGTTCGGTGATGCTAGGGTTGTAGGGATATGTATATGCAGTAACCCAAATGTTGTTCGGAGTCCCGGATGAGATCCCGGACGTCACGAGGAGTTCTGGAATGGTCCGGAGGTAAAGATTTATATATAGGAAGTGCTATTTCGGCCATCGGGACAAGTTTCGGGGTCACCGGTATTGTACCGGGACCACCGGAAGGGTCCCAGGGGTCCACCGGGTGGGGCCACCTATCCCGGAGGGCCCCATGGGCTGAAGTGGGAAGGGATCCAGCCCAAAGTGGGCTGGGGCGCCACTTCCCCTAGGGCCCATGCGCCTAGGGTGGGGGAAACCCTAAAGGGGGGGGGGCGCCCCCCTTGCTTGGGGGGCAAGCCCCCCACCCCTTGGCCGCCGCCCCCCTAGGAGATTGCATCTCCTAGGGCCGGTGCCCCCCCTAGGCCCCCCTATATATAGTGGGGGGGATGGAGGACCTCTTACCTTTGCCTTTGGTGCCTCCCTCTCCCTCTCCAACACATCCTCCTCCTCCATAGAGCTTGGCGAAGCCCTGCCGGAGTACTGCAGCTCCATCACCACCATGCCGTCGTGCTGCTGCTGGAGCCATATTCCTCAACCTCTCCTTCCCCCTTGCTGGATCAAGAAGAAGGAGACGTCACTCTGACCGTACGTGTGTTGAACGCGGAGGTGCCGTCCGTTCGGCGCTAGGATCTCCGGTGATTTGGATCACGTCGAGTACGACTCCCTCATCCCCGTTCTTTGAACGCTTCCGCTCGCGATCTACAAGGTATGTCGATGCATCCAACCACTCGTTGCTAGATGAACTCATAGATGGATCTTGGGTGAAACCATAGGAAATTTTTTGTTTTCTGCAACGTTCCCCAGCAGTGGTATCAGAGCCAGGTTTATGCGTAGTTCTCTTTGCACGAGTAGAACACAATTTGTTGTGGGCATAGATGTTTTCAACTTTCTTGCCGCTACTAGTCTTATCTTGCTTCAGCGGTATTGTGGGATGAAGCGGCCCGGACCAACCATACACGTACACTTACGTGAGACCGGTTCCACCAACTAACATGCACTAGTTGCATAAGGTGGCTGGCGGGTGTCTGTCTCTCCCACTTTACTTGGAGCGGATTCGATGAAAAGGGTCCTTATGAAGGGTAATAGAAGTTGACAAATCACGTTGTGGCTTTCACGTAGGTAAGAAAACGTTCTTGCTAGAACCCTATTGCAGCCACGTAAAACTTGCAACAACAACTAGAGGACGTCTAACTTGTTTTTGCAGCAAGTGGTCTGTGATGTGATATGGCCAAAGTTGTGATGAATGATGAATGATATATATGTGATGTATGAGATCATGTTCTTGTAATAGGAATCACGACTTGCATGTCGATGAGTATGACAACCGGCAGGAGCCATAGGAGTTGTCTTTATTTTTTGTATGACCTGCGTGTCATTGAGAAACGCCATGTAAATTACTTTACTTTATTGCTAAATGTGTTAGCCATAGTAGTAGAAGTAATAGTTGGCGAGCAACTTCATGGAGACACGATGATGGAGATCATGATGATGGAGATCATGGTGTCATGCCGGTGACAGGATGATCATGGAGCCCCAAGATGGAGATCAAAGGAGCTATGTGATATTGGCCATATCATGTCACTATTATTATTTGATTGCATGTGATGTTTATCATGTTTTGTACATCTTGTTTACTTAGAATGACGGTAGTAAATAAGATGATCCCTCATAATAATTTCAAGAAAGTGTTCCCCCTAACTGTGCACCATTGCGACAGTTCGTTGTTTCGAAGCACCACGTGATGATCGGGTGTGATAGATTCCAACGTTCACATACAACGGGTGTAAGACAGATTTACACATGCAAACACTTAGGTTGACTTGACGAGCCTAGCATGTACAGACATGGCCTCGGAACACAGAAGACCGAAAGGTCGAGCATGAGTCGTATAGAAGATACGATCAACATGAAGATGTTCACCGACGTTGACTAGTTCGTCTCACGTGATGATCGGACACGGCCTAGTTAACTCGGATCATGTTATACTTAGATGACTGGAGGGATGTCTATCTGAGTGGGAGTTCATTGAATAATTTGATTAGATGAACTTAATTATCATGAACTTAGTCTAAAATATTTACAATATGTCTTGTAGATCAAATGGCCAACGTTGTCCTCAACTTCAACGCGTTCCTAGAGAAAACCAAGCTAAAAGACGATGGCAGCAACTATACGGACTGGGTCCGGAACCTGAGGATCATCCTCATAGCTGCCAAGAAAGATTATGTCCTACAAGCACCGCTAGGTGATGCACCCGTCCCACAGAACCAAGACGTTATGAATGCTTGGCAGACACGTGCTGATGATTACTCCCTCGTTCAGTGCGGCATGCTTTACAGCTTAGAACCGGGGCTCCAAAAACGTTTTGAGAGACACGAAGCATATGAGATGTTTGAAGAGCTGAAAATGGTTTTCCAAGCTCATGCCCGGGTCGAGAGATATGAAGTCTCCGACAAGTTTTTCAGCTGTAAGATGGAGGAAAATAGTTCTGTCAGTGAGCACATACTCACAATGTCTGGGTTACATAACCGCTTGACTCAGCTGGGAGTTAATCTCCCGGATGACGCAGTCATTGACAGAATCCTTCAGTCGCTTCCACCAAGCTACAAGAGCTTTGTGATGAACTTCAATATGCAGGGGATGGAAAAGACCATTCCTGAATTATTTGCAATGCTGAAATCAGCAGAGGTAGAAGTCAAAAAGGAACATCAAGTGTTGATGGTGAATAAAACCACTAAGTTCAAGAAAGGCAAGGGTAAGAAGAACTTCAAGAAGGACGGCAAGGGAGTTGCCGCGCCTGGTAAGAAAGCTACCGGGGAGAAGCCAAAGAATGGACCCAAGCCCGAGACTGAGTGCTTTTATTGCAAGGGAAGTGGTCACTAGAAGCGGAACTGCCTCAAATACTTAGCGGACAAGAAGGCCGGCAAAAACAAAAAGTATATGTGATATACATGTAATTGATGTGTACCTTACCAATACTCGTAGTAGCTCCTGGGTATTTGATACCGGTGCAGTTGCTCACATTTGTAACTCAAAGCAGGAGCTGCGGAATAAGCGGAGACTGGCGAAGGACGAGGTGACGATGCGCGTCGGGAATGGTTCCAGGGTCGATGTGATCGCCGTCGGCACGCTACCTCTGCATTTACCTACGGGATTAGTTTTAAACCTCAATAATTGTTATTTAGTGCCAGCTTTGAGCATGAACATTGTATCGGGATCTCGTTTAATTCGAGATGGCTACTCATTTAAATCCGAGAATAATGGTTGTTCTATTTATATGAGAGATATGTTTTATGGTCATGCTCCGATGGTGAATGGTTTATTCTTAATGAATCTCGAGCGTAATGCTACACATGTTCATAGTGTGAATACCAAAAGATGTAAGGTTGATAATGATAGTCTCACATACTTGTGGCACTACCGCCTTGGTCACATAGGTGTCAAACGCATGAAGAAGCTCCATGCAAATGGACTTTTAGAGTCTCTTGATTATGAATCATTTGACACGTGCGAACCATGCCTCATGGGTAAAATGACCAAGACTCCGTTCTCAGGAACAATGGAGCGAGCAACCAACTTATTGGAAATCATACATACTGATGTGTGCGGTCCAATGAGCGTTGAGGCTCGCGGTGGCTATCGTTATGTTCTCACCCTCACTGATGACTTGAGTAGATATGGGTATGTCTACTTAATGAAACACAAGTCTGAAACCTTTGAAAAGTTCAAGGAATTTCAGAGTGAGGTTGAGAATCAACGTGACAGAAAAATCAAGTTCCTACGATCAGATCGTGGAGGAGAATACTTGAGTCACGAATTTGGCACACACTTAAGAAAATGTGGAATAGTTTCACAACTCACGCCGCCTGGAACACCTCAGCGTAATGGTGTGTCCGAACGTCGTAATCGCACTCTATTAGATATGGTGCGATCTATGATGTCTCTTACCGATTTACCGCTATCTTTTTGGGGCTATGCTTTAGAGACTACCGCATTCACTTTAAATAGGGCTCCGTCGAAATCCGTTGAGACGACACTGTATGAATTATTGTTTGGGAAGAAACCTAAGCTGTTGTTTCTAAAAGTTTGGGGATGCGATGCTTATGTCAAGAAACTTCAACCTGAAAAGCTCGAACCCAAGTCGGAAAAATGCATCTTCATAGGATACCCTAAAGAAACTATTGGGTATACCTTCTACCTCAGATCCGAAGGCAAGATCTTTGTTGCCAAGAATGGATCCTTTCTAGAGAAAGAGTTTCTCTCGAAAGAAGTAAGTGGGAGGAAAGTAGAACTTGATGAAGTATTACCTCTTGAACCGGAAAATGGCGTAACTCAAAGAAATGTTCCTAAGGTGCCTGCACCGACTAGAGAGGAAGTTAATGATGATGATCATGAAACTTCAGATCAAGTTGCTACTGAACTTCGTAGGTCCACAAGGACACGTTCCGCACCAGAGTGGTACGGCAACCCTGTCTTGGAAATCATGTTGTTAGACAACGGTGAACCTTCGAACTATGAAGAAGCGATGGCGGGCTCGGATTCCGACAAATGGCTAGAAGCCATGAAATCTAAGATAGGATCCATGTATGAAAATGAAGTATGGACTTTGACTGACTTGCCTGTTGAGCGGCGAGCCATAGAAAATAAATGGATCTTTAAGAAGAAGACAGACGCGGATGGTAATGTGACCATCTATAAAGCTCGGCTTGTCGCTAAGGGTTATCGACAAGTTCAAGGGGTTGACTACGATGAGACTTTCTCACCGGTAGTGAAGCTAAAGTCCGTCCGAATCATGTTAGCAATTGCCGCATTCTATGATTATGAGATATGGCAAATGGACGTCAAAACGGCATTCCTTAATGGTTTCCTTAAGGAAGAATTATATATGATGCAGCCGAAAGGTTTTGTCGATCCTAAGAATGCTGACAAGGTGTGCAAGCTCCAACGCTCGATTTATGGGCTGGTGCAAGCATCTCGGAGTTGGAACATTCGCTTTGATGAGATGATCAAAGCGTTTGGGTTTACGCAGACTTATGGAGAAGCCTGCGTTTACAAGAAAGTGAGTGGGAGCTCTGTAGCATTTCTCATATTATATGTAGATGACATACTTTTGATGGGAAATGATATAGAACTCTTGGACAGCATTAAGGCCTACTTGAATAAGAGTTTTTCAATGAAGGACCTTGGAGAAGCTGCATATATATTAGGCATCAAGATCTATAGAGATAGATCAAGACGCCTCATAGGTCTTTCACAAAGCACATACCTTGATAAGATATTGAAGAAATTCAATATGGATCAGTCTAAGAAGGGGTTCTTGCCTGTGTTACAAGGTGTGAAATTGAGCTCAACTCAATGTCCGACCATGCCAGAAGATATAGAATAGATGAGTGTCATCCCCTATGCCTCAGCCATAGGTTCTATTATGTATGCCATGTTGTGTACCAGACCTGATGTAAACCTTGCCGTAAGTTTGGTAGGAAGGTACCAAAGTAATCCCGGCAAGGAACACTGGACAGCGGTCAAGAATATCCTGAAGTACCTGAAAAGGACTAAGGAAATGTTTCTCGTTTATGGAGGTGACGAAGAGCTCGTCGTAAAGGGTTATGTCGACGCTAGCTTCGACACAGATCAGGATGACTCTAAGTAACAAACCGGATACGTGTATATTTTGAATGGTGGGGCAGTAAGCTGGTGCAGTTGCAAGCAGAGCGTCGTGGCGGGATCTACATGTGAAGCGGAGTACATGGCAGCCTCGGAGGCAGCGCATGAAGCAATTTGGGTGAAGGAGTTCATCACCGACCTAGGAGTCATACCCAATGCGTCGGGGCCAATCAAACTCTTCTGTGACAACACTGGAGCTATTGCACTTGCCAAGGAGCCCAGGTTTCACAAGAAGACCAGGCACATCAAGCGTCGCTTCAACTCCATTCGTGAAAATGTTCAAGATGGAGACATAGATATTTGTAAAGTACATACGGACCTGAATGTAGCAGATCCGTTGACTAAACCTCTCCCTAGAGCAAAACATGATCAACACCAGAATTCCATGGGTGTTCGATTCATCACAATGTAACTAGATTATTGACTCTAGTCCAAGTGGGAGACTGTTGGAAATATGCCCTAGAGGCAATAATAAAAGCATTATTATTATATTTCCGTGTTCATGATAATTGTACTTATTCATGCTATAATTGTGTTATCCGGAAATCGTAATACATGTGTGAATAATAGACACCAACATGTCCCTAGTAAGCCTCTAGTTGACTAGCTCGTTGATCAACAGATAGTCATGGTTTCCTGACTATGGACATTGGATGTCATTGATAACGAGATCACATCATTAGGAGAATGATGTGATGGACAAGAACCAATCCTAAACATAGCATAAGATCGTATAGTTCGTTTGCTAGAGTTTTTCCAAAGTCAAGTATCCTTTCCTTAGACCATGAGATCGTGACACTCCCGGATACCGTAGGAGTGCTTTGGGTGTACCAAACGTCACAATGTAACTTGGTGACTATAAAGGTATACTACGGGTATCTCCGAAAGTTTCTATTTGGTTGACACGGATCAAGACTGGGATTTGTCACTCCGTATGACGGAGAGGTATCATTGGGCCCACTCGGTAATGCATCATCATTATGAGCTCAAAGTGACCAAGTGTCTGGTCACGGGATCATGCATTACAGTACGAGTAAAGTGACTTGCCGGTAACGAGATTGAACAAGGTATTGGGATACCGATGATCGAATCTCAGGCAAGTAGCATACCGATTGACAAAGGGAATTGTATACGGGGTTGCTTGAATCCTCGACATTGTGGTTCATCCGATGAGATCATCGAGGAGCATGTGGGAGCCAACATGGGTATCCAGATCCCGCTGTTGGTTATTGACTGGAGAGCAATCTTGGTCATGTCTACATGTCTCCCGAACCCGTAGGGTCTACACACTTAAGGTTCGGTGACGCTAGGGTTGTAGGGATATGTATATGCAGTAACCTGAATGTTGTTCGGAGTCCCGGATGAGATCCGTGACGTCACGAGGAGTTCCGGAATGGTCCGGAGGTAAAGAATTATATATAGGAAGTGCTATTTCGGCCTTCGGGACAAGTTTCGGGGTCACCGGTATTATACCGGGACCACCGGAAGGGTCCCGGGGGTCCACCGGGTGGGGCCACCTATCCCGGAGGGCCCCATGGGCTGAAGTGGGAAGGGATCCAGCCCAAAGTGGGCTGGGGCGCCACTTCCCCTAGGGCCCATGCGCCTAGGGTGGGGGAAAACCTAAAGGGGGGGCGCCCCCCTTGCTTGGGGGGCAAGCCCCCCACCCCTTGGCCGCCGCCCCCCTAGGAGATTGCATCTCCTAGGGCCGCCGCCCCCCCTAGCCCCCCCTATATATAGTGGGGGGATGGAGGACCTCTTAACTTTGCCTTTGGTGCCTCCCTCTCCCTCTCCAACACATCCTCCTCCTCCATAGAGCTTGGCGAAGCCCTACCGGAGTACTGCAGCTCCATCACCACCACGCCGTCGTGCTGCTGCTGGAGCCATCTTCCTCAACCTCTCCTTCCCCCTTGCTGGATCAAGAAGAAGGAGACGTCACGCTGACCGTACGTGTGTTGAACGCGGAGGTGCCGTCCGTTCGGCGCTAGGATCTCCGGTGATTTGGATCACGTCGAGTACGACTCCCTCATCCCTGTTCTTTGAACGCTTCCGCTCGCGATCTACAAGGTACGTAGATGCATCCAACCACTCGTTGCTTGATGAACTCATAGATGGATCTTGGTGAAACCGTAGGAAAATTTTTGTTTCTGCAACGTTCCCCAACAATGGCATCATCAGCAGCAGCAAAGGAGGTGGAGGGCTGGCGGGGAGCCTCATCATCAGACCAAGTGCTGTGCGCAGAGATCCGCCTCTCCTCCAGGGAGATGCTCTTCTCAGAGCCACTCTTAACAGGCATGTTGAGGTGCTTCATCATAGTAACCTGATGATGCCTGGCAAGCTTCTCATTGACATGGGCCTCATACATATTCTTCTGAATATCAGTCTGGAGGCAAAAAGTCTTCTTCACCTTGGTAGTGAGCTTGGCCCCGGGACCCAGCTCAAAATCCTCATCATCTGAAGTAGCATAGACATCCTCGAGATCATTGGCAGGAAAGCGAGGCTTGGCGTGCTTCTTCTTATTGAGCTGCTTGACCTCATGCACGGCAAGGTTATCCGGAGAGGTGAGAAGCTCTCTAGGACGGCAAACAGCCCGAACTGAGTTCAGAAAGCACATGACAAATGGAGCATAGATAGGGACCTTTCTGTAGATGACCATGTTGTACATCTCGTGCCACATCTAGTTGGACATATCAAATGTTGCACCAGAGCCCACCTTGGTCTTCATAGCAACCATCAAGTCAACCAGGTAGCCATGGACTTCATCTTGATTTCCTACCTTGGGCAAAAGCACGTTGCGAAACACTCGATGCATGATGTCATAGACCTTCTCAAGATCCTTGGATTCTCCAATAATACCATGGCCCCAAATGTACAAAGGGGAAGATTATCCTTAGGCATGGAACCAGGATGGTCATGAGGACGAATGCCACCATTCCCTTCAAGGCCGGTATCGTCATACCCAATAGCATTGCAAAAAGCCCTCCAGGGCACTTGAAAGAGCTCATCACGGCACATGAACGTGAGAGTGCGAGCGTCATCTTCTCCAAAATGAACTGTGGCATAAAATTGATGGATAAGCTGAACATCAAAGTCACAGTTTACTGACATTAGCTTGACCAGATCAAACTCCTCACACAGAGCCAAAGCTTCACCAAAATACTCCAAGTTGCTTCTCCAATGGTCAAGATCAATGGTCCACTACTTGGCATACCTATTCTTGTTGTGCTCAAAGAGTTCATGAACAATCCGCACTTGCATCTCATTCCGAAACTGAATGGCGGTCCAACAAGGTGCAATGGGAACCTCGTAGGGATTTTTGAACGAAAAGCTTCCCAGTCCTTGGCCTTCCACCGGTGCAAGGGCATAACCATACGTTGCTTGGCAGAGACAGACTTCTCACGGCGAGTGGGCTTGGTGGGAATCACAACCTCTTCTTCTTCATCAGACTCAATCGGGCGCTTGAGTTTCCTAGCCCTCTTCTTGGTCTTGCGAGGAGCAGAGCGAGAATCAGAGCCACCTGCACACACACGCGCGCGAGGAGAACACACAAAACCCAGCAAATGTGAGAGGATTGCACACAAGAACAAATGAATAGGTAGATTGCAAAACAAAGAAGATAGAACAGAGCTACATGGTTCAGATACCGCGGTTGTACCGGTTCTATGACCGGTAGCACCGCTCCAGCGGTTGTACCGCCCATTGAGGCGGTAGAGCTGCTGGGAAAGCAGCACTACCAGTTGGAAAAGGATTGACCACGTGATTTGAATCAACCTAACCATATTCTAACTTCTAAGAAGTGCAAACTAAGCGAGAGGCATAGCTAGATCTCCTCCACCCAATAGTTTGAACAATAAACGCGGAATGTCAAGTAATGCCCAAGAAGAAGGGAAATAACCCTAGAATGAAGAACGCAGGAAATGGGGAATTACTGGCATCCACGGGAAGAGATCGGGAAGGAGGGGGCCTCCATAGAGTGGATCCACGAAGAGCCCATAGATCCGGAGCGCGACGAGCACTCCGGGGCAGAGGCAATGGCGACCGGCGGCTAGGGCACGAGATGGGAAAGGACATGGGATGAGGGGAAAAGAAAACCCTTCGGCCCCGACCCTATATATATGCCCGCAGACGCGAAGCAGTTGTACTGCTCCAAGGAGCGGTTATCCCGTTTCCTAGTACGTGCCAGCGGTTGCGGGCGGTACTTCTGTCGCCTAGATGGCAGCAGTAGTACTGCCTGTAACCAACCGGTAGTACCGACCAGAAGTACAATCTGGGGTGGAGCAGTGGAACCACTCAAGCACCACTGGGATTCCTCCTGGGACGGTACAACCCGAGTGTACCAGCGGTTGAACCGCCCGGGGCACCAGTTGTACCGCCCAGTCACCATTACCCGAACCAAGATCAATTGTGTGCAATTGGATTAGATGATTTAAAGGGAAGGAGAAAGGCTTGGAATGGAGCACGGCACTGGAATATGGTGTGGTGATCTCCAAGAGGGCACAAAGCAACCAACGAGAGAGACCAAAACTTGGAGACCACAACACCTAGGGCCTAACACAAGACTAAGGCAAGAACCACAAGAACCAAAAGTTAACCAGCCAACTCCCTTCAAAAAGAAAGGGTGGTGGCCGAGGCCACCTATATTTGAGTATAAAGGTATGGCACCGCGAAGATTTTAACCTTGGGCCCATGACCAACACTCATCTTTGAAGCACAAGTACCATAAAAAATGGTTAATGTGAAAGATTTGATCAACTTATGCATAATGGGGGGAGGGAGAGTTCATTGAGAGAACAACACTCCCCCTATGTACATGCTTACACCTAAACAAGATATCAAGTTGAGTATGGTGCATGGGGTGTGCACGGGTTCAAGCCACATTGCTCGAATCAATGATATTTAGATCATGCCTTAACTCGCGAAATCTTGCTTCATCCAAAGGCTTCGTGAATATATCTGCAAGGTTACCATGAGTGTTGACATAGTTGAGCTCGATCTCCCCTCGCCTAATATGATCCCGGATGAAGTGATATCGTATCTCAATATGTTTCATCTTGAAGTGTTGCACGGGGTTGAGAGAAATCTTGATGGCACTTTCATTGTCACACCATAGAGGCACTTTGTCACAAATGACACCGTAATCCTTTAAAGTTTGCCTCATCCATAGAAATTGAGCACAACAACTACCGGCAGCCACATACTCCACTTCGGTGGACGAGAGAGACACACAACTTTGCTTCTTAGAAGACCAACTCACCAAAAAGCAACCAAGAAATTGGCACCCTCCAGAGGTGGACTTCCTATCCACTTTGTCTCCCGCCCAATCTGAGTCTGAATAGCCTACGAGGTTGAAGTTTGCTCCCCTTGGGTACCATAAGCCAAAGTTTGGGGTATGAGCCAAATATCGAAAGATTCGCTTGACCGCCACAAAGTGGCTTTCCTTAGGTGCGGCTTGAAACCGTGCACAAATTCCCACACTCAACATGATATCTGGTCTAGATGCACAAAGGTAAAGCAAGGAGCCAATCATGGAGCGATATACCTTTTGATCCACTGCTTTACCATTGGGATCTATGTCAAGTTGGAATTTGACGGGCATTGGAGTGGAAGCCGGCTTGACATCACTTAGCTTGAATCTCTTGAGCATGTCTTGAGTGTATTTGGCTTGGTTGATGAAGGTTCCTTCTCTTCGTTGCTTGACTTCGAACCCGAGAAAGAACTTCAACTCTCCCATCATGGACATCTTGAACTTTGAGGTCATGAGAGCGGCAAATTCCTCATTGAAAGCTTTGTTAGGAGAACCAAAGATAATGTCATCAACATATAGTTGGCACACAAACAACTCCACTTTGACCTTCTTAGTAAAAAGAGTGGGTTCGGTTTTCCCAATTTCAAACCCACGATTTTGCAACAACTCGGTAAGGTGGCCATACCACGCACATGGGGCTTGTTTAAGGCCATAGAGTGCCTTATCGAGTTGGTACACATGATCGGCGAAATAGGGATCCTCGAACCCCGGGGGTTGCTTGACATATACCAACTCATTAATAGGACCATTAAGAAAAGCACTCTTCACATCCATTTGTTGCAACTTGAAGTTATGATGAGAAGCATAAGCAATCAACAAACGAATAGATTCAAGGCGAGCAACGGGAGCAAAGGTTTCACCGTAGTCGATACCCTCGACTTGGGAGTAGCCTTGTGCTACCAAGCGAGCCTTGTTGCGGACAATAATTCCATGAGCATCTTGCTTGTTCTTTAATATCCACTTGGTTCCAGTGACATCATGGTTCCCCATTGGACTTGGCACCACCCTCCACACCTTGTTGTGCTCGAAGTTGTTGAGTTCTTCATGCATGGCATTAAGCCAATCCGGATCTTCGAGTGCCTCATAGACCTTTTGGGGTTCAACACAAGAGACAAACGCATTATGTTCATAATAGTTTGCCAATTGTCTACGAGTGCTTACCCCCTTTCAAATGCTTACAAGCACATTTGTCATGAGATGACCCTTGGTAGAGAGCTTTGATGCAATCTTGGCGTCACGACGCTCCAATTCCTCCTTAGGAGTGAGTTGAGGAGCGGTTACTTGATCATCTTGAGCGTCGTCTTGAGCTTGTTCTTGATCTTGAGCTTGCTCTTGATCTTGAACTTGCTCGGAGGAGAGAACTTGACCTTGGGCATCACTTGGTGGTTCAAAACCATCTTGAGGTTGATCTTGCCCTTGGTCTTGTTCATGGGATTGAGGGCCTTCACTTTGTTCTTCGTAAGCGTGTGGGCCTTGGGTTGGTGATGGTTCCACTTGAGTGGAACATTGTCCTTCTCCTTCGCCCACAAGGGGTTCCTCAATGGGTAGGATAAAACCAACACCTATTCTTCTTATGGCTTGGGGAGGAATTTCATCACCTACATCACAAGTGCCACTTTGCTCCACTTGGGAGTCATTATTCTCATCAAACTTCACATTACACGTCTCCTCAATAAGTCCCATGGACTTATTGAGGACACGGTAAGCATGAGAGTTTGTAGCATAACCAACAAATATGCCCTCTTGAGCTCTAGTCTCAAATTTAGACAAACGAGCACCTTTCTTGAGAATGAAACACTTACACCCGAACACCCGAAAGTACTTGAGGTTGGGCTTGTTGCTGAAGGAAATATGACCTAGAGGCAATAATAAAGTTGTTATTTATATTTCCTTATATCATGATAAATATTTATTATTCATGCTAGAATTGTATTAATCGGAAACTTAGTACATGTGTGAATACATAGACAAACAGAGTGTCTCTAGTATGCCTCTACTTGACTAGCTCGTTAATCAAAGATGGTTAAGTTTCCTAGCCATGTACATGTGTTGTCATTTGATGAATGGGATCACATCATTAGAGAATGATGTGATGGACAAGACCCATCCGTTAGCTTAGCATAATGATCGTTCAGTTTTATTGCTACTACTTTCTTCATGACTTATACATGTTCCTCTGACTATGAGATTATGCAACTCCCGAATACCGGAGGAACACCTTGTGTGCTATCCAACGTCAAAACGTAACTGGGTGATTATAAAGATGCTCTACAGGTGTCTCCAATGGTGTTTGTTGAGTTGGCATAGATCAAGATTAGGATTTTGTCACTCCGTGTATAGGAGAGGTATCTCTGGGCCCTCTCAGTAATGCACATCACTATAAGCCTTGCAAGCATTGTGACTAATAAGTTAGTTGCAGGATGATGCATTACGGAACGAGTAAAGAGACTTGTCGGTAACAAGATTAAACTAGGTATTAAGATACCGATGATCGAATCTCGGGCAAGTAACATACCGATGACAAAGGGAACAACGTATGTTGTTATGCGGTTTGACCGATAAAGATCTTCGTAGAATATGTAGGAACCAATATGAGCATCTAGGTTCCGCTATTGGTTATTGACTAGCGATGAGTCTCGGTCATGTCTACATAGTTCTCGAACCCGTAGGGTCCGCACGCTTAACGTTCTGTGACGGTTTGTATTATGAGTTATGTGATTTGATGACCGAAGTTTGTTCGGAGTCCCGGATGAGATCGGGGACATGACAAGGAGTCTCGAAATGGTCGAGACGTAAAGATCGACATATTGGAAGGCTATATTCGGACATCCAAAAGGTTCCGAGTGATTTGGGTAATTTTCGGAGTACCGGAGAGTTACGAGAATTCGTATTGGGCCTTAATGGGCCATACGGGAAAGGAGAGAAAGGCCTGAAGGGTGGCCGCGCCCCTTCCCCATGGACTGGTCCGAATTGGACTAGGGAAAGGAGGCTCCCCCTTCCTTCCTTCTCCTTCTCCCTTCCCTTTTTCCTATTCCAAGTGGGAGGTGGAATCCTACTAGGACTAGGGAGTCCTAGTAGGACTCCACACTTTGGGCGCACCTTATGAGGGCCGGCCTCCTCCTCCCTCCATCCTTTATATACATGGCCAGGGTGCACCCCATTGACACACAAGTTGATCATTGATCTCTTAGCCGTGTGCGGTGCCCGCCTCCACCATAATCCACCTCGGTCATATCGTAGCGGTGCTTAGGCGAAGCCCTGTTCCGGTAGCATCATCATCACTGTCATCACGCCGTCGTGCTGACGAAGCTCTCCCTCGACACTCTGCTGGATCGTGAGTTCGTGGGACGTCACCGAGCCGAACGTGTGTAGATCACACAGGTGCCGTACTTTCGGTACTAGGATCGATCGATCGTGAAGCCGTACGACTACATCAACCGTGTTTTCATAATGCTTCCGCTTACGGTCTATGAGGTTACGTAGACAATACTCTCCCCTCTCATTGCTATGCATCACCATGATCTTCCGTGTGCGTAGGATTTTTTTTTTGAAATTACTGCGTTCCCAACAGTTGCCGGTGAGTATCTCATATGGAGTCTTGTTCAAGCCTTTCCGGAGATAGAGCCGATTGGATGCATGACACACGGTGTTGATGGCTTCGGCCCAAAAGTTGTATGGATACTTGAACTCCGCCATCGTGGTCCTTGCTGCATCCATCAACGTCCGGTTCTTCCTTTCCACTACACCATTTTGTTGAGGAGTGTAAGGTGCGGAATATTGATGCTTGATCCCCTCATTACTAAGAAACTCATCCAAGGTGTAGTTCTTGAACTCGGTGCCGTTATCACTTCTTATTGTCAAGATCTTTGCATTGTGTTGGCGTTGAGCTTCGTTTGCAAAGTCAATGACAGTTTGTTGGGTCTCACTCTTCTTCTTGAAGAAGTACAGCCAAGTGTATCTTGAATAGTCATCCACAATCACTAAGCAATACTTTCCACCCCCAAGACTATCAAAGGATGGCGGCCCAAAGAGATCCAAGTGAAGGAGCTCCAAAGGCCTCTTTGAGTAATTGATAGTCGTGGGAGGGTGAGCCTTCTCATGTAGCTTTCCTTCAATGCAAGCACCGCAAGCACGATCTTTGGCAAAACTAATATTTGTTAGTCCACGGACATGGTCCCCCTTGAGAAGACTTTGCAAATATGTCATATTGACATGGGCTAAACGGCGATGCCAAAGCCATCCCACGTCAACTTTAGCCATTAGGCATGTCGTGGTCTTAGTGGGTCGCTCCGAAAAGTTAATCACATAGAGATCGTTCTCGACATGTCCAACAAAGGCTACTTTAAGAGTCTTGCTCCACAAGAGGGCCACGGTATCAATATCAAAGAAAGTGGCAAAGCCCATGATTGCAAGTTGACGAACGGAAAGTAAATCATATGCAAGGGACTCAACAAGCATGACCTTCTCAATCATGAGATCATGAGAAATGACAACCTTGCCAAGCCCCAATACCTTAGAGGACGAGGCATCACCCCACTCGGCATTGGTGGGCATAGATGGAATCTTGTGCACGTCCACCACCAATTCCTTGCTTCCGGTCATATGATTAGTGGCTCCACTATCGAGCAACCATGATCCCCCACCGGAAGCGAACACCTATAAGAGATCAATGCTTGGTTTTAGGTACCCATTTTGCAATGGGTCCTTTGATGTTAGTGACAAGGGTCTTAGGAACCCAAATAGGCCATTCAATGTACTCATAAGGAGAACCAACAAATTTAGCATAAACATGCCCATCACTAGCACGACATAACACATAGGAAGGGTTAAAGTCGCTGACTTTGTTGGAAGGCGTGGCATTACTCTTCTTGACACCACCACCCTTCACATTGTTATTCTTCTCCTTAGAGGCACCCTCTCCCTCTTTGACAAAAGTTTGCATGAGAGGAGGAGGTCATTTGGCCTTGTCATTCTTCTTCTTGTTCTTGGACTTGGGTGCGAACCCAATCCCTTCCTTGGCCACAACTTCCTTTTGATTGCTCAAAAGATCGTTGAGGTTCTTATCACCTTGTATGCATGACACAAGGCCTTTCTCAAGTTGCTCCTTCAACTTTGCATTCTCCTCAGCAAGATGCACATGCTCACAAAAAGGGTTAGTAGCATTTGCATTATCAATTAAAACCATATGAGGAAAAGTGGCTTTCTCCTTGGTTAGCCTCACTTGGAGTTGATCATGAGACTCTTTAAGATTAGCATGAGTACTCTTCAAGGCCTTGTGAGCCTTGTCAAGTATATCAAACTCCTCCTTGAGTCTAGAAGATCAACCCCAAGTTTGGCCTTCTCGAAATTTAGCACACAAGATACAACAAGAGCATGATCAAGATCTTTCTTTAATTTAGCATGATCATCATTGTGTGACTCCTCAAGAGCCAAGCGATGACCGCGCTCTTCCTCAAGAGCATTAGAGAGATCCGATATCTCATCGGCATAGTTACGACTATGCCCCTCCATCTTAGAGATGGTGTATTCGTGAGCCTCGATCATGTCATTGGCTTCACCAAGTTGTTCCAAGAGAGCAAAGAAGTGCTTCTTGGATCTACCCTTGAGCTTACTCATAAAAGATTCAAATTCAGTTTCCTCCACGTTGGACCCCCCCCCCACTTTCATCAATGCAATCCGTCAAATAAGGATAAGTAATGATGGTAGTTTTGATGTTGGGGGTTACCTTGTTGGTGGCTTTAGCCATGAGGCACTTGGCGGTGATGCTCTCATTGGGTGAGTCAAAGAGGGACGCCCGTGGAGTTGTCGCAATGGCCATGGAGGCCATGGCAACCGTCTCACCGTCTTCATCATCCTCATACTCATTGTACTCTTCTTGTGCCACCAATCCCTTGGGAGGAGTCTTCTTGGTGAAGTGGTTCTTGTTGGGGAAAGACTTGGCCTTGTCCTTCCGGATGAACTTGCCACCATTGTCTTCCCTCTTCTCATAGGGGCACTCCACAACAAAGTGGCTCACATTGCCACAATTGTAGCAAGTCCTCACACGTTGCTTGCCCTTGGCGCCACTTGAGTTGCTCTTGTGGAAGTTGGGCCTTGAGTTCTTCTTGCTCCAAAATTGTCTTGAAGCGAGAGCCATGTGCTCATGATAATCATATTTTGTATCCTCGGGGTTGCTCTCCTCTTCTTCCTCTTCCTTCTCTTCTTCTACACTAGCCTTGGCTTTCAAGGCAAGGTTGGGCTTCTTTGCTCTTTGAGAACGCAACACCGCATTGTCAGCGGTCTTGTCCAAGATACTCATTGCCACAAACTCATCCAACACTTCACTTGAGGACAAGGTGTGGAAGTCCGGCCTTTGATGGATGACGGAGGACATGGCCTTATGGAAAGGCGTCGTGGCTTTGAGAAACTTCGCTTGATCCAATTGTCATTTGTATCCTTGCTCCCATGATATCGGAGTGAGACCACGAGTGTGGTTAGTCTCCGGTAGAGCTCACGAGGTTCTTCACCTTCATTCGTGGCAAATTCATCGGCTTCATCTTACACCACCTCATAGTTGGAGAGTTGAATGCTTGCGCTTCCCTTGTAAAGGGAAATGACACAGTGCCATGCTTCCTTTGCCACGGTGAATGGTCGGAGATGCGCAATATCTTCGGGAGGGATTGCATCTTGGATGATGAAGAGAGCATTCTCGTTGAATTGATGATCCGCGGCTTCTCTAGTGGTGAAGTTGCTTGAGTCGTGTGGATAGAAACCTTGCTCAATGATTCTCCAAAGGTTAGTATTAACATGATTTAAATGACATTTAAAGCGATAGACCCAAGCGTCAAAATCCTCATTTTTCACAATCTTAGGAGAAGAACCGGCATGGTTTAAATGAGTGGAGGGAATCGGTCCCCCATAGGTAAGTGGAGGTTCCACATGGGCAAACATGCCATTTCCACTTTTACCACTAGACAAAGGAACTTTATCACTAGAAGCTTCCCCCTTGTCGGAGTTAGCATCCGTCACCTTGTTAGTGGGATCGACCACTTCCAACGATGCGGTGGACAACTTAAGGCCACCAATAAAGTTCTTAAGCACGCCTTTGACCTCGGCCGTCATGGAGGTTTTAAATGTGTCCAAGGCCACATTGAGCTCCTCACGTGAGACCGAGATTCCCCCATCAGCCGTAGACGAGGATGGAATCACACCGGGGTGCTCCTCCTCACCGTATATGGTGTCAACCATACTCTTCAGACGGCAAAGTCCTTAATAAAGAGACGAGGCTCTGATACCAATTGAAAGGATCGATATAGTTAACTAGAAGGGGGAGGGGTGAATAGGCAACTAATAATTTTTAGCTTTTCTTTACCAATTTAAACTTTGCATCAAAGTAGGTTGTCTAGATATGAAACTAGGTGAGCAACCTATATGATGCAACAACAACGAGCACTCAAGCAAGCAGGAGATGCAACACAATATAAGCTTGCACAAGTAAAGGTATGAGATAACCAAGAGTGGAGCCGGTGAAGACGAGGATGTGTTACCGAAGTTCCTTCCTTCTGAGGGGAAGTACGTCTCCATTGGAGCGGTGTGGAGGCACAATGCTCCCCAAGAAGCTACAAGGGCCACCGTATTCTCCTCATGCCCTCACACAATGCGAGATGCCGTGATTCCACTATTGGTGCCCTTGGAGGCAGCGATCGGACCTTTACAAACAAGGTTGGGGCTCTCTCCACAACTGAATTGGAGGCTCCCAACGAAACCACGGAGCTTCACCACAATGGAATGTGGCTCCGAGGTGACCTCAACCGTCTAGGGTGCTCAAACACCCAAGAGTAACAAAATCCACACAATAAGGTATGGGGGAAGCAAATATCCTTTGGTAGAAGTGTAGATCTAGATCTCCTCCTTCAATCCCTAGCAAATCAATGAGTTTGAGTGGCTAGAGAGAGATTGGGCAAGAGAGCTTGAGTGACATTAATGGAGGAGTGAGAGAGGTAAGAGGTAAATGTGGTAGGTGGAAGAACCACCTTTATATAGCAAACCCTAAAATCCAACCGTTACTGCGAAAACAGCACTGCAACGGTACAACTGCTCTTCGTCCCGGTACAACTGGAACTTCACGATTTACCTGCATAACCCTACCAAGCGGTACAACCGGGCGGGTAGGCGGTAGTACCGGTTGTGGAGAACAACCGGAACAACCTCCCAGCCACCGCTCAACCACCGCTTTGAAACAGTAGGGTGTCACCCCTGTGTGTGGTGATCGAGTGGTATAGCACCAGTGCAACCGCCTGGCCTTGGACACTTGGGTGGCTAAGTCCCAAGCGGTAGAACCGCTTAGGACACCGGTGGTACCGGTGTGCGGGAGACAACCGGACCAACCGGACCACCACTGCCCAAGTACCACATGAAAACAGAAGTCTGACCGGTTGTTGAGCGGTACTTGGCCGGTACAACCGCCAGAGACAGACCACAATCATTGTTAAGCTTGGTGGCGGTACCACCACCCGAGAGCAGCGGTACAACCGCTCGTTCATGATTGGGTTGTTCAACCCCAGGGTATCACCCCTGGGGTGGAGGTTGGGTTAGCGCCAAGAGCCAGCGGTACAACCGCTCGCACGAGCGGTACAACCGCTGGGAGAACACATCAAGCAGAAGAGAAGGAAGGGGAGCTCTCTCTCTCACAAAACAAGGAAGGCAGAGGAGGGTGTGGCAAAATGTGTACGTGCAAAGAACCCCCAACTCCTTCTAGCGTGGATTCCCTCTTAATAGTACGGGTTCCCTACGACCAAAGAGATAAACACGTAGAAAAAACCCTGTCTTCGATCTTTTCCTTCCAGAGAGAATAGCTAACCGATGTAAGCCTAATCATCGAGAACCTGAAGCACTTAGCACACGATTAGACCAACAAAGGGTTGTCATCATCATCCAAAACACAAAGAAGGGAAATTTCGTTACAACCTGTCATGTCGCAGGTCGATCGGTCTGCACAATCCTCTATCTACTTCATGTGTGGCCTAAGAGTTGAACGTCTCCAACTACACCAATAGATTGAATGTCTCCAATCACTAAATTACCGCATAGGTAAATAAGCAACACACATAAATAGACTAAACATATCAAACAACCACTTACTAATCGACCGACCCATATCAAACAATTACTCAAATAACATCACATAAAGAGGGGTTCAAGAGTTATTACAACCCATCACGGAGACTTTGATGGGGGAGGAAGATGGGTTGTTGGGCAGATGATGGTGGTGAAGGCGCGGCAGCGGCGGCCCATGGTTGCGCCCCACCGACGACGGCCCCTTCCAGTCTCCCTCTTGGTTGCCCCAGTGGTGTTCTTGATGTGGCGGCGGTTGGACGTGGAGATGAATTTCTGAGATTAAAAGTGTGTGTGGAGATGGAGAAGACGACTAGGGTTGAAGGTGAATATATAAGAGCTCTCCCATAGCCTCCTCCCTTGATGTGGCTTCTCTCCTTTGCTCCAAGGGCTCTAGATGAGCCGAATCCTCTCCCAAATCATCGCTTGAAGGCCAAAGAGTCGTGGGAACAAACGGGGACAAAATTCACGAAGAATCCCGTCGTGAGAGGCAAGTTTCGGTGTTGTCTGGAGTCCAAATGGGCGCTCAAACGACCGCATGTGGTCGTATGGGATGCCCTCTTTTATACTGTTGCCCCTCTTCGGTAAAACGACCGTTCTTCATACAAAGTCGAAATTTGACGCTCTTGGTCTTGTTGGATTCGTATGATCGACGTTGATCAATTTCTGGTTTTAGATCTTGATTTGGAGCACTTTGGAAAAATGATTTTCCCACCTTCAAAATGGCTAAGTCTGGGTCTTGTGTGACCACCGCTTAAACTCCTTTCAACATGCTAAGTACTTAGGAAGTACATCTCACCTACAAGACACACAAAGACAAAGAAAAATAATAAAAACTAACAAACCGACGCCAATTGATTCCCCTGCCTTATCCTACCTGTGACCTGGCCGCCGCCACAAGCTCCCCGATCTGGCTGACGATAGGAGGACGCGCGCTCCCCATCCTCGAGCTCCTGCCAGCGACGCTCCAATGTTGCATTGCAAGACACCCAAGGATTCGCCGCTGCCGCCAGGAGCTATTTTGCGGCGTCGAGGAGGGGGTGGGCGAGAGTTCATGTCCTCCCGAGGCTGCCGCCGCCAGGCTCATATCCTCAAATGGACATGGAGTCTATGCGACCACCGACCACGCCTCGTTCTTCTCCCTCTCCCTCCCAGCTCATGCCCCCTGCCTCTTCCCCCCTTCTTGAGGTCAATCTCGTGATGGACTCCCGATTTCTGGACATATATATTGCTTGTTGTGCTGCAGCCCATGGGTCGTTGAGGTAGGGTGTGGCAACTCGCGATATGGCAAGGAGCTACGGCTGTAGGGCGTCCATGGCGATGAGGTCACCTGCATCAACCTCTACCTGATCAACATCCAGGTTATTTCACTTGGGAGTAGGTGCTACTGATGCCATTTGAATTCCTGAGCAATCTCGCACTTTGCAGGTTCGTCTACCCATTTCACTATACCCCGCAACAAGTGACAACTCGATAACAAGCATCGCTGAGAAAAGAAACTGGGAGATACCATGCCGACCAAAGTGCAGCACTTCTTGTTGAGGCTAACCCATAATAGTTTCCCTTTGAGACTCTCCCTGAAGCATACAGGAATATTGTGACGTGATGTGTGTGTGTGCTGCAAAAGATTAGATAAGGACAGCCCGCAAGGAAGTCAAGAAACTATGGAGAAGTTTAGAGCTAGGACTACATCACATGGATGCTAAAGAAGTAGTAAAAACAGTACCAGACCTGTATGAAAGGTCAAAGGGTGCTGGTTACATGCATACTAAGCAACACAGTTCCTGTGAATCTGAGCCTCTTCAATTTTCCTTGAATCATTTGCAAGCTACACAAAGCGGCAAGTCAGCAACATAGTTCCTTCTCTGAATTTGATCCTGTCCACAGGTAATTTTCTGCGGTTCATTCCCAATTTCTCCCCCTAAATTTTACTTAGGTTATTGTCTATTTGTTTGTGTTACCGTAAATAAATTATGGAAGATCTCGTTCGGTGACCTTGTTGCTTGCAGATTATGAAAAGGCACAATGGTTTAACAAAAAAATTCAGTTGGTAGCATAAACAGTTCACTCAATTAAGTTTACAGTTCAGTGTACGTCTAATGTACTCTATATACCTACTATTAAAGGGAATATGTATTCTTAGTTTGGCTCCGCTTTGTTTCGTCCCGTCTTAAGAATTTTTATTATTTTTACATACACTATTTCTTAGTTAAAGAGCCCAGGCAAAGTTGAAGCCCACGCAAGATTGAGTTTCCACATTGCTGGGTTGGGCCTTCGCCTGACGGGTTCCTCCCGTTGTTTCGCTGGACCTCTACGTGGACGAAAATTCTAATTATACCAAGAAACTGATGCATGGATATTTCATGTTGTACGGGGCAAAAGACGTCATTGCATCAAGCAAGGCATGGCTAGCCAGCGATGTCCAGATGACTGTTCGCGGTCTGGGCGTCTAATACACACTGATGACCTTAGGTGGAACTCTCAACTACGCCCCTGCAAAAAAAAATAACTCACAACTACGCCATGCATCGATGACCTTATGTGGAACTCTTAACTATGCTATGGCTCCTTTTATGATTGTGCGGTTGATATGTATTTCTTCTGGACCTCAGCGTGCACCTCCCTGTCGTCGTGGTACTGTTGGATGTTTAGGTGAATAGGACAAACAGCGTTTCTTTGCATATATAGGTGGGACAACTAGCGTTTCTTTATAGTGTATTCATTATAAACCATTGTGATTGCACATAACCCTAATTTTCTTTTCCATTGCACCGCACGGGCATATATGCTAGTACTACCTATATAAACTAATATAAGATATTTTAGATCACTAATATAAGCAGATTAGCTCCTTAGGTCCATCAATTTTTGGGGCCTTCTTTTCTGTTGGCTCAAAGGCAATGGAGGTGATGTCAAACCGTAGTTTACTTCTAACGGCCGCATGTCATGTAATAGAGCAAAAATACGTTTTTCTGCTTCGTCACCATGTACCAATTGTGTCATTCTTTACTCCTTATGCTGAAAAGTGAGTAACACGCGCGCTTTAATGTCTGTTCAAAATTTTATTTTATTTACTTCAAATTAAATTATGGTGCATAATAATATATTTGCTGGAAATGAATAATGTTGATATCTTGGATGAAAGCTATTATGATAGTTTGTGTTCTCTCTACAGGAACTAGGTGGACATGTAACCTCAGATGCTTAGTTGATGAACTTTTTTGTATCATACATGTGATATTTAGACAAACCCAAATATCTCTTTTCCTTGGGTATATGGGCCTTTTGATTTATTTTGAAGAATGGTATTCGTGACTCAAAGAACAAGCCGCATTGATGGAGGTGGTGAGCATGAATTTGTAGGCGGAGACAGTGGGACGAAGAACAAGAATAAGAAGAAAAGTGATTGGCGGTAGAAAGGTTGAAAATGTCACGTGAAGTGCATTAGAACTTAAAGGTGTATGTTCCGCATGAATAGTAATGAGCAATTAGAATATGTGTGCCCCGTGCAACGCATGGGCATTCATCTAGTCCAGTAGAAGAAAAGTAGCCAAATCTTATCAAATAAAATATTTTCATCCATACAACACCTAAGTATTCAAAGGTAGAAGCACAAGGTTCAGAACAAAATAGAAAAATTATTCTGGCAGATCACAGAGTTAAAATAACTGTCGTCTTCTTAACTGAAACTAACTACTCCCACTGTAAAGCGTCTTATATTTGTTTACAAAGGGAGTATACAGTAGAGCTGGACTTTCAGGGTGCTAATTGGTTTGAAGTTGACAATGTTTTCTTTTTCAAACTATTGTCGTACAGGGCTATAAATTTATCGTGTTTAAGGATAATAAAATCGTTTGAATCGAACTTATTGCAGAGCAGCATATTAAGCTACAGGGATGACCAAAATATCATGTGTATTCCTCTAGAAGTAGACATTTCAGCACTGGGTTGGATTGTATACAGAATCACTAGAATACGCGACTGGCTTTCTGAATTTTCTAATGAGTAAATTGTTTTAAGCTCACAATGAGATCTTGCCCCTGAAAACAAAATTCAGTATAAAGTTACCAAATATGACCAAATAATAACTTCCCATCTATAATGTGTGCATCTCCCAACCTCAGTTGGCAGCCAATCATCTCATCAAATGAATTCTACAGAAAACCAAGCATAGTATAGCATATCAACAGAGTTAAATCAAGACATACATCAACGTGAATTCAACGCAATCTTCAGAAGGCAGAAGCACATTCAGAATTTAAAAAATTGGCTCAAGAGATCGCAAAGTTATAAAATTCAGACAACTGACTTCTGAAACTTCCTAGAGTACGGCTTGACTTCTGAAACTCTTAGAATGAGAATAAGTTAATGGCGTTAAAAGCTCGGAATGAATACTTACCCTGAAAATAAAGTTAACAAATCAGGCTACAGACTTTCCACCTGTAGAACAATCTGTAGCTGACTGCATCTACACAAGGAAAAATAAGGACCTGCGTCAAGAGTTTACTGAACCATGGAGTATGGCAGAAGCAAAAGGTCAACTTTCCAGTCAAACATGGCAGAATCAAAAAATAAAATTATCAGAGCAGCTTACACAACCATTGAGGTTTGTCTCAACGAAATCATCCAAGTAAAGAGGTGCAAGTTAAATTGCTGAAGCAAGGCACGTTTGTAACAACCACTGGATGATTCTTTGATTCAGCAAATTGGACTCATTTTACACTGTTCGATAGGGGAATCTAACCCCCTGTAATATGTTTTAACACGGGAACAAATTCAGACCAGACCATCAGAAACAGACTCGGACGGACGGCAGCAATCTAGGAGGAGGTGAACTTGGTGACGGCCTTGGTGCCCTCGGAGACGGCGTGCTTGGCGAGCTCGCCGGGGAGGACGAGGCGCACGGCGGTCTGGATCTCCCGGGAGGTGATGGTGGGCTTCTTGTTGTAGCGCGCCAGCTTGGCCGACTCGCCGGCGAGCTTCTCGAAGATGTCGTTGATGAAGGAGTTCATGATGGACATGGCCTTGGAGGAGATGCCGATGTCGGGGTGCACCTGCTTGAGCACCTTGAAGATGTAGATCTTGTACGTCTCGACGCTCTTCTTGGCCTTCTTCTTCTTCTTGTCGGCGCCGCCGTCCTTGCCGGGCACGCGCTTCTCGGCCTTGGGCTTCTTCTCCGTCTCCACCGGCTTCTTCTCCGCGGCGGGCTTCTTCTCGGCCTTGGGCGCCATGACGGTTTCGGCGGAGGTGGAGAGGACGAGGGATCGGGTTGGGGGCGCGAGGTGGGAGGACTGGAGGATTTGCGCTGGGGTTCGAGGTGTTGGTTTCCGGGGGCGAGGCGCTGGGGATATATAGGGTTGCGGGGAGCGGCCTGACTGGTGGAGAGGGTTGGGGTCCGGATCGGTGACGTGGCGGGGTGCGGGGGCGTTGGATTTGATGGACGGACGGATTTGGGCGCGGTGACGGGGTGGATCCGCGTGGGGAGGCGTGATCTCGCTGTTCCGCGGTGGGTTTAGGCGGCGGGCGGAAATTTGGTGGCGAAATGCGAGCGGGAAGGTCTGTTTTGGGCGCTTCGTGATGGTTGGACTGTTGGAGTGCGTGGGGCTTCGAGGGGACCCTGTTGTGATTTGGATTTGCTGGGGGGGGGGGGTGTTCTTTTAGAGTAAGCTCAGGATTTTTTTAGAGGTATTTGGAACAGTTATCTTTCCCAAAATTATAATATAATTATAATTAATACTCCTCAGTTACTAAATATTTGTCTTTCTACAGATTTCAACAAGTGATTACATACGAAGCAAAATGGGTGAATCTACACTTTAAAATGTATCTAATACATCCATATGTGGTAGTCCATTTGAAATCTCTAAAAAGACAAATATTTAAGAACGGAGAGAGTAATAATAAAGACTGATTGCTTAGAGCAACTCCAACGGGCCGACCCAAACGAACGGCGTTTTTGTCCGCTTTTTGTCCGTTTGGGTCGGCCGTCCGCCTCTTTTAATTTTGGGTCGGCAGTGCGCCTAACGGGCCGCCCCATTTCATGATCGCGCGCGTTTTAGATCATGTCGTTGCCCTGGTTTTGGCGCTCTCGCGCGCGCGGGGGAAAGCGGTCTAGCGCGCGCTGGTTTTGGCGCTCCAGCGCGCGGGAAAGGTTCGCGTGCGCACCGCGGCCAGCACTCGTTATAAAGAAGGCGCTCCCTCCATACTCTGTCCGCCGCCCACTCTCGCCGCCTCTGCGTCACCATGTCGATCCGCCGCCTGGGCGCTTCGGATTTTCGCGGAGTCCGCAAGCGCCGCTCCGACGCCTTCTCCTCCGAGGTCTGATTTCGCAAGAAACGTCTCATCCTTGGCACCTTCGACACCGCAGAGGAGGCGCCCCGCGCGCACGATGTGGCGGCGTGGCGCCTCCTGAAGCCTCGTCAGGATATGAATTTTTTCAACGTGTCAAGCCAGCGGGCGCAGGATCTGGCGCCTCTCCACCGACGAGGATCGTCGTGTCCACCGGAGGCGGCAGCGTCGCCTCGCCATCGCGGAGAAGGACGTGGAAGCCTTGGTGGTGTGGCGCGGAGGCTTCCCGCAGGACATCATCGACGAGCATCAATTCTACAAGCAAAGGAGGTTGGAGAGGGACGCGAGGAGGAGGGAGCGAGCCGCCTATCGGGAGGACAAGCGTTCGCAGAAGCAAGCAGCTCAATTGAAACTAGAGCTACGAGAAACGGTGGTTTGGGACTTTGAAGACGAGGCGTATGCTGACGCCTACATTCAGACGTCGGAGGAGAACATTACCGAGTCGGAGTCAGAAAGCGACGAGTAGTGGTCTTTTCTTTTACCTGTATACGTTAGAACTATCTAGGTATCCATTTTCGTCTGAAAAAATGGCCGGCGGCGTCGGCGACGTAGGAGGCGGGCAAGAGTGTGAATTCAATGTGCCACCGACCAGCGGGCCTGATGAGAAAAGAGGGCGAGCGCGCGCACGTCCATTTTGTGTTCGCGCCGACGCAAATCAGGCTTAAAATGGGTCCGGAATAGGTCGGCAGGCGGACAAAAGCGGACGCGCATCCGTTTGAGTCGGCGCGTTGGGCCGGCTTTTTTGTCCACGCTGAATGAAATGGGTCGCCTTATTGGAGTTGCTCTTATTGCTTCCGATAATTTCATCCGTTTTCATACATCGTCGGCGTCCGTTGGCTCGTCCAAGTTCTCTATGTTGTTTGCAGCATTGTAAGTCCACGGGCCAGAATTTAAGTTATGGGCCGCTAAAAAAGTTCGGACCCATCATCTGACCTTTCCTTTCCTTACCGAGGCAGGTAACACAGTTTTCTTCGGCCTGTACTAAAAATTTCCAGATTCTGATTATTAGTCCCATCCTGCCTGTTTACATCAAATCCTACCAGCTTATATACGTTCAGAGTTGCATGAATCATCAACAAGCCAACAAAAGCTCAATCGAAAATGTTGAAGCGAGGCCAAGAGGGAGTCCGGCAGAAAGGTTATGCATGAATCAAAAATAGCAGCGAGATGGACGCTCTCCCGGCGATGTGGATAAAGGTCCACGCCGAGCTCGGTGGGAATTTCTTTTTTTTTTAATGTCATTTTTAGGATCACTTTTTTAATGGCCCTCGGTGGAGAAGCTGCTGGACTAGGCTTGCTAAGCACCCATTGCAAAAAAAAAAAACCTAAATGAGCACCGATAAAATTACTTGCTGTTGTTTACTTTTTCATGTCTACCACATCTTATGAATACATCATCAGATACAATAATTAAAAGTGAGTGAAAATATGGAAAATAAATATTCCTTCAGAGAGAAGATATTTGGAGCTCAAAGCGACTTACTAACAATTAAGATATTCCTCAACTCTAGATGTCACCGACATCGTTAGTCAGACAAGGAGGAGACATCGTTGGTCAGGCAGGGAAGAGAGACAGAGCAATGAAGAGCAGAAAGAATGTGACAACTGTGCATCTTGAAATTACCTTCTTTTTTTATAATCGACCGAAAATTTACAAAAAATTACCTGTTATGGGGGAAAGAAAAAAGCTTGCTTTTTTATGATGATGATGGCCAAGTTCAAATAGTGCAAAAGAAAAGGAGCAAAATATAATCTTGCAAATCAAATAACTAACATTTTCTAGAAAATAATTAACAAAGTAAAACCTGTTTGCTTTCGATTATTAACAAAAAATTGTATATAAAGAATCTCACTTCAATGTGCCACTGCTCTTTCATCCAAAAAATCGTTTGCAAATCTTTAGAAAATTCTAAGAAAAACTTTTGGTTAGTTATTAAGCTCTCGGATAGTATACAACAATTCCACCATCTGTATATCCTGCTAAAAAAATTACACCATTCCACTTCCACCCAATGGTAGTACCAAGTTGAAGGAGGCGCCATCAAAGGACATCCCTACGAATTTCTCATCTTTATACTACATGGTACGGCAACAAAAATCCTTTTTCTAATTGCAGACACCGAGTATGTGTATTTTGTGAAGTTAAGGAGTGTTTCAAATTATTCTTGCTTTAAAAAATTCATGCTTTTCAATATGTTCACTGTTTTTAAAAAATGCTTAAAATCTTCCCACTTTTTAAAAAACCATTTAAAATTGATCACAAAAATTAAAAAAATCTCTTTCATAAAAACATGTGTTCAAATAAATGTTCATTTTCAAAACATGTTTCAATTCTTATAAAAATATGGTGGTGGTGTTGCCCCGGTAGGCGACGGGGTAGTGTTTTTAATTCCACACACAATTCTTAATTCCTCGACCAGTCTATTGAACACATTTTCCCTTCCAAACGCTCTTTTACTGCAGTTTATGAAGAAACACTGACGGGTCCAGTGGGGGCACGAGCACACTAATTTTTTCCATCCATGGTTAGCATCAAGCCATCAAGGTATACCTTCTCATCCAGCCGGCTGCCTTTGGATCAGGTTTTATCGCGGACTCCCCCGGAGCGCTCTCGCACCTGCACTCGCCGGGGGCGGCGCCGCAACTGTCTTGACCAGCCACTGAAGAAGCCGGCACCCCAGTTCTCCGCCAACTCGCATCCTCGTTAATTTCATCCTAACGGAGCACGCCGACGCCGCGCCGTCATGGAAGATGGGCAAACTGTGACGCAGATGGAAAATAGCTAGTTTTTTTTTTCTCTCCCAGAACGAAACAGCAGCAAGAGCAGCACGCCACTCGCGCGCCTTTTCCGGGCACATAGTACGAACGAAAAATTCTGGACCATGGTCCAGTATCTGCCTTCTGACACGGACTGGCGGTCCACCTCCGTCAGCTTCGACCGGCCGCGCACCATCCTTCCCCACGTATTCATACCTTAGCTGCTCCTCGTACAATGACCCCACCTTCTTTCCTTCATTTTCTGGAGATAGCGGTAAATGCATTCAATGCATCGAACCTGTCTGATCTGTGCGAATCAATGGCTAGATAATGCCACTATATAGTAGTATGACCCATATCGCTGTTTTCCACTGATATTGCATTCTTTTTCTATATTGTGTGGTTGCAAGCATTCTCTTATTAGTAGAAGAGTAAAATGCAAGCGCGGTCCTAATTCTTTCCCAAAAGTGTCGACTGGGTCCTAATTCTTTCAAAATGCACATCTGGGTCCTAAATCTTTCTAAGTTGTTCACCTGAGGTCCTAATTTCGACTGTCCGCCGCTGACCAGCTCGCGTGGCGCTTTGACCGCTGCCACGTCGACTCGAGGGCCCACGCGGGATAACGACCAGCCGTGCATTTTTTCAAAAGAGCCCCCAACCCTAATCTCTCCACAGCCGTAGTCCTTTCCTCTCCTCTTCCCCACCTCTCTCTGCTCTGGCGAAACAGGGGAGATCGACGGCGGCGGTCCGGTGAGAAGAGGCAGGCGGCCATCGTAGGCGCTTGTCCGGCGGCGGCGCCGCTAGGATGGCGCCCGTGCATCGGCGACCTGGAGATCCTCCTCCACGATACGGTCAGTGTGTTGCCCATAACCCTAACCCTCGATCCTCTTTTTCCGTGGATTTCGATTTAGCTCGAATCGATGGTATTATTTGACTGAATCCCTCGATACCTAGGAGCACAAGAGGAGGTTTTTACCGTAGAAATCAACTATGGTGGATTTTTCTGCGGATTTGGCCGATCGAAGACGTATGTCGATGGTAAAGTTGCTCTTTTCGATGGTTGCGAAGTAGATACATGGTCTCCTCTCTGGCTCACTGATTTTATGCAGCAACTGGGATATAGTGACCAATCTAAGCATGTTATTTACTGGTTACTGCCTGGAAAGAATTTAGCCGACGGACTGCGGATTGTGGACTGTGACACTGACACTTTGCACATGACAACAGTTGTTCCAAAATTCCAGTTGTTTCAGTTGTTTGTTGATCACAAAGATATGGCCTTTGACAATGTAATGGATGATATTCATGTTAGTGGTACACCTGAGCTACCTCTTGTACTAAGCCCTAAATCTCATGGGTTTAGCAGTGGAATAAGAGGAAGTCCCAGGTTTAAGGTGAAAGCTCACAAAGGCAGACTGAACCAATGTCATGCAGGCAGCAACAATGAAGGGAGTAGCAGTGTTCCACCAGTGGGACTAAATGTTGGACATGAGCTTAGAAGAAGCAGGAGGAAACTTGTGGTAGAAGAAGAAATCCCCAATGAAAATGACAGTGACAGTGATAGTGATGACAGTGAATGGGATTCAGACTGGGTAGACTCTGACAATGAAGTAGGCAAAGATGATGATGGTCTATATGAAGAATGGGTTGATGAAAAATTTGAGAAGAAAAAAAAGAAGAAATCTGAATGGGAGCAGGACAGTGACTATGATACAAATGAACTGCAGGAGCTACAAGGTTCAGAGCTTGAAGATAGTGATTCAGCAGAGGAAGTGGAAGTAGTAGATGCACAAGGAAGGAAAAAATGAAAAAGAAAGTGAAGCTGAAAAGGTGGAGGCCTGAGAACATGAAAGAAGTCAATTTTCACATAAGCATGGTGTTCTTGTCTGTCATTGAACTAAGAGCAGCAATTCAGGAGTACATTGTGAAGCAAAGAGTGCAAATTCATTACATAAAGAATGATAAGCAGAGGATAAGGGCAGGTTGTGTTGGAGATTGTCCCTGGTTCTTATTTGCTGCACCTGACAGCAGGACCAAAGCATGGGTTGTGAAGAAGTATGTGGATGAGCATACATGTGAAAGAGAGTGGGCACTCAAGCAATTTACAGCAAGATATTTGGCTGGCAAGTATGTGGAAACATTTAGAGCAGATGAGAAGATAACACTGCAAAACTTTGGCAGACTTGTTCAATTGGACTACAACATGCAACCTACTAGAAGTAAGCTAGCTAGAGCAAGGAGGATTGCACTAAAGATAATTCATGGAGATGAACTTGAGCAGTATAATTTACTGTGGGACTTTGCAGCTGAAATCAGAAGATCAAATCCTGGCAGTACCATGCTTGTGCATGCAAACAATGGAAAGTTTGATAACTGCTACATGTCCTTAGATGCATGCAAAAGGGGTTTTCTGCTAGCTTGTAGGCCCATTATATGCATTGATGGGTGTCACATTAAGAACAAGTATGGTGGAGTGATGCTGACAGCTGTTGGAGTTGATCCTAACGATTGTATCTTTCCCATTGCAATTGCCATAGTAGAAGTGGAAGATACTGTCACATGGAAGTGGTTTTTGAACACATTGAAGGAGGATCTGAACATACAAAACACAGCACCATGGACATTGATGAGTGATAGGCAGAAGGTAGTAAGAACATTGTAGCATTTCATACTGTAGCATATCATACTGTAGCATTTCATATTATCATACTGTAGCATTTCATTTGTTTGTTCTACAATGTATGTAGGGCTTGATCAATGCTGTCAATGCAATGTTTCCTGATGCACAACATAGATTTTGTGTGAGGCATCTGCATCAAAACTTTGCAAAAAACTGGAAAGGTGATGTATTCAAGAATAAATTGTGGCAAATTGCAAGAGCTACACATGAGGCAGACTGGAAGAAGTATATGCAAGAGATGAAAGAGTTGGACCAGGGGGCCTATGAGTACTTGGATGCAATTGACCCAAGGCAGTGGTGCAAGGCCTATTTCCATGAACTCCCAAAGTGTGATTTGCTTCTTAACAACAGCTGTGAAGTGTTCAACAAGTAAGTTGTCAGTACTGTAGCATTTCAGCTGTGAAGTGATTTCATATTGTCAGTACTATAGCATTATCTAACTGTAGTTATTTCATAGGTATATACTTGATGCCAGAGAAATGCCTATAGTTACTTGTCTTAAGAAGATCAAGGACCAATTAATGACTAGGTTTTATAGCAAGAATCTGGAATCTGAGGAGATGTGTGGTCAAATTTGTCCAAAAATTAGAAAAAAACTGGACAAAAATATTAACATGTCCAACAACCGCACTGCATTACCAGCTGGACAACACATATTTCATGTTAAAGGCATGGTTGGGGAGTATGATGTGAACATACAGAAGGAGGAGTGTTCTTGTAGGGCATGGCAGCTCTCTGGAATTCCATGTAGACATGGAGTTGCATGTTTAAGACATGAAAGAATTAAACCAGAGGATGTTGTCAACAAGTGCTACAGCATAGATGCTTTCAGAGCTGCTTATGGCAAGATCATAATGCCATGTAGTGATCCTAGAGTGTGGCCTAAAACTAATGGGCCTCAAATGCTGCCACCACACTATGAGAAGAAAGTTGGTAGGCCTGGAAAGAAGAGAAAGAAGAACCCACTAGAGGAGGACAATGGAACTAGGATGAGCAGACATGGCATTATTGGACACTGCAGTGTGTGCAATCAACCAGGACACAACAAAAGAAAGTGCCCTGAACTAGGTAGAGGACAACCAACAGCAGCACATGAGGCAGGAGCAGAACAAGATCCAGCAGCAGAACAATATCCAGCAGCAGAAGAGGAAGCAACAGAACATGTGCAAACAACAGAACATGTGCCAATTCAGGTTGTGCTTCCAGAAACACAACAAAGAACTAAACTACCAGTCAAGAGAAGGCCCAGTTGCAAGGTGCATTTCCCTTAAATGTTTCCCTTAAATGCCGTTGAAAACTAAAATTGCAATAGTCAACAACATTTCTTATTTTTTTTGCAGAAAAAGGCATGTCCACAAGTGGGCAGAAGTACATCTAATATGATACCTTCTTCTATGAATTATGATCTTGCTTCATCTACTATGATTGAGATTTTACAGGACCAAGTGAGAGCTTTTTATTTAAATGCAATGTTAATAAATGCAATGCCATCTGTTCTTCCAGAAATTCACCTACATTACTAAATACATGTTTGGTTGGTTTGTAGGCTATAGCTACTCAACAATCTCAAACAGCAGTGCCGGCTCCTCTACCAGAAAGCCAGTTCATTGCAAACTGCAGAGATGCCCTGCCAGCTCCAAGAAGCCACACTACTGCTACACTAGGTTTGAAGAGAAGGAAGAAAGTGAAAAAAACTAAGGAGAACAAAGCCCCAACAACTCAGAAGTGAAGAGCTACAAAGATGTTATGGAAAGAAGCAGTGTAGGATGTTTTTCTTTTGCTTAGGAAACAAGGTGGTTTGTAATGAAACCTCATGCTAAGATGTGGCTTTGGGTTTCACACAAACCATGGAAATGTAATACTTTTGTTGCACAACTTCAAGACCTTGTAATGTTGGGTCCATCTATCTATCTTTCAGACTGCTTTGAAGTTCAGTTAGTAAAAGAATGGCCTTGCATATTACTGTTTATTTGTGTTGTCAATGCTAGTAAAAAAATGGTGCCAAAGTACAGAAAAACAACCAAAATGCTGCCAAATTTTAGTTCAATTTCATTGCAACAGTAAATCATCAACATCTGGATACACCAACAAGCATTGATCACTGGATACATCATACTAACACATCACTTCTTAAATCCTACATACACCACAACTACAATCAGTACAACAAGTGCACTGAGAATACTCCTACAAAGAAAAATGAGCTCATTCATCTTCTGCATTGCTTCTGCATATGCCACAGTCTCGACAGTGCTATGCATTGCTCCTGCACAAGCATCTTGCACCTCTGTTTCTTCACTTGCAATGACACCAGCCGAATCTAAACTGCTCAATCCACGGCTGACATACCCAGCTCTCACCAAAAAATCAAAATAGTTGTCTGGTCCATCTTCCCAATAGTAATGTTGGCAAGGATTTGGTTGAATCTGATAGAAATTGAGCAAAAAAAAATCAGTCAAAAAGAAACACAGAAACATCAAATCGATTGGGCACTTGTAAAAGATCTTACATGGTGATTGGGGCACTTGTAGAAAATCCTGCCAGGATTTTCCTTCGATTTTGACACAAGACGAATTGTAGATCGAATGCGGCAGCTAGGGCATGGTACCAACGGCAGCATACCCGCGGCAGCCGGCGATGAGATGGGCGGCGAGAAAAGGGCTAACGCCGGAGGTGGAGCAGGCGCTTGGGCAGCCTTCTTCCCGCGGTGCTTCATGGCAGACGAGCTAGCGGCGGCGGACATGGCGGCGACGGCGCGGCGCCAGAGAGAGGGAGAGAGCAAGCAGAAGACCTAGGGACCGGGGAATGAAGAGAGGACAAACTCCAGGGGCCAAACTGCTTAAATTACCAACCTCCAACCGCGGGAACTATCCCGCGTGGGCCCTCGAGTCGACGTGGCAGCGGTCAAAGCGCCACGCGAGCTGGTCAGCGGCGGACAGTCGAAATTAGGACCTCGGGTGAACAACTTAAAAGGATTTAGGACCCAGATGTGCATTTTGAAAGAATTAGGACCCAATCGACACTTTTGGGAAAGAATTAGGACCGCGCTTGCATTTTACTCTTAGTAGAATGTGATTCATGTAGAAAGAAAAACGCTTCCAAAACAATGAAAAGGAATATTCAGAGCGACGAAGGCGGACGCCACCACCAACGTAATTAAAAGTCATCTGGTTTTTCCTTCTTTACGCCAATAATGAAACACCGTCGTAACAACCCGTACGGAAAGAAAGATGCATAACTCATGAATGAAGGACGGCGCCGCAAAGCGCGCGTCATCCTTTAAGACTAGCCACAATGGGTAGTAACATCAGGGCCGGTCCTGAGATTTCAGAGGCCCGGGGCGAAACTAAAAACTGGGCCCCTAATGTATGCATCAAAATAGTTCTTCAATAATTTCAACTTTCGAAAGCTACTTTCAGTTTCTATGTGCAACTTCAAAGTTTTTCTTTGGACAACATACTACCACAAAATATGCACTATGAATGAGAATGACTATCAAGTTATATAAATATGACAATTGTTTGATGATTACCGTACAACTGATCCCTATCTCCTTCCCACAAAAAGAAAGAAACAACAACTAATCAATAACTTAGTGTGCATTGTTTAGCAGTATTAGCATTGCAGATTCTTTCTCGTTTGATTGTAGGTGCTGCAGCTGGTCCTATCTAATTAATCCAACAAAATTGACCATTTTACTCATTCCCCATGTAGTTATATATCGGGATATGTTTTGACATTTCCTTGATCTCTTTACCCCAAAAAAGTAAACATAGTTTCACCTTGCAAGTGCAAGCAAACACTACCTACATCTCATCAAACAATTTTACTCTGCTAGGAGGCAGAAAGCTAGAAGCTACAAACAAAACATTGCTTGCATCAAAAGTTTTAAATCATATCTATATACCTGGATGTGGCAGTCTGGCACCTTCCAAGTCTTGCTCCGGGATCCAAAGGCCACGATCAAACAACCAAAGCCTTCGGCCTGTCCAGAAAAAGCTAGGGCATAAGTTAGGGCAAAATTGTTAAGAAATAGGCCACTCAGCTTCTCTAAAATCGGCGACGCTGAGACCGGGGATGAGGCGTAGCCTAGAGCTGCGGCATGGGCGCTGCTCGGTGAGGCGGTGACGTCCACAGTCCGGCTGCCTGGCGACGGCCGCTGCTTGTGGGGGACGAGGTGTCGAGGCGATCTGGGCGAAAAGGAGGCGAACAACCTGTAGGCGATGGTCAGTGCGCGTGATGAGAAATTGGATCTTTTGCCCCACTTTACTTCTCTATAAGATCATTTGTCCCCCCCCCCCCCGAGAGGCTACCGGGTGGGGCCCGGGGCCACTGTCATTGAGACAATCACAGGGCAAATTATCCAACCCCTTGTAAAGTGGGGCAAATCATCCAATCCCCCTACGCGTGATGTATAGACTGATGCGCTGCTCAATCTGCTCCAGATTGATCAAATCTCTACCCATCTCTCCCTATAACAAACGCATGTAATGTCGGCCCAATTATCAGTATTTTCCAGAATTTTAGCGCAGGCCTGACAGTATTAACAGGCAGAGCACATATCCTGGGGGGCCCCTCGCTCTCGGGGCCCGGGGCCCGGGGCGGTCGCCCCTCCTGCCCCCCCCCCCCCAGTGCCTGGCCTGGGTAACATAGAGTAGTAACATAGGCATGTTACTAGTCTATGTTACTATTTCTATAGTGGGGAATAACATATGTGTGGTAACATGCAACACTTGCAACACTTCATTTATGAGGCTATAGACACATCTTGCATTGATATGTGTGATGTTACTAATACTACTAGTAACTAGCTATGTTACCACTCTCCTCTATTTTTTTATTTATTACTTGCCACATCATCTATTTTATTTAGATATGTGTGATGTTACTATCTATGTTAGTCCCATTATGGGTAGTCTAATAAGAACTATACATAAAAAATCATGCACACTATCACACGGAGCAGGTTTTATGAATGGCACGTACTATCACACACGGAGCAGGTTTTACGAATGTCGCATACTATCACATGGAGCAGGATTTATGAATAGCGCGTACTATCATACATGGAGCAGGTTTTATGAATGACGCCTACTATCACACGCAACAGGTTTTTTGATATTTTTCGCTCGTTGCAATGTACGGGCATTTGTACTAGTTTTACTCCTATGAACGCACCGACGCAGACGCTCATACATTTGCCTCCATGGACACACACATCCTATCACTATAAGCATCTTAGAGAAATTGAGTCAGCACATCATTTTGAGATTGACAAAGTTGCCACAGACGCCTTTGTAATCGACGTGAATGTCTTCTCCCACTCAACACACATCACAGAAAGGCCCGAATTAAATTTAGAAAATGCAAGCACATGTGTTAAGTCTAGGACAAATTCAGGTCAAAATAAATAAGGTGCGGGGATTTTTTGAATATGGGTCTAACCCTCGTGGACTGAGATATCAATGTCCTCCTAACCATTCAATTACAGGTTGGTTCGCGGTGTTAGAATAATCCGAGGCGCTCGTCGATCTACCGAGGACCAAGTAGGTTCACCGATATGGCTACATCCCCGGGGCCTGTCTACGGGCCTCCTTCCCATGACACCACTACAATAGCGCACACCGGCCGCCCGGGCGCCGGCACACGTCGTCGGCTCCCCCGCATGCATGTGCTATTATGATGTCATATGTTACATCGTGTGTCTAGCCCCGCTATATATGAGAGGCCTAAGATACAAGTTTCTTATTAGGACACAACTCCTACCCTGTCTACACACAGTCCAAAACCAAGTCCAACTATAACCTACCTTGTACAATAATATTCGACACAACTCTAACAAACTCCACCTTGGTGAATATTCTTCACCACCTTGAATTCATCCATGCGTCGAACCTCCATGTACATTGGACTTGAGATACGCCATGAGCACCGCTGCTGCTCACATACTTCATGTGACTCCACCTGCAACTTGTTGTCCCTCCTTTTCTTGACCACAGTCAACGCTCGAGCAAAATTAAGTTCCTTGTTACTCTAGTCCGTGCTCCCAACTTACAGAGTATCCATTCAATGCCATCTGTCAGTGTCAAAACCGGCAGATCTCGGGTAGGGGGTCCCGAACTGTGTGTCTAAGGCGGATGGTAACATGAGGCAGGGGACACGATGTTTACCCAGGTTCGGGCCCTCTTGATGGAGGTAAAACCCTACGTCCTGCTTGATTGTTCTTGATGATATGAGTATTACAAGAGTTGATCTACCACGAGATCAGAGAGGCTAAACCCTAGAAGCTAGCCTATGGTATGATTATATGTTGTCCTACGGACTAAAACCCTCTGGTTTATATAGACACCGGAGGGGGCTAGGGTTACACAAGGTCGGTTACAAAGGAGGAGATATACATATCCGTATTGCCTAGCTTGCCTTCTACGCCAAGTAGAGTCCCATCCGGACACGGGACAAAGTCTTCAATCTTGTATCTTCATAGTCCAACAGTCCAGCCAAAGGATATAGCCCAGCTGTCCGGAGACCCCCTAATCCAGGACTCCCTCAGTAGCCTCTGAACCAGGCTTCAATGACGATGAGTCCAACGCGAAGTGTTATCTTCGGCATTGCAAGGCAGGTTCCTCCTCCGGATACACCACGGAAGAGTTTGAATACAAGGATAGTGTCCGACCCTGCAAAATAAGTTCCACATACCACCGTAGAGAGGATAATATTTCCACAAATCTAATCTGCTGACACGTTTTGACAGCATGACATCACGCCACGACCCGGTCATTATTTGAACCGTTTTTCTTTAACCAGCCCCGCACATAACGCGAGGCGGTTTCCTTGACACGTCTTGTCAAAGCAGAGATCGTGTTCCCCTTATCACGGGATTCTCATCAATACAAACGTGGGTAACCCAATCGTGCCTGTTGGTATGACTCCTAGATCTTAGGTAAGTCTCAAACGGCCACGAGGAGGACGCCTGATATTCACCCTCTTTATAAAGGGGACAAGGCTTTTTCTTTTTTCCCTCCCACGCTCAATCGAATCCTTCCCCCGCCTCGAGTTCTAACACCCAAAGCTCAGGTCAGGTGCTTCGGACCTTCAACCATGTCCGGATCCAACCTTCAAGGTCGGTGGATGCCTTCCTCCGTCACGGAGGAGGACATCAAGAAGTTGAGGGAGGCCAGATATCTGACCGCCGAAATTTCACATAGGTTGCCCGCCCGAGGGCAGGTCGTCCCTACTCCCGAACCCAACGAGAGCGTTGTGTTCGTCTCCCACTTCCTACGAGGACTAGGCCTCGCTCTGGATCCCTTTGTTAGGGGTCTTATGTTCTATTATGGGCTGGATTTTCACGATCTAGCCCCGGATTCCCTTCTTCACATCTCGTCATTTATTGTCGTATGTGAGGCATTCCTATGCATTACCCCTCACTTCGGCATGTGGCTCAAGACCTTCGATGTGAAGCCGAAGACGGTCGAGGGGCAGTACGCAACGTGCGGAGTGCTCCATGGCCAAAGGGTTCCTTTCCAGAGGTGTCCAGATTGTGGCAGCGGGAGTGGTTTTACGTCACAGCTCCCCGAAGTGCCAAATGGGTAGCTGCCCCCACCTTTCGCTCGGGCCCCCCACCACAGCTGATGTCATGGATCAGCAGGGGGCTGAGCTGGGGTCCAGCCAAGGACGTGCCAATGCTGCAGAGCCGTATCCGAGATCTCTTCGAGGGAGATTTCAGTCTGGTTATGGTAATGCAAGTTATGCTGGTTCATTGAGTCCAGCCTTGCAAACGTCGTCCCCTCAGCATGTGGGAATTCAACCCGGAAGGACCGCGCACTATTCAGCATTTCCTCGGCATGATGCACGAGGAGATGTACAAATCGTTCTTTGGACCCCAAATAGAGTGTCCCGATACCACCGAGGACGTGGGCCTGAGCTGCAACTGCCCCGCTGCCCAAGTAAGTAATCCCATGGCCGAACACACTGTCCTTTTATTTATCATGACATCATTCTGAAGAATCGCTCTTTGACCAGGACTGGATAACAAAGGCGAAGATGATCCGGTGTTCGGCCCCCTTCCTAAGGGCTTGGACAATCCGGTGCTGGAAAAGATGTTCGAGCCAGCACCTTGTCTAGTGCCCTCAAAGGAAGATGAAGGGGGGAATAAAGAGGGCGAAAGTGGGCCTCCTTTGCTACCTATTCCAACTGAGAGAATGAGCGCCTCCATGAGGGAGGATAACCCAGGGGAAGAATCTGACATTCTCTCTCCCCGAGGAAGGAAGAGGACTACCTCTGAAGATCCGGAAACTAAGGTTTCCAAACGGGAGAAGAAATCTCCGTCAGAGGGTCCTGCCTCGGAGGGTATTCTTGCCGCACAATGTCCGCGTGGGGATCAGCCCTCTACCAAGCTGTAAGTAATCAAAAAGTACTTAATAGTGAAGATATCCTACCTTACTTCCGAAGACAATAACCGATGCTTACAAATTGTAGTCCGGATCGCAGCCCTTCTCAACAGAGTTCATCTTCGGGGGATCTTCTTCCGGAGATGATGGAGAGCGAAACGCCTTCCTCGGACTCCCCAGCTCAAGAAGCGGGCGACCTTGAAGTGTCGTCGCGAAGGGTATCTCTGGATCCACTAGGGCCAGAGGATAACCCTTTGGCTGCCCGGAATCCCCAGTATCCGGCTCCTAAGGAGAGCGACAGCAAGGGTCCGTACAGTGTGCAGTCGGACGTGCTGAAGGATCTTCTGGGGAAAGCTGCCGTCTCGGAAGCGCATCGTACACTAATGGGTACGGTAATTGAAAGGATTTCATCTGCTGAAAGCGGTTTGCATGAAGCTTTTATGAGTCTGCTGAAAGGCTTCGAGGTACGTGAAATAATATATGCCTTTAACAGTACCACATACGTTAGGTATGCCCATGCAGATAGTAGCCCCTGAGACTCTGGTTGTCGTCGAGAACGGCGGCAAACAGAGGATCATAGTCCTAGGTAATAAACAGACCGCCTTTATGTGCAGGTGGTTGAAGCTCCGGTTGCTAGCCGGACTAATGGGTTTGCCGAACTAAAGCGGCAACTGGATGCGACAGATGCCGACATCGTGCTTGTCAACAAGCGGCTTGACGAGGCACATGGTGAGTGATTTTTCTGGTGATCGTCACATAATAAGAGCAACATGATGCCAGTATCTTTAATATGTTGTGACTGCAGATGGAGCTGCCACCATGGAGACCCTTCGGGCGGAGCTTGCCCGAGCCAAGGAGCAAGCAAGGAGTAGCAATGCAGCCGCTTTAAAGGCGGCCGAAGAGTTAAGGGCCGAACAGGACGCACATTGCGAGAGCAAGGAAAAAATAGCCAAGATGTCTATAGAGTTTAAAGATGCTGCTGACCATTACCAGCTTCTTAAAGAAGAAAACCGGGCGAAGGCGACGGACCTGGAGAAGGCCCAGGTGGCTGCCAAGGAAGCCCGCTCCAAAATTAGAGCGACGAAGGAGGAGCTGAATCAAGCTGCAGATATCGTGTCTGGGAAGCCCTTCTTGTTGCGGACTAAGTTCGGAGATCCGAAGTATGCTCCTCTGGACCAGCTATGGAGTTCTGCGGATGCGTACATGGATTTGTCTGCAAGTGCTGCTAGTGCGGCCAAGTACTTCAAGGATCAGAAAGGTCCCGAAGTGGAAAAGTTGTTCTGGTCACAGTTTCACGCTCCAGTCCGTCCGCTGCTGTTGAATGAGTGATTGGCCGGGTGGGCCGAGCTCCATAGGTTGTCCGGACTTGCCATGAGGTCCGTTGTGGATCATCTGTGGCCGGGAGGGCCAAGGCCGAATAGCTACTTTAGCTTAGTGCAACAATTTCTTGGTGCTATGCCACGCATCGATGCTGTAAAGAGATCGGCGTGCATAGAAGGTACGCGGATGGCCCTTGCCCGTGTCAAAACATACTGGGCGGAGATGGAGGCCACCACTGTTGCGGCACAGGGTTCGACCATAGGCCGAGTGGCTGCCGAGCACTACTTTGAAGAAGTCCTTGAAGGCACTCGTTTGATAGAGGCTCAGTGCTCGAAGAATATTATTTTCCAGTGACATGTAGTACCATTGTACAAACAATGTTTTACTGAATTAATCAAGGTTGTATTTATACTTTTGCCCGAAAGTACTATGATGCCTCCTGTGCGGCCGTTTATGTATATATGTATATAACCTGAAAGTTTGCAGTCGCCGGCTTCCGCCCCCACACATATAATGCGGGGGTGTTCACAAAAGATGCATATCCACACTTTAATCCAACGTCTTGGTCCGTTAAGGAGGTGATAGCGTAGCGAACGAGGCAATCAGACTATATTGCTTTAACACTTTCACTTAGCCATAGGAGTTTGACAGTGGGACTACTATATAGCCCCTGGTACTTCTGCGCTCGTCCGAATACAGGGCACGTACGTACATGACCGGGAAACGGCCCTTCGTTAATGCGGAGGAATCCCAAAGATTCCGATCAGTCATCGAGTGGTTGACCAGTCTCTCGCTATATCATGACAGTCGGTTTTTGGCTTTCTCTAATGAGGTGCTCATCCCGGATGAACCAGGGCACAATCGCAGTAGTTCTCCCGGTGCTACCTTAGCCGATATAACGAAATGTAAGGTACCAAAACGTGGGAGCCGGGCAAACTATTCCCGCTATAACGTGGAAGTCGGACATTGGTGCTTTAATTGAGAGTTCCACTGTGTCGTCACCATAAGGTTTGATGGCTCCTTCGATCATCGCTAGCGATGCGGTCCGGGGCGAGGCTTTCCTCCCCGGACAGATCTTCATATTCAGCGGCTTTGCACTGCGAGTCAATTCGCTTGGCCATCTGGAGAAGATTGAGAGCTACGCCCCTGGCCATCAGGTCAGATTTGGAAACTTGAACTACACGGCCGACATCCGCGGAGACTTGATCTTCGACGGATTCGGGCCCATGTCGGACGCACCGCGCAGTCACGACGAGCAAGACGTAACTCTGTCGTCGGACAGTGTTCGGGAGTTCGCATCCGCAGCTACTCCGTCCATCAATCTGGAGCAAGTCGCACCACCCGATAGCGGAGGGATGGATCCCGCCATGGAGGCCGCACTCTTAGTGGCGATAGAGCTGGATACTGACTTCACCCCTTACGAGAGCCGTGTCGCCGAACCACTGGATTCATCTCCGGCCACGGACTCTGAGCCGCTCATATCCGTGCCCATCGAGGCCAACTGGGCGCCGATCATGGAGTTCACCTCGCGGATATCTTTCAGCACTCACCCTTCGGGGATGTGCTAAATTCATTAAGGTCTCTCTCCCTGTCAGGAGAACCTTGGCCGAACTATGTCCGGCTAGAATGGGATGTGGACGACGAAGAAATTCGCTGCCCACCCACCACCCACTTAGTAGCCACTGTCGACGACTTAACCGACATGCTCGACTTCGGCTCCGAAGACTTCAACCGTATGGATGACGAAGCCGGAGACGAACATGATCCACCGCCCTCGGGGCACCGGACTGCCACCTCATCATATGATATATACATGGTGGACACCCTGAAAGTGCAACTATCCCTAGGTGGTTTTGGTAATTCATAACAACATATAGCTCATTGAGCTAATGCTATTCCAAGATGATTATTTCAGGAAAGCTCAATGATTGGCATGGCATGGATGGTGAAAGTGGAACCCTCAAAATGCTAAGGACAAAGGATTGGCTCAAGCTCAAAAGCTCAAGACTCTTCATTTTATATTTTAGTGATCCAAGATCACATTGAGTCTTTAGGAAAAGCCAATACTATCAAGGAGGGATGAGGTGTTGCTTAATGAGCCTCTTGCTTCATGTGCTTAGTGATATGCTCCAAAATCCCCAACTACTTTCCCATATCCACATATGACCTAAACCCTAAGCCAAACTCGGTCCTACCGATTCTTTCTATCCGGCGCCACCGAGTTTCACTTGTCATAAGCCACTGCCAAACCCTAGCAATTCGGTTCTACCGATAGGGATCTCGGTCTCACCGAGATGGGATTGCAAACTCTCTGTTTCCCTTTCGTAACTTTTCGGTCTCACCGAAAGAGCGGATCGGTCCCACCGAGATTGCAATGTAAACTCTCTGTTTCCTTTTTGTAACTTTTCGGTCTCACCGAAAGAGCAAATCGGTCCCACCGAGTTTGCCTGACCAACTCTCTGGTTAGCTAATTACCAAACTCGGTCTCACCGAGTTTGTGTAATCGGTCTCACCGAGATTACGTTATGCCCAAACCCTAACCATATCGGTCCTGCCGAGTTGCATGTTAGTCCCACCGAAAATCTCTAATGGTCACTAGGTTTACCTTTTCGGTCCGACCGAGTTTGTTGATTCAGTCCCACCGAGATTGGTAAATTGTGTGTAACGGTTGGATTTTGTGTGGAGGCTATATATACCCCTCCACCTCCTCTTCATTCGTGGAGAGAGCCATCAGAACACATCTACACTTCCAACTCATATGTTCTGAGAGAGAACCACCTACTCATGTGTTGAGACCAAGATATTCCATTCCTACCATATGAATCTTGATCTCTAGCCTTCCCCAAGTTGCTTTCCACTCAAACCTTCTTTCCACCAGATCCAAATCCTATGAGAGAGAGCTGAGTGTTGGGGAGACTATCATTTGAAGCACAAGAGCAAGGAGTTGATCATCAACACACCATTTGTTACTTCTTGGAGAGTGGTGTCTCCTAGATTGGCTAGGTGTCACTTGGGAGCCTCCGACAAGATTGTGGAGTTGAACCAAGGAGTTTGTAAGGGCAAGGAGATTACCTACTTCGTGAAGATCTACCGGTAGTGAGGCAAGTCCTTCGTGGGCGATGGCCATGGTGGGATAGACAAGGTTGCTTCTTCGTGGACCCTTCGTGGGTGGTTGCTTCTTCGTGGACCTTTCATGGGTGGAGCCCTCTGTGGACTCGCGCAACCGTTACCCTTTGTGGGTGGAGCCCTCCGTGGACTCGCGCAACCGTTACCCTTCGTGGGTTGAAGTCTCCATCAACGTGGATGTAGGATAGCACCACCTATCCGAACCACGGGAAAACATCCGTGTCTCTAATAGCATTTGAATTCTCCAAACCCTTCCCTTTACATTCTTGCAAGTTGCATGCTTTACTTTCCGCTGCCAATATACTCTTTGCATGCTTGCTTGAATTGTGTGATGATTGCTTGACTTGTTCTAAATAGCTAAAATCTGCCAAGAACTAAAATTGGGAAAAGGTTAAGTTTTTATTTGGTCAAGTAGTCTAATCACCCCCCTCTAGACATACTTCCGATCCTACAAGTGGTATCAGAGCTTTGGTCTCCATTTGCTTTGATTTCCATAGCTTTTGGTGGTCATAGCCTTGGTTTCACAACCTAGGAGAGTATGGCGTCTAGCGAGGGAAATTATCACCGTAGAGGTCCTTACTTTGATGGTACTAATTTTGCTAGTTGGAAGCATAAAATGAAAATGCATATTCTTGGACATAACCCCGCTGTTTGGGCTATTGTGTGTGTTGGTTTTCAAGGTGACTTCTTTGATGGGAGAGAACCAAACCGTGAAGCTACCGCGGATGAGTTGAATATGTTGCAATACAATGCTCAAGCTTGTGATATTCTCTTCAACGGATTGTGCCCCGAAGAATTCAACAAAATCAGCCGTCTTGAGAATGCAAAGGAAATTTGGGACACTTTGATTGATATGCACGAAGGTACCGACTCCGTCAAGGAATCCAAGTTGGATGTGCTTCAAAGTCAACTTGACAAGTTCAAAATGAAGGATGGTGAAGGTGTCGCTGAAATGTACTCTAGGCTTGCTCTCATCACAAATGAGATTGCCGGCTTAGGAAGTGAAGAGATGACCGATAGATTCATCATCAAGAAGATTCTAAGAGCCTTGGATGGAAAATATGATACCGTGTGCACATTGATCCAAATGATGCCCAATTACAAAGATCTCAAGCCAACGGAGGTAATTGGAAGAATTGTTGCTCATGAGATGTCACTTAAGGATAAAGAGGAACTTCACAACAAATCAAGTGGTGCCTACAAAGCTTCATGTGAAGCCCCTACATCATCAAGTGAGAAACAAAACTTCAATGAAGAATTGAGCTTAATGGTGAAGAACTTCAACAAGTTCTACAAGAGTAGAAGCAAAGATAGAAACTTCAAGTCAAGGTCCTACAATGACAAAAGATCTTCTAGTCGAGAGCGAAACTGCTACAATTGTGGAAGACCCGGACACTACTCCAATAAGTGTATGCTCCCCACAAGAGAAGAGAAGACTCTCCAAAAAGAAGAAGCAAAGAATCACCACCAAGAGAGAGAAGGAGTAGAGATGATCGTTATGAACGAAGATACTCACGGAGAAGCAAGAATTCGGAAAGGAAGGAAAAATCATCAAGGAGCTACACAAAACGAAGACATCAAGCTCATGTTGGTGAATGGGTATCCGGCTCCGACTCCGACAGCCACTCCGAGAGAAGTTATCACTCCGATTCCGAATATACTCAAGATGAAGGTGTTGTCGGTCTAGAACTTGTGTCAACCAACTCCTATGACATATTTGACTCACCAAATGAAGGAATTGGAAGATGCTTCATGGCCAAAGGTCCTAAGGTAACACACCCCGAGTATGTTGATTTTAATAGTGATGAAGATGACTTGTCAGGTGATGATGATTTGCTTGTTGACAACTCTAGTGATGAATACTATGATGAAACGTCAATTAATCATGCTAATCAAGATAAAACGAATGACAATGATAAGGAGAAGATTGAGGCTCTAACTAAAGAACTAAACACTCTTAAGTTAGCTCATGAAACTATCTTCGAAGATCATTGAGAACTTTTAAGAGCTCATGAGAAATTATGCTTTGAAAATCTCAATCTTGAGCAAGAGCATGAGTTTTTAAAAGCAATCAATGATGATCTCCGCAAGAAAAGTTCTTCTTACATTGCCAAGCGTTTACTCTTATCCACTTACATGCCTCAAGTCAAGTCTAGTAACAAGAACAAGAACGATTCTTCCTCTAGTAGTAACAATGATCATGATAAATCCAATATTGTTGCTTCTAGTAGTTCTCTTGATTCCACTAATGATTTTCTTAGCCAAGTTACACTTGAGCAAGAAAATAGCTTATTGAAGGGAATTATAGAGAAAGGAGTGTACAAAAGCCTAGCCGGGAGTAAGCAATTTGAGGAAATTGTGCGCAAGCAAGGAATGCACCGGAAGAATCAAGGTGTTGGTTCTGAACGAAAGTTCAATGCCAATGGAGTTTAGTGGGAAGAAGATCAATACCCCAAGACAAAGTTTGTTCCTCAACAAGAGAAGTATGATACTTCCTTCAAGGGGACACAAGCTCAAGATGATCTTCCACCACAAGACTACAAGCAAAAAGGCAAGGACAAGCTTCAAGAGGAAATTGATGCATTTGAAGAAGCTCCTAAGACCTTAGTCAAGTGGATTCCCAAGACCACGTCAAGTTCCACTTCATCAAGTACGACTACAACTCCAAGGATTCCCATCAAGATGGTGTGGATCCAAAAGAAGAAGAACTAGAGAGTTCTTGAGGGTGACTTCGCGAACATAATTCACTCTTATCATTTCGGCAAGAACAAGTGCAATCAACTTCCACATCTTGCACTAGTTCAAGGAGTCACAAACCCTCTTGTTGGTAAGACAAGGGACAAGGTAACCTAAAAAGTTTTCATGGACATGATCTTGTGTATGCATCACTCTATGTCTATGGATATCCTTGTTTGTTCCTTGTAGGACTAACCCATGTAGGTATTGAAAGTGCAATTCACTTAAATGGATAGCTCCAAGTGATCTACATCAACAATGAGCATCCACATCTTCAACATCTACATGAAGTCATCATCGACAAAACCCAAGGTTAGTTCATCCCTCTTAGGGGGGATCTCACATCTAGGGGGAGATTTACTCTAAGACTTGAGCTAAAGCAACTCTAAAGATGTGAACACAACAATGATTTATGTAAAAGTGGTAACCCCACTTGAGCTTAAACGATGAGTATGACCTATGATCAAGTGTTCTCACTTGACTCCTAAGTCAATATACTCATATATAGATGACCTAGTCATCGCAAATTGCTTGATAGATGCTAGAATTGGTTGTGCATGCTTTGTCACATATTTCAATTGCCATCTTATTGTGTGAGCATGCTGATTGCATATTTCACTCATTCAAGGACATCCACTTGTTGTTTTGATTGTTTGGTTTTATTTCCTTTTGCCAAGTGGATGGACAAGAATGCCTAAGAACCTCCTCTAGCTATCTATGCTTTTCTCGTCTCAAACTCTATTCATGCTACATCACAAAAATTGATCAAGTTAGATTCGAACCACTCTGTGTGAGGAGCGCTCAGAGTCCCCGATTCGTCATAGACTTAAACTTCCAAAACCTCTTTGTGATTCTCGGTCTGACCGATATCCTACTTTCGGTCCTACCGAGATCATTAAGTTGATCTATGTTTTTGATCTCGGTGCAACCGATTTGAACCATTCGGTCACACCGAGTTGCAACAACTGTATACAGTTTTGCATCTCGGTGCCACCGAGTTGTTCCACTCGGTCACACCGACAGGGTCGGGCTATATATAGTCACGGGCAAAAATTTGGAAATTTCTCCGAACCCCTTCGCCCGCGCGATAGCCTGCTTTGCCAACGTGGTCTCCGGATCGTCTTCTCGCCGCCAGCCGCCTCCAGTCGGTGGTCTCCGTCGCCGTCAACGGGAATCAACCCTGCCATTGCCGCCGTAGCGAGTCTCCGCCGAACTAGGGTATGGACTCGATCTTTGTGCTATTCCCCAATCCGATTCTTAGCACATTGTGATCATCATGATTCTTGCCACGATTGAAACACTCCTATCCAGTCAATGCGCTCGTAGATTAGGTTTGATTCGAAAATTTTAGGGTTAGGTTTCCGCCGAAACCATCTCGGACCCACCGAGTTGAAAAACTCGGTCCCACCGATTTGGCTTATGCCATTGCACAAGTGAGACTCGGTCTGACCGAGAATTACTTATCGGTGTGACCGATTTTGGAACTCTGTGAAACCCTAGCAGTCTCGGTGCCACCGAACTGTGACTCGGTCTGACCGAGTTCACTAGTTTAGGTGCCAAAACTGCTTCGGTATCACCGAGTTTGAAAATCGGTAGATCCGAGATGCTTTCAGTGGGAAACTAAAACTAAGTTTTTGAATCATTCTTTTGCAAAAATCTCTGCATTTTGTGATGCTCATCCACTCTATCTCATCTATAACCTATTCACAGGGTCAACAGTCAGAGTTTGCAACATGTCTGATCAGAGTGATAGCCAGAATTTGTCAGAGCAACAAGTGCAGATGAGTGAGGGCACTAGTCCCTCAAGTTCTTCAGATGATGGCAGCAGAAGTACTCCTAGCAATCTGCCTAAAGCTGCCACCAGACAGAGAAAGAAGATAACCTCAGAATCAGAGGATGAGGACTATGTGGCAGAAGAGGAAGCAACTTCCAAGAGAGTTGAGCCAGCACAGGGCACAAAGCCAGGGTTAAAGATCAAAAGGCCAGCAGGCAGGCAGCCTATGTCAAAGGCCAGAGCTTCAACTGAGAAGCCCACTCCCATAGAGCTAGTTGCTGCTGAAAGCAAGAAAAGGAAGGAAAGGGTGAAGAAAACCGTAGCCAGAGTGCTTGGCAAGGCTTCCATCATGGAAGACGAGGAGGAAGAAGAAGAGGTAGCTGCACCAGCACCTAAGGCACCCAAGCTGATGGGTGATGCCATAAGATCAGGGGCAGCTACTTCCAAGGCCATGCCAGCTCCAAAGCCAAAACCAAAGAGGAATACAAGAAGCATCCCAGCTGCTGAAAAGAACAAGGCCCCAGTGCCTGACACTGCAGAAGAAGAGGAAGAGCAAGTTATTAGAAAGCTCAAGCCCAAGATCCCAGACCACAATGATGCTCATCCTGTGGCTGAGGACATGAAGCTCAGGAGAGACTCAGGGCTCAGGAAGTGGAGAGAAGCAAATCCGTATGCTTCAAGGAGGAGGACTGCTGTTGACTATAGGTTCCACACTAAGGAACAACATGACTTCTATGAGACAGTTCTGTTGGACAAGAAGCCAATTGTCTGTGATATGAGATGGGTCGACTGGCAATACATCAAGGACAACGAAGAATACTACCCTGGAGTGCAGGACAGCTTCAAGGCATGTGGAGTGAGGAACTCATCATGCAGTTCTACTCCACCGCACATTTTTATTCAGATGGGAGGATTATATGGATGTCTGAGGGTACGAGATATCAGTCAACAGTTGCTGAGTGGGCACAACTCATTAATGCTCCAGAAGAGCAGGAAGATGACTTGGACATATATGCCAAGAAGAAGATGGACCACAACTCAATGTCAAACATGTACAAGGAGATTCCAAATGAAGCACTTGACACTTTCAAGTTTGGTTCAGTACACTATCTTCTGTCAGGGCTGCCAACCATCAATTGGATACTGAGGCACACCTTATTGCCCAAGTCAGGTGATCACAAGATGATCAGAGGCCATGCAATCAACTTGCTTCATATCTTTGATGTGCCACAGAAATCCAAAGTCATGAGCCTTATGATAGAAACAATCAAGAGGACTGCAGCAGACCAGAAGAGGAGTTGTGGGTATGCCCCACAAATTCAGGAGCTCATTAACTCCAAGATGGGCATGGACATATACTTGTTGGACAAGGAACACCTGCCCATCCGTACAGATTTTGAAGATAATCAAGTTGTCATGACTGAGAATGAGCCATCATCTGCACAAGCACAAGCCAAGAAGGAGAAGGCAAGGAAGGAGAAAGCTGCCAAGATGCCAACTCAAGAGGAGGCATCCGAATATTTCTTGAAAACCAAACAAGAGCAGCTTGGTTACCTGATTGCATCCACCCTGCGGATTGAGAAGGGACTAGCCACCCTAACTCAGAACCAGGCAAGCCTAGAGCGAATCGTAGAACAAAATTTCTATGACTTGGATATCAAGGTGACTGAAATTCAGACTGCAGTGGAGCAGCTCCAAGATGACATGCAGGAGAGGAAAGGGAGGACAACCACTGATGCCTTTGCCAGAGTGCCACGAGGTCCGAGGTTGTCTGCAGTGCCAGTTCCTGACACAAGAGCGACCGCCTCAGCACCAGCTATAGCTACAGTTCCACCTGCTCCAGCGTCTACTTCAGCTTCAACTCCAACCACGTCTACAGAAGGGTTCGTCCTTGGAGTGCTCCGGACTCCACCACCACCTGAAGATCAAGCCTGAGTGTCGATTTAGCACTATGCATTTTCTAGGAACTTTTTGGTAACTTGTTGCCAAAGGGGGAGAAAATGTATAGATCATAGGCTTCGAGAGAGAGAGTGTTGCTTTTCTCTCTTGCTTTATTTGGTGGTCTTTCGAACTTTGTTTGCTTTTGAGTGCTTGAGATACTATGTCATTATCTGTGAGACATCGATGATCATGTGTTTGATCATAAGCTACACTTAATGCTTTCTAAATGTTATTATCCTATCTATCTTATGTGATCATTCATTTTCTTGGTGATGAGTGCATGTATTTCATTCTTATCATTTTAAGCGCTCCACCAAGATGTATGTGACATGGAAGAGTAACCCATGACTCTAACTCTTTGTGCATTTGCAGTCCAAAGCAAATTTTAAATATGCACAAATTTAGGGGGAGCTCTTGCTTGTCACATACTTCTCAAAGCGACGATATATTTCATGCCTATTATCATTTGTCGAAGCTTTGATCTATATGTTGTCATCAATTACCAAAAAGGGGGAGATTGAAAGTGCAACTATCCCTAGGTGGTTTTGGTAATTCATAACAACATATAGCTCATTGAGCTAATGCTATTCCAAGATGATTATTTCAGGAAAGCTCAATGATTGGCATGGCATGGATGGTGAAAGTGGAACCCTCAAAATGCTAAGGACAAAGGATTGGCTCAAGCTCAAAAGCTCAAGACTCTTCATTTTATATTTTAGTGATCCAAGATCACATTGAGTCTTTAGGAAAAGCTAATACTATCAAGGAGGGATGAGGTGTTGCTTAATGAGCCTCTTGCTTCATGTGCTTAGTGATATGCTCCAAAATCCTCAACTACTTTCCCATATCCACATATGACCTAAACCCTAAGCCAAACTCGGTCCTACCGATTCTTTCTATCCGGCGCCACCGAGTTTCACTTGTCATAAGCCACTGCCAAACCCTAGCAATTCGGTTCTACCGATAGGGATCTCAGTCTCACCGAGATGGGATTGCAAACTCTCTGTTTCCCTTTCGTAACTTTTCGGTCTCACCGAAAGAGCGGATCGGTCCCACCGAGATTGCAATGTAAACTCTCTGTTTCCTTTTTGTAACTTTTTGGTCTCACCGAAAGAGCAAATCGGTCCCACCGAGTTTGCCTGACCAACTCTCTGGTTAGCTAATTACCAAACTCGGTCTCACCGAGTTTGTGTAATCGGTCTCACCGAGATTAGGTTATGCCCAAAGCCTAACCATATCGGTCCTACCGAGTTGCATGTCAGTCCCACCGAAAATCTCTAACGGTCACTAGGTTTACCTTTTCGGTCCAACCGAGTTTGTTGATTCGGTCCCACCGAGATTGGTAAATTGTGTGTAATGGTTGGATTTTGTGTGGAGGCTATATATACCCCTCCACCTCCTCTTCATTCGTGGAGAGAGCCATCAGAACACATCTACACTTCCAACTCATATGTTCTGAGAGAGAACCACCTACTCATGTGTTGAGACCAAGATATTCCATTCCTACCATATGAATCTTGATCTCTAGCCTTCCCCAAGTTGCTTTCCACTCAAACCTTCTTTCCACCAAATCCAAATCCTATGAGAGAGGGTTGAGTGTTGGGGAGACTATCATTTGAAGCACAAGATCAAGGAGTTCATCATCAACACACCATTTGTTACTGCTTGGAGAGTGGTGTCTCCTAGATTGGCTAGGTGTCACTTGGGAGCCTCCGACAAGATTGTGGAGTTGAACCAAGGAGTTTGTAAGGGCAAGGAGATCGCCTACTTTGTGAAGATCTACCGCTAGTGAGGCAAGTCCTTCATGGGCGATGGCCATGGTGGGATAGACAAGGTTGCTTCTTCGTGGACCCTTCGTGGGTGGTTGCTTCTTCGTGGACCCTTCGTGGGTGGAGCCCTCCGTGGACTCGTGCAACCGTTACCCTTTGTGGGTGGAGCCCTCCGTGGACTCGCGCAACCGTTACCCTTCGTGGGTTGAAGTCTCCATCAACGTGGATGTAGGATAGCACCACCTATCCGAACCACGGGAAAAACATCCGTGTCTCCAATAGCGTTTGAATTCTCCAAACCCTTCCCTTTACATTCTTGCAAGTTGCATGCTTTACTTTCCGCTGCCAATATACTCTTTGCATGCTTGCTTGAATTGTGTGATGATTGCTTGACTTGTTCTAAAATAGCTAAAATCTGCCAAGAACTAAAATTGGGAAAATGTTAAGTTTTTATTTGGTCAAGTAGTCTAATCACCCCCCCTCTAGACATACTTCCGATCCTACACACCCCCAAAGAAGCCAATGGCGACGAGACAACGGAGGATGACCCCTCCAAGAAGCAACCTAAGCGCTGACGTCAGCGGCGCCGCTCTAAGTCCCTCCACAGCAAGATCATTGATACCGGCACAGGAGATAATAACACTCTCGATAGCGCCAACGACAAGAACAATCCCCTCCAGCACGGTGTAGAGCTAGAGGACGAACAAGCTAGCCCTCCAGAGCAGGCAGCAGATGGAGAACCGGAGGAGGACAATTACATGCCTCTCTCCGAAGATGAGGCGAGCCTTGGCGACAATGAGTTTATCGTGCCTGAGGACCCCATCGAGCAAGAGCGCTTTAAGCGCCAGCTTATGGCCACGTCAAATAGCCTAAAGAAGAAACAACAACAACTTCAAGCTGATCAAGACTTGCTAGCAGACAGATGGACCGAAGTCCTTGCGGCCAAGGAGCATGAACTCGAGCGCCCGTCCAAAAGTTACCCAAAACGTAGGTTGCTACCTCACCTCGAGGAGGAAGCATTGAAACCTCATTCACCAGTGTACGATGCGGCTGACCGGCCACTACGCGGCCGAGCCAGAGAGGCGTTTCAGCCTAAAATTCAGACCGCGCCCCGACACCACTTAGTTAAAAATACTAAGGCCCGGGGCAACAAAGAGGACATGCAAGACATCCTGGACAGTAAGGCAAAAATCGCAAGGTCAATATACGGGACATGGGCACGCGCGCCCACACGGGACGATGATCGTCGCGTCGGATACACCAAGAGTAAATTCGGCCGGGCTGAATACAACAAACAAGACTCATACGAACTACGTCGGGATATAGCCCGGCACAGAGGCGCCGCACACCCCCTATGCTTCACTGATGAAGTTATGAATCATGATTTCCCGGAGGGTTTCAAACCCGTAAATATCGAATCATACGATGGCACAATAGATCCCGCTATATGAGGATTTCCTCCTTCATATCCACATGGCTCGCGGTGACGATCTACATGCCATCAAGTACCACCCACTAAAACTCAAAGGACCAGCTCGACATTGGCTGAATAGCTTGCCGGCAGATTCCGTTGGCAGTTGGGAGGATTTGGAAGATGCATTTCTTGACAACTTCCAGGGCACTTATGTGCGGCCACCGGATGGTGATGACTTGAGCCACATAACCCAGCAGCTAGGGGAATCGACCAGACAGTTCTGGACAAGGTTCCTGACTAAGAAAAATCAAATTGTAGACTGTCCGGATGCAGAAGCCCTAGCGGCATTCAAGCATAACATCCGTGATGAGTGGCTCGCCCGCCACCTCGGCCAGGAGAAGCCGAAATCTATGGCAGCCCTCACAACACTCATGACCCGCTTTTGCACGGGCGAGGACAGCTGGTTGGCTCGCAGCAACAACACATCAAGGAATCCGGATACCTTGGATACCAAAGATGTTAAGGGTAGGCAGCGTCGTAACAGACCAAAGCGCCGCAATAACAGCGATAACACCGAAGATACGACAGTCAATGCCAGATTCAGAGGCTCTAGATCTGGTCAGCGGAAAAAGCCATTTAAAAGAAATACTCCGGCTCCGTCCAGTCTGGATCGCATACTGGATCGCTCGTGTCAAATCCACGGCACCCCTGACAAGCCAGCCAATCACACCAACCGAGAATGCTGGGTGTTCAAGCAGGCAGGCAAGTTAAATGCCGAAAACAAGGAAAAGGGGCTGCATAGCAATGACGAGGAGGAACCCCGGCCACCGAACCCAGGAGGACAGAAGGGGTTTCCCCCACAAGTGAAGACGGTGAACATGATATACGCAACCCACATTCCCAAGAGGGAGCGGAAGCGTGCACTAAGGGACGTCTACGCGATGGAGCCCGTCGCCCTGAAGTTCAACCCATGGTCTGCTTGTCCGATCACCTTAGATCGCCGGGACCACCCCCACTAGCATCTGTCATGGCGGATCCGCCGCACTGGTCCTATACCCCATCATTGATGGATTTCACCTCACTCGAGTCCTTATGGATGGCGGCAGCAGCCTGAACCTGCTTTATCAGGATACAATGCGAAAAATGGGTATCGATCCCTCAAGGATCAAACCCAGCAAAACCACCTTTAAAGGCGTCATCCCAGGTGTAGAGGCCCATTGCATAGGCTCAATCACACTGGAAGTGGTCTTCGGATCACCGAATAACTTCCGAAGCGAAGAGTTAATCTTCGACATCGTCCCATTTTGTAGTGGCTATCATGCACTGCTCGGACGGACAACATTTGCAAAATTCAATGCAATGCCGCATTACGCATACCTCAAGCTCAAGATGCCAGGACCCCGCGGGGTCATAACAGTAAATGGAAACACATAACGCTCGCTCCGTACGAAAGAGCACACTTCAGCCCTTGCAGTAGAGGCACAAAGAAGCCTATTCAGGCAGACCCCTCATTCAGCGTTACAGCTCCTGGACACCTTAAAGCGAGTCCGGAACAATCTGCAACAGGATCGCCTAGCACGATCAGCGCTCACCTAGCAATCCGGCCCCCGTCCCAGTCCCAGTGCAGCAATGAAATTCGTGCCGCGCGTACATAACTACACATTGAAAATACCATGGACATAGGCGGGGGCACAATCAGGACACGCCCCGCATTGTGGCTTAACCACACCAGGGGCTGTATACCTTTGACATTCCTTTTCTGTTTCAGGGCCTAACTCTTCGAAAGCCCTTTCCGGCAGTCCGATTGCCGGACACATTCCGGAAGCAACAACCAAGGCGGCAAGAAGCTAAGATGAACACGGGAACCGCCAGGTGGTCTCTAGTAATACTTGATATACCCGCTTTTCACTATTTATGCGTAGCTTGCCTTGGGATAGGACATTTCAAATTGTCCTACTTTATGCTTATTGCACTACTTGTACCAGTATGCTTCGACGTATCATTCAAATAACAATGCATATTATTAATCTATCATTGCATTATTTAAGTTTTTCTCTTTCTCTTATATGTCCATTTACAACATTCCACACCTGCACGCTCGGGTGTGGTCAGTACGCCAGGGGCTCTCGTTTACCCCGTAATACGGCGCAAGAAGTCCGAACACTTTCGACAGTGCGGCACCCCGAACTTATAGCATTATATGCATCAGCTGCAATGTCTTGGGTCAAATGTTGGGTTGCCCGACTCCCATGCTTTGGTACCTTACGTTCCGCTATATCGGCTAAGGTAGCGGTGGGAGAACTACTACGATTGTGTCCTGGGTCTTTCGGACGAGCACCTCAATAGAGAAAGCCAAAAACTGACTGTCATGATAAGGCGAGAGACTGGTCGCTGTTCAAGAGGTCTCAAGTCCTTAAAGACTTTTTCCGCTTCGGGCGAGGAGTCGGCCTTGTCCGGCTTAGGCATGTATAGCACCCCAAATTCGGCCCTCCGAATACTAGGGGCTTCAGCAAAATTTAAAATCATAGACTTCTATGGCTAAGTGAGAGTGATAAAGCATTATAGTCCAATTGCCTAGTTCGTTGTGCTGAACACCTCCCTTGAAGGACCCAAAATTGGGGTAAAGAGTGTTCAGATTTACCCCGAACACCCGAGTACTAGTTACATGGGGGTAGAAGCCGACGACCGGCCAACTCTTAGATTTTATAAACGGCCGCACATAAGGTAATATTTTAAATTAAGAAAGCGTCGCATGGTGCAAAAGAACTCGTTTCATATTACAGGATCACATGGGCATGTTCATTCAAAAATTACATCCTTGGCACACTCATCTGCCACTAAGCGGGAACCCTTCAGGACGCCCTCATAGTAATTCTCGGGGCAGCAATGCTCCTTGCCCTCCGATGGCCCCTCCTTCACAAGCTTCACGGCGTCCAGCTTCGCCCAGTGCACCTTCGCCCGGGCAAAAGCCCTGCTTGCGCCTTCGATGCAGACGGACCGCTTGATGACTTCAAGCCGTGGGCAGGCTTCCACCAGCCGCCTCACCAGACTGAAGTAGCTGCCAGACAGGGGCTCGCCAGGCCACATCTGGACTATAAGGCCCCTCATGGCCTGTTCGGCCACCTTGTGAAGTTCGACCAACTGCTTCAGCTGGTCGCTCAAGGACACGGGGTGTTCGGTCCCAGTATACTAAGACCAGAACAACTTCTCCGTTGAGCTCCCCTCCTCAGTCCGGTAAAACTCTGTGGCATCCAGTACACTGCGGGGAAGATCTACAAACGTTCCTGGAGAGCTCCAAACTCGGGTAAGAAAAAGGAAAGTCTCCTTCACATGCTTGCTTTGCATATTGAATGCCTTACCCGCTGCTATCTTCTTCGCCGCATCAATCTTCTGGAGGGCCTTGTGGGCTTCGGCCTTGGCACTCCGGACGCTTTCAAGCACCTGCGGGAGCTCGGACTCTCGCGTCTTGGAGTCAATCTCCAAGGACTCATTCTTTTTGGCGAGAGCCTCGAGCTCTTGCTGCACCTCGCCCACTCGGGCTTCTTGTTTCTCCCGTTCAATGCGTTCTTTGGCCGCTTTGTCTTCGGCCTCGGACAACGCCTTCCTCGGGGTCTCCACCTCAGTCGTGGCCCCTAACAAATTCATGATGATCCTATTACTTTACACCGAACTTCTTTTTAACTATATAAACTGGGGTATACCTTACCTTTGCTCTCTTCGAGCTGCCCCTTGGTAAGGCCGAGCTCGTCCTCGGACCGCTTCAGGGCCTGCTTCAGCGCAGAGACCTCCGCAGTACGTGCAACAGCGGCCAGCAGGGAAGCCTACACATACACACAGACATACTCTAATTAGACTCCTAAGTTATCATTTGATACTCTATTCAGCTTTTCTTCGCGAACACCAAGCAGAGCATCATTGAACATTGGTGGCTCCTTTGAGAGTTCCACTATGTCGTCAAAGGTAACTCTCAATGAACGCCGAGCAGAGATCGTGTTCCCCTTATCACAGTGAATGGTGGTAACTATATCCAGGACTCCCTACCATCACATACCGATCACTGACTTGCGTGAAAGTGAACAACTCACATATTGATGTCACACATAAGAGTTACCTGAACTCAACATCACTGCTCTTCCTTGACCAACTGTCTGAAACTTGAAGGAATTTCACCGGCGCCTTGTGTCACCCTGAATCAAATTCGCAGTTGTCTCACCTTTTTCAGAATGACCGAGTAGCCGCACGACGGGGCAGCCTCTCAAGACACCTCACACAGTCTATTTTTTTGGTTTATATTTTAGTTTCCACTCGTTTGTTAACATCTGATCATTTGTATTGTTATCGTATGTATTTCTATTCATCCTAATGGCCTTCGGGGACGACAGTATGTGTGTTCGCGTGCACGCATGGCAAAAATACATATGGTAATGATACAAATGATGTCACTGTGTTTCTGAGTAATGGTAAGAGTGTCGAATCTATTGGCCCTTGCCCACATGTTGTCGGTGTATTTTTCTAGTGTTTATGCCTCTGGACTTACCGGGACGAACTTCCCACCCGGAATGACGCCGATAAAATGAAGCTGAGCGAGACGGCTATAACAACCGCGAGAGCCATAGACGGGCATGGGCTCGATGCCCACAAGGAATGATGAGGGCAAACGGGAACCAAGCAGGCTGATCAGATTATGGAGCGGTAGAGTGTGATCAGAGAGCGGGTGCAGGCCATGCACACACATAACACATTTGCATAGGCACCACACAACCCCTCTATCGGGCCTTGCCACCTAGAAAAGGAAATGCACACGCCCTTCGCAACAACAAGATGTGAAAAATTAACCATTCTTCCATCCCATGGTTGGGACAATTTCATATAGCCTCCTTTATGTGATCAGCCTCCTTTATGTGATCCCACGCAAGCGTCAATGGCTCACGTCTAGTCGGATCGACGAGATGTGAAGAATTAACCGTTCTTCCGTCCCGTTTGTTGATTTGTAGAGCTAGCAACGCTAGCATGCAATCAGATGACGATGCTAACGTCCTCTAGCAACAGAGGAAAGACTAAACCCGGGGGTGGTATCTTTGACCGATTCATTTGGCACGATGAATTTTGTGATGAGGTGATTTGGCGGAAGCGATTGGTTGCACGTGAGGGAGCTTGCATTAGTAGAAAAACAACGTTACATGAGCCCCATCAATCCCGCTTTGATAATGGCCCGGTACTAATGTGATCATTAGTCCCGGTTCCAACGGCTAGGGGGCGTGCATCATTAGTCCCGGTTCATGTCACGAACCGGGACTAAAAGGGTGGTGGCAGGCTTGTGTCATGCTTGGGCCCCCACGAGCACAGTTAGTCCCGGTTCGTGACACAAACCGGGACTAATGATGCATGCCCCCTAACCATTGTAATCGGGACTAATGATATCACTATATATAGTGCTTCATCTAGCCCGAGCCGAAGCTCTCTGTTTTCCCCCTCCTCTCTGTTTTCTTTCCCTCTTGCTCGAGCTCACCTCCATTTTTGCCAAAAATTATCAAGATTTGAAGGCGCCCCATCCATCCAAGTGTTCACAAAGGTTAGCAACTTTGTCCTTTCATCTCATTGCTAGATTGGCTCTTGCAATGCTCTATAAGTATGGTGATTTGTGGGTTTTAGTTTGGGAGTAATTATATGTGGTAGTTTATTTGATTTATGTGCAATTTGATCTCAAATCAACTTCTTAGTTTGCATATGTAGGTGTGGTTTACTTAGTGCCTTCCCGTCCCCGTCCTAACCACCGTCGATCGCCCGCACCATCCTGTCGCCCGCACCACCTTGGTGAGCCTCTTGTTCTTATCCTTTCATATAAAAATCATGTTTGTGTGATTTAGATAGTTACTTGTATAATTTTCATCTGACCGATTCATCCATTTCGGTCGTACCGAGTTCGCTGAGTTGATATAGGTTTTCAATCTCGGTGCAACCAATTAGAACCGTTCGGTCACACCGAGTTGCAGTAACCGCTTGCGATTCTGCATCTTGGTGCCACCGAGTCGTTCCACTTGGTCACACCGAAAGTGCCAGGATATAAATACCCATGGGCCAAATTTTGGAAATTCCTTCGAAACCTTTTCGTCCGCGCATGTCCTACTCTGCCAACTCGGGTCTCCGGATCATCTCCTCATTGCCAACGACCTCCCGCCGCTGGTCTCCCGCCGTCAACGGGAATCTTCACCGCCGTTGCTGCCGTAGCAAGCTCATCGCCAAGTTAGGATATGAGTTCGATCCTTTGTGCAATATTTACCTCCGATTCTTAGCAGAAAGTCAATGTCATGATTCTTACCATGTATGAGATCAATCTATCCAATAAAAACTCCCTTTAGATTAGTTTTGATTCGAAAATTTAGGGTTAGGTTTTTGCCGAACTCATCTCGGACTGACCGAGTTGTAGAAATCGGTGAGGGTGTCCTGGACTAAGGGGCCCTCGGGCGTCCGACCTGTTATCCATGGGCCGGACTGATGGGCTGTGAAGACATGAAGATCGAAGACTATACCTGTGTCCGGATTGGACTCTCCTTGGCGTGAAAGGCAAGCTTGGCAACAGACTATGAAGATTCCTTCTCATGTAACCGACTCTATGTAAACCCTAGATCCCCCCGGTGTCTATATAAACCGGAGGGGTTAGTCCAAAAAGGATATATTCATTACCATAGTCATATAGGCTAAGCTTCTAGGGTTTAGCCATCACGATCTCGCGGTAGATCAACTCTTGTAACACTCATATTCATCAATATCAATCAAGCAGGACATAGGGTATTACCTCCATAGAGAGGGCCCGAACCTGGGTAAACATCGTGTCCCCTGTCTCCTGTTACCGTCGATCCTAGACGCACAGTTCGAGACCCCCTGCCCGAGATCTGCCGATTTTGACACCGCCATTAGTGCTTTCATTGAGAGTTCCACTGTGCCGTCTACGAAAGGTGCGATGGCCCCTTCAATCGTCTATAGTGAGGCTGCCCAAGGAGAAACCTTCCTCCCTAGACAGATTTTCGTGTTCGGCGGCTTCGTACTGCAGGCCAACTCGCTCGGCCATTTGGAGCAGATCGATAGCTACGCCCCTGGTCACCAGGTCAGATTTGGAAGGTTGAACTACGTCACAGATATCCGTGGAGACTTGATCTTCAATGGATTTGAGACCGCATAGATCGCTCCCCCTCGCCCCGAGGAACATGACTTAAATCTGTCATCGGATCACAACCAGGAGTTGGTCCCTGTTGCTGCAACGGCCTTAGAATTGGAGCAGATCGTGCCATTCGAAGCCACAGAGTCCGCGGCGTTGGAGACGCACACGGACTCGGCACCTCGCAATATCTGCATCAATGGAACTCTGGATTCGTCTCCGGCTATAAATTCCGGACCATGTACGCTTGCAGACACCGAGCTAGATCGGTTATCGATCTTCGAATTCAGTGCCGCAGACATTTTTTAGCACTAACCTTTGGGCGATGTGCTAAACTCTTTAAAGAAATTGTCATTCACGGGAGACTCGAAGCCGAACTATGTCCGATTCGAACTAGGGGCTGACGACGGAGAACTTAACCGACTTAATAGCCACTATCGAGGACTTAACCGACATGCCCACCCCTGGCTCCGTAGACATTGGCGGTACAGACGACGATGCAGATAAGGAGCAAGGCCAAGACCCGCCAGTCATCAGGCGCAAGACGGCCACCCCTTCACATGACGTGTACATGATCGATACACTTAAAAAGCCTCGCGACAAAGACAAGGGAGATCCAGTCAAAACTCCCGAGTCACAGTCTAAGTTCCGGCGCCCCGAACACCGCCCCAGGTCACACCGCAACAACAATGGCACTAGAGAAAATAGTACTTCGGATGGCGCCGACAACAATGAAGATCCTGTGGGAGCAACATTCGAGCAGGAGGAACAGGAAAATGGGCAAGCCAGCCCCGACGAACAGGCCCTGTCCAGCGACCGTTCGGAGGACGACAACTACCTTCCGCTCTCCGAAGATGAGGTAAGCCTCGGTGACGAAGACTTCATCGTACCCGAAGAGCCCCTCGAGCAGGAGCGCTCCAAGCGCAGACTGATAGCTACGGCAAGGAGCCTAAAAAAGAAGCAGCAGCAGCTTCAAGCTGACCAAGACCTACTCAATGACAGATGGACCGAAGTCCTGGTCGCCGAAGAATACGGCCTTAGTGGCCCAGCCAAAAGCCACCCAAAGCACAGATCGCTCTACCAGTCCGATGATGGGGCATTTGTCACACCCTGCATTTTGTAACTCTTCATTTGCATTATTAAAGCATGAAAATTTGGACCAACAAAAACTTTTGCATTATTTGGCTTTTATTTGGAGTTGGTTTTCTCTCTATGCTTTTCAAGTGCTCTTTAAAGTCAACACAACTCCACCCCCTATACTTCATCTCCTTGCCCCAAACTTCTGCCCAATGATCATGCCATGTGTATAGTACAATATAGTATTTTCTTACAAAAATAATTTGGCCAAATAGTATTTTCAAAAATTAGTTTTCCAAAAACCCCTGGATTGAGGTTTGCACTGCAAGTACCTGATTTGGGGAATGAAAAATATTTCAAAAAGTATATTTGAAACCTATTAGATATAGGATTCCCATAAACCCCAAAAATATAATTTTAAAAGTTAATTTCCTATTTTATTTAAAGGCTTTTTCTTAAGGCCAGAAATGGTCTTTAATAGGGAAAAATTATTTTATTATTTTAAAAAAATTTGAGAAAATTTAGGGAAACTCAGTGGACATATATTTCCCATATATAAGAGTTTAAACACATGGTCATGTTCAAAATATTGGACAAAACCTCCCAAAACCATTTCTGCCTATTTCAAGGATTTGAAATATTTCTACAGGAAATATTTCCATAAAAATCCAAGAAAAATCCAGCAAGTCACAAATGCATATTGTGATGATCTTGCAAAGCCTCACTTCAATCAAGGTCATTTTGGTCCACCAAAATGCCCCATAACCCTTTCTATTCAGAACCTAATTTGAGCAAGTTTGTACTACCAACTTTCTCTCCTTGACCTCAACTTTTGTGAGCATGTTCATATGACCAAATGAGGCCACTACACCAAGTAGTGCATCAAGGAGAAGTGTTATGCTCAACTAGATCTACACAAACCCATTTCTGTTGATTTCTAGGGTTTACAAAAGTTGCATTGGCTACTTTGCCCAAATGAGCTCAAATTTGGTGGCACACCCTATTTCTAAGTTTCATTCCATCCTGTTAAGTATCATGGCAATTGGAGTTCATTTTCTTGCCCAAACCCTTATCAAACACCTTCTGCCATTTTACAAAAGCCACTGTTTTGACCCCTTCCACTATTCTTGGTAAGCTCAACTTTTTACCAGAGCTTAATCTAGTCACCTTATACCTCCAGTAGCAATGGAAAGACCTCAGATCAATTATTTGGGGGGTGAAACCCTCACTTTCTCTCTCTGGACAGCCCCTGTACCCCTCTTTCTCACCTCCCTCCTCACTCCAGTGGCCATCCATGGCATCCAATGCTCCCTCCCCTTTCTTTACTCCTCCCTAGAGCTACTAGACATGCCAGGGCGCGCCCACAAGCGTAGAAAATGGCTTGGCATGCCATTTGGGCGCTCTAGAGCGTGCTACAGTGCGCTCCCACACTGTAGCCGCCCCCTGCCAAGCACATCCGGCCACCTCGGGCCTCCCCCGCGCACTTGCCGATGCGCCTCGGTGTCCGCAGCATGCTACGCGGTCGGCCCCCTCCTCTCTCCTCCTCCCCGCGCCTCCGCGCTAGCAAACAGAGGCCGCCCGAGCGCGCCAATGGTGCGGCTCACACGCGCGCGCCTCTGGCCCCCTGCTCCCTCCCTCTCTTCTTTCCCTCGCTCTGGACCGAACCCACGAGCACCCCGGACACACTCAAATAGGCCCCCGTGACCCGTGGCGACGACAACGAGCTCGCAGGCGCACAAGTCCACGGTGGACCATCGCGCGGCTATATAAGCCCACCCCGGGCCGTTCCAGTGGCATCCGCCTCCTCCTCACACCCCCAGGAACGCGCCCGCACCACCTAATCAACCCCGGAGAGCTTCTATGCTCGAGATCGACCGGAGCTCCACCGCCTCGGTCGACCGTTTACCTCGCGGTACAGCCCCTCTCCGCCCGCGCTCTTGCTCGATCTGGAACCACCATACCTCACTGACCCATTCCCCTCTTTCTCCCGCTCCTATTGCAGCTCGGAACGAGCTAACCAAGCACCTCCCGAAGCTCCTCTGTCGTGCCCCCTCGTTGCCGGCGAACCAGGCCACCCCGGCGGCCAACTCCGGCACCACCCGAACGGCGACACGACAAGGAGTCCGGCGGTGCCACCCGCTCACCTCGCCATGCCTGGAAACATCGCCGGTGAGCTCGCACCCCTCTCTGGCTCGAGGTTGAAGACGACGGCCGTGGGGCCCGTCAGTCAGCCTCACATACTGACGGGTGGGCCCCACCCGTCAGGTTTAAAATGCACGCGCGCGCACCGGTTCGCTGCGTCGGCTAAAGGCGTATTTTGCCTTTACGCCTTCGACGTGGCAGCCTCGCGTGGGCTGAATCCCCTCTGGGCCTGCTGCACTGTGGCCCTTCTGGCCCAGTTGCACAGTGCTGCTTCCCCTTTTTCTTTTTCTGAATACTTGCAAAAATTCCACAGGATTAAATATTAATCCAAATGCAATAATTCCAACTCCCATAATTTTCTAAAAATCCCACCTATTTAATGGTGTAGCTTTCATAAATATCCATCAAACTTTTCTGCACTGTTCAAATTTAAATTCAAATTTGAGCATTTATATCCCCCTCTGAAAATCCATTTCTCCTATTATACAACTCCAAATCCAAAACTAGGAATTTTCCCCTTCTTAGTTTTCAACCTAGTATTTAACAAAAATGAGTTGACATTTTTCTGAGCACTTTGGTTTTTCTGTTTTTATATTGCCTTATTTTCTCGTTATTATTTTGCGACGATAGATTGCGTTGCTGACGAAGGAGTTGGACCAGAAGACTTTGAAGACCCAGAAGACCTTGTTGAGCCAGGCAAGCAGCCCTTTAACCATGTCTATGAAACCCTTTTTATGCATTACACATGGCACTTTATTATTGTTGCATCGGAATCATGATGGGAGGGTAGCCACTTAGTGGGTTGCCTTCATTCCCCCCTCGTTGATACTTGCATTGTGCATGACCCTACCTCCTTATGAGGGTTATGCCGATGTGAAAAGATAGAATGCTAAAGTAGTGCTACGCAAAAAGGGACGGGAAAATGCATGGTGATGGAGGCAAGTACTTTCAAAGGACTTTTCGAAAACCCCGTCGGGTGCCACTTATGCCCGAGGGAGGCAATGAGATGGGTAACCACTTGATGACGAAGTGGTGTACCGAGGCAAGTGTGTGTGTTGTTTTTCGAAAACGGATTAGATTTAAGATTTGTCGACTGTCCCAACCTTACATGCGCAACCACTCTACCCTTATATGGGAAAGGGCATTATTGATTACTTAGGCCGATACTAGCTTGGAGCATGCATTACTAGTGACGAGGGAGAGTTGGTGCTCTCTCTCGGGACAGGGTCGTGCCAGGTAGGGTGGCCATGACTATTTTTACAGGGCACCAGATACACCGTTGTGTCCCCTCTCGGATGTTACGATCTCGAGTGAGTCTCGTATGATGTACATCGTGAGGATACGGAACAACGAGTGGACTCCTTGTTAGTATCGTCTAGGGAAAGATAGTGATCGGGTGCTTACCCCGGGTACTTGAGGTACCGCGGGTTGTGGATGACACGGAAGTTCCCCGGATCTTGTGGGTAAAGTGTGCAACCTCTGCAGAGTGTAAAACTATTCGAATAGCCGTGTCCACGGTCAAGGACAGTTGGGCGGTGCTGCTTAAACTACGTCCACATGTTTTCAAACCAGTGTGAGTGTTTGGATAAGTGGGAAGAACTACTCGGGTCAAGTCAAAGGACTTGACATGATTGAGTTGGGTTGGTGCCCGCTCTTTTTATGTTGATACCACTACTTGGGTCAAGTCAAAGGACTTGACGTGATTGAGTTGGGTTGGTGCCCACTCTTTTTATGTTGATATCTGTAACCTGTCCTCATGGTTACTTGAATTCTCCTGATGCATGCCTTACGAGTTGTTGAACATGTCACTGCACTCAAAAACTAGCTTTCCGCAAAATTTACCTATATCATGCATTGTTGTACCTTGAACCAAAATATGGGTTGCTTGCGAGTACATTCAAAGTACTCATTGGCTTGCCACTGGTTATTTAATTGGCCAGGCATGGGAGAACAGGAGTTCGAAGAAGAGTTCTTTGAAGACGAACATGCGAACTAGGACGTTTCCCAGTCAGAATGCCTATAGGGTTAAGGCAGATGGCATGGGTTCTACTTATCGACGAAGATTTCTGTTGCTTATGTTTCATTTGATGTTCAGCCCTTAAGGCTTTATCTATGTAAGACTTGACCATAATGGTCATAATTTGTGTAAGACGGTATGTATGGATGTAAGACTCTTGTTATTCAGCTTCTGTGTGTTCAGTGAGCATTGATCTCTGGGATCATTGTACATGTGCATTTGGTGATCACGACTTGTGAGTCGGGGTCCCCACAGCGTTGGAGCCCATACCATCGTCACACAACGCGGCAGGTCGCCGGCAATCCTATCCGGACAAAGAGGTAACTCAAGCCGAACACCAGACCGCTCCACCTTGCCGTAAAGGCAAGAACAACGCAGGCCACGATTACCCAGACAACCTGCAAAGGGACTAGGATAATAGAGCAAGAAACGCAAGACCGATCTACGGATCACGAAAACATGCTTCGACATGCGATGACGGCTACCTATTAGGACGTGTCACACCTCGCCGCGACCAGGCCAAAAACCGCAATGGGACTCCTTCGGAGTTATGCCGCAGTGTGGCCCAACATAGAGGTGCCGCACACCCGCTTTGCTTCACTGATGAAGTAATGGATCATGAATTCCCCGAAGGATTCAAACCCATCAATATTGAATCATACGATGGGACAACCGATCCCGCAGTATGGATAGAAGATTTCATTCTCCACATCCATATGGCCCGTGGATACGACCTCCACGCCATTAAATACCTCCCACTAAAACTAAAAGGACCAGCTCGGTACTGGTTAAACAACATGCCTAAAAATTCCATAGGCAGCTGGAAGGACTTGGAAGAGGCCTTCCTCGATAACTTCCGAGGAACACATGTCCGGCCACTGGATGCCGATGACCTAAGTCACATTGTCCAACAGCCCGACGAGTCAGCCAGGGAGCTCTGGACCCGGTTCTTAGTCAAAAAGAACCAAATCATCGACTGTCCGGACACGGAATCCCTCGCAGCTTTCAGACACAGCGTCCGGGACGAATGGCTTGCACGCCACCTCGGCCAAGAAGGACCTAAATCCATGACAGCTCTCATTGCTCTAATGTCTCGCTTTTGCGCGGGATAAGACAGTTGGCTCGCTCATAGAAGCAATAGTGCCAGCAACCAGGGCACCTCCGAAATCTGAGACGCCAACGGCAAGTCACGAGGAAGCAAAAACAACAGTCACAATGACAATGAAAGATCAGGCGACGCAGCGGTCAACGCCGCTGTCGGTGTCAAAACCGGCGGATCTCGGGTAGGGTGTCCCAAACTATGCGTCTAAGGTGGATGGTAACAGGAGGCAGGGAACATGATGTTTTACCTAGGTTTGGGCCCTCTTGATGGAGGTAAAACCCTACGTCCTGCTTGATTAATATTGATGATATGGGTAGTACAAGAGTAGATCTACCACGAGATTGGAGAGGCTAAACCCTAGAAGCTAGCCTATGGTCTGATTGTATGTTGTCCTACGGACTAAAACCCTCCAGTTTATATAGACACCGGAGAGGGCTAGGGTTACACAAGGTCGGTTACAAAGGAGGAGATATACATATCCATATTGCCTAGCTTGCCTTCCACGCCGAGTAGAGTCCCATCCGGACACGAGACGAAGTCTTCAATCTTGTATCTTCATAGTCCAACAGTCCGGCCAAAGGATATAATTCGGCTGTCCGGAGACCCCCTAATCCAGGACTCCCTCAGTAGCCCCCGAACCAGGCTTCAATGACGATGAGTCCGGCGCGCAGTGTTGTCTTCGGCATTGCAAGGCGGGTTCTTCTCCAACTTTCAAGTGTTTGTAAGCAGTGTCCGGCTCCATAAATGTTGTACCTCTTGGCTTCTGTGCCCAATAAGGGCTATCTCCCACGTGTCGAATGAATACGAGGCGCCAGGGCGTTTTTACATTCGCCCCCCTAGCCAGATAAATAAATTATCTATTAAAGGGATGGGGATTCTTAGATCCAATCCATATCATCCTCCCCCAGCGAGAATTCATCAGAGCGTGCTTCGGAAAGATCCATTCCAGCATGGCCGACCTTCGCAGCTCCTCCTCCCGCCCCCGTAGCCCTAAGCCCGGTGATTGGGAGAGGTGTTCAGTCCCGCACACTCGATTAGTTGAGCTGTAGACTAAGGGATTTCTCCCTCCGGCGTACATGGTGCCCGTTCGAGCCAGGCTCGCCACCTACAATGGCGGGGAGCAAGCGGAGAACTTTCCCTGTCCCTCCATGGGGGAACGGGTTTGCCTTGTTCCTTACTTACTAAGGGGACTCGGATTTCCAATTCATCCATTCCTCCGCGGGCTCCTGGAGTTCTACGGCCTCCAACTACACAATCTCACCCCTGCCTCCATCCTACACATCACCGACTATGTTGCTTTCTGCGAGTACTTCCTGGGCTGCGAGGCTCACTTCAAGCTGTGGAAAAGGCTATTTTGCCTTGTCCCTCACACATAGAGGGAATCACTTTATCAAGTGGGCGGAGCCGAAGTATGGCGCATCACCGATACCAGATATTTGTCCGATACCCTGAAGAAGCCGTCCGAAGACTGGCCTTCAGAATGGTTTTATATGGAGGATGTCCCCCTTCCGGACCCTGTTCGGGGGGTCTACCCGAGTTCAACAATGCTCCTCTGAAGAAGCGCCGAAGTTGGCGCCCACGGAGCCCCCAGGCGGAAGACAACGGAGAAGTCCTCTATCTGATGAACCAGACCAAAGCACTAGCTCGATCTGGATTGACAATAATCGAAGTTATGTCAATTTGCATAATGCGGGGAGTGTAGCCACTCCAATATCATGGGCACCCCTTGTGGTGTTATAACGGGGCGGATGACGCCACCCGCTGCAGGCGTAAGGGTCCAGACAATGCTGCCGCTCTAGCGAAGATTCTGTCTGAACTATTCAAGGGCGAGGAAGAGGAGTTCACCCGCATCAAGCCACGGGATGGATTCTCTATGTACAATCCTCCAAGCTGGGTAAGTTATATTTCCCTGCTCCCATTTTTCCCGCATTCTTAGTCGTAAGTATTCACCTTGCCACCTTGCGGCAGGAACTGCGAAAAGCCATTAAGGAGGTCAGCAACCCTTCTCCACAACCAGAGGACCCTAACCGGGCCATCGATTACGGACTCGAAGAAGATCCGGTTATCTCCGTGGAACTGATAGACCGGCAGTTCTATCAGTTAAGCTGCGACGATGCCCCGGTGGCCATTACGGCCGACTATCCTGGACTGCTCCCTGCATCGCAGGTAAGAAAAATCAAAAAGTCCCAACTCCAAAACTAGGGTCCCCTTTTAGGCACTTCACCCACCATATACACATGGCATCTTTTACAGGGAAGGCATTCGGGACACCCTGCCGAACCCGCGACAACTCGCCAACAAGAGGTGCCGAGGCCGGGTAGGCCAAAAAGGAAGGCAGTCAGGACGGAGACACCAGCGCAAAGGTATAGGAAAAACCCCGCTCCGTGGTTGTCATCTTTCTCAAAATGTAATGACGCCCGCGTTTCTTTAACAGAAGGAACGCTCGCCGGAATATGTCTGGCGATGCTGCCAATCAAGCTTCCACCAGTCGGGCGCCAGGACCAGACATAGAGGCGGAAGGCGATATGGGGCAGGCGCCGGATAATCCCCCGACAGAGGATGCGGATAGATTGTCCGCTACAAACTCAGAAGTGGAAAGCGCCATGAATCATAGGCGCCCCGGGGCCGTACTCCGCGACGCTTGTTTCTCACCAGAGGCGTTCGACGCCTTCAATTCTGGAGAGGTGTACCTCCGTGCTGCTCAAGATGGTCTAGCCAGAGCCACGGATCAGTATGTAAAGGATGTAAGGGTGAGTAAATCTGACGATTTATATGTATCAGTAGCCCCTGAGACTTGAAACAGTTAGCAGAACCGATTTAAGGATCATCTATAATGTGCAGGTTCTTACAGAGAAGAATACTAGGCTGTCCCAGGAGCTGGAGGAATGCAAGACCCAACTGGGGGCCGGTCTTGCCGCATTGCAGGAATAGAAAAAGCCTCCCGCTGGTAACATTTACTTTAAAGAATGGTGGTTACCATATAGTGTGCGGCGTGTTTGCAGATCTAACAATTGATTTTGCAGATGAGTCCGGAGAAAGTCCGGGGGACTAGCATGTTATGCGACAGCTAGAGGCTGGCAAACGCGTGTTGATTAAGGTTATGCTGGAGAAAAATAGTCTCCAAGATGCCAATGTTAAGCTGAGCGTTGAACTAAAAGACGTTCGGGGCCAGCTTGCGGACTCCAAGAAGGAGAATAAGCGGCTTAGGCGTGGCATTTTTAGTAAGTGCTTGAACGAATCCTGCTGAAGGAGTTCGGCGAAGAAGTCGACTAACAACGTTATGTCTGTAGGTATGCTGACGGGTCGTCCCGCGGAGGAAATGCCCGGGTCTGCGGGTGATCTTCTGTCCGAGCTGTCACATCTGCACGAACAAGTTCGGCAGGTGATGCAAGGTGTTGCCCAGGCTTTGTGGCCATCTGCCTCCTTGCCAGATGGCATTGCAGAGCTTACGGAGAAGCTCAAGGGAGCACGGTGGCGCCTCCGATTATGGAAGATATCGGCCTGCCGACAGGGTGCCAGAGAGGCCTGGGCCATGGTGAAGACTCGGTATACCAAGGCAGACCCAAATCACATGGCCGAGGTCAGACCTGTGGGGCCCGATGGAAAAGTGATCCCCGTTAGCTTAGTTTATGGGCAAGTAGAATTAGCCGCAAAGTATTCCCAACAGGATTGTAAGCTAGACCGCCTGTTGGATGGTATAGAAGAGGAGTTTAGTCAGTCTGCATGACTATGTAATTAAAGTGACATGTATAATGCCTTCTAGCCGGATTGTAGATCATTTGTCATTGCGGACCTTTTCGCTTCAACCTCCGGGCCCGATAGTCCGGAGTGAATCCGAATACCCGCTCAGTTATATAAGAACTGGGGTATGCATGGAGACCAGGCGTAGGGGTCATTAGTGCTTTATCAGATAAGTGCCCAACTAGTTATGTTATATTACATGGGTAGTAAGAAACATCTTCTAGGGAGAATAGTTCCGTTAAGGGTTCCTTTCCCTGGGTAAGCATGCCCTAAAGTGCATGTCCGGACTGCGATAAGAAACGCAGAAAAAGCATCTGGGGGCAGATATGGACAATAAATAAAAATCATCTTTTGTTCATCGACCGAATATTCCTTTAAGAACGCTAGCTTTCGGCTTCACCCAGTCTGAGGTACACATCCGGCTGACCCGGAGTAACAATCGTAGAGGTGCTCCCCTTATGCCCTAGCCGAATTAACGGGAACGTAGGGCATAAATACAAGAGCCAGGCAACCCAGCTTGGCCAAAACTTAAGTCATATCGATGCATATAATGGTGAAAAAGGGTACATGCGGAAGTATAACACATGTGTTGGGCGTGAGGCCCAGGTAAATAATTTAAGCTTCTGTGAAAGAATCCCCCAGGTATGGAGAGTGCGGCTAGCGCATCTGTAATGTACAAGTGAGGCACAAGGTGACCCTTGAAGTCCTAGAGAGATAATAAGAGAAAGAAAGAAAGGGAAACAAGGCAGATGATGCATATGCAGAAAATGGACAAAGGGAGGGGACTGACATAGAGTCCGGTGCTAGGCATAGAATCTTCGGAGCCTGGCTGCGTTCCATGGGTTCGGCTCGAGTCGACTAGTCTGCATCCCGCAGTCGGTACGCTCCACCGGTCAAAACTTGGTCAATAATGAAGGGACCTTCCCATTTGGGCTCGAGCTTGTTCTTTTTCTTATCCAGCAGGCGTAGAACTAGTTCGCCAACGTTATAAGTTTTGGCCCGTACTTCTCTGCTTTGGTATCTGCGAGCTTGTTGCTGGTAAAATGCGGAACGGGCTTTGGCTACGTCGCGCTCCTCCTCCAAGGTGTCCAGACTGTCTTGCCGATCGAGCTCGGCTTCTCTTTCTTCGTACATGCGCACTCGAGGTGAGTCATGAATTATGTCACAGGGCAAGACTGCCTCTGCGCCGTACACCATAAAAAACGGTGTATATCCGGTACTACGATTCGGCATGGTCCGCAGCCCCCAGAGTACGGAGTCGAGCTCCTCTACCCAGTGCATGTCAGACTCCGTTAAGGAACGCACTAATCTGGGTTTAATGCCGCTCATTATAAGACCGTTTGCTCGCTTGACTTGACCGTTGGTTTGTGGGTGATAGACTGAAGCATAATCGAGCTTGATGCCCATTTTGCCGCACCAGAGTTTTAGCTCATCGGCCATGAAGTTCGTGCCGTTATCAGTGATGATGCTGTGGGGGACGCCGTAACGGTGTACAACCCCGGATATGAAATCTATCACCGGTCCAGATTCGGCTGTTTTAACCGGTTTGGCCTCTATCCATTTGGTGAATTTATCCACCATGACCAATAAGTATTTTTTCTTGTGGGTTCCCCCTTTAAGGGGTCCAACCATGTCAATCCCCCAGACCGCAAAGGGCCATGTAATGGGGATTGTTTGGAGGGCGGTGGGTGGCATGTGGCTTTGATTTGCAAAGAGCTGGCAACCGGCGCAACGTTGGACCAAGTCCTGTGCATCTACCCGGGCCGTTGGCCAATAGAATCCTGTACGGAAGGCCTTGCTTACAAGAGCCCGGGTTGTAGCATGATGACCGCCGAGTCCGGCGTGAATTTCTGCCAAAAGATTCCGCCCTTCCTCTTCGGAGATGCACCTTTGAAGGACTCCAGTAGTGCTTTTCTTGTACAATTCTCCCTCATGGACCCTATAGGCCTTGGATCGCCGCACTATGCAGCGTGCCTCATTTTGGTCCTCCGAAAGTTCCTGTCTAGTTAGGTAGGCCAGGAATGGTTCTGTCCATGGGGCAATAATGGCCATTATTTCGTGGGCTGAAGGTGTTATTTCGGTGGCGGAGCCTCCGATTGTGTCAAAGAGTTCGGTATCGGGTATTTTGGCCGGGTCCGGACTGTTGTTACCGGTGTCCCCTTCCCATTCTACGGATGGCTTGAAGAGCCTTTCCAGAAATATGTTGGGGGGGGGGGGACCGCGTTGCGTTTTGCATCGATGCGGGCGAGGATATCTGCCGCCTGATTGTTTTCTCGAACCACATGGTGAAATTCGAGTCCCTCGAACCGAGCTGACATTTTTAGGACAACATTTCGATAGGCCGCCATTTTCAGATCCTTGGCGTCGAGATCTCCGTTTATTTGGGATATTGCGAGGTTTGAATCCCCATGCACCTCCAGGCGTTGAATGCCCATGGAGACTGCCATCCGAAGACCATGCAACAGAGCTTCATATTCGGCTGCATTGTTGGAATCTGTATACAATATTTGCAGTATGTACCGAACGGTATCTTCAGTTGGGGACGTCAGGACGACGCCAGCCCCTAGACCGGCCAGCATTTTAGAACCGTCGAAGTGCATGATCCAATTGGAGTATGAGCCGTACTCTTTAGGGAGTTCGGCCTTCGTCCATTCGGCGACAAAGTCAGCCAGTACTTGCGATTTAATGGCTCGGCGAGGTTTGTATGTTATGTCCAATGGGAGGAGCTCAATGGCCCATTTGGCAATCCGGCCCGTAGCGTCGCGGTTGTTGATAATATCATTAAGTGGCACTTCCGAGGCTACTGTAATCGAACACTCTTGAAAGTAGTGTCACAGTTTCCGTGATGCCATGAATATCGCATATGCTATTTTTTGGTAATGCGGGTACCATGATTTGCATGGAGTGAGGACGATGGATACATAGTATACCGGCTTTTGAAGAGGGAATTTGTGTCCGTCCGCTTCTCGTTTGACAACGAGCACCGCGCTTACAACATGATGAGTTGCCGCAATGTACAACATCATTGGTTCACCGATGTTTGGTGCGGCCAGGATCGGGTTGGTTGCCAGAATGTGTCGGATTTCGGGTTCCGGCAGACCCTTGAGGTTCGAACACTGGGGTGCGCGCGGAGATTTCGCCTCCTACCTCCCTGCACCCTCCGCCACACTAGGATCAAAGCTACGAAAAGAACAACACGAGAGACACAGGGTTTATACTGGTTTAGGCCACCGTTGTGGTGTAATACCCTACTCCAGTGTGTGATGTGGTGGATTGCCTCTTGGGCTGATGATAATGGGCAGTACAAGGAAGAACAGCCTCGCGAGGGTCTGTTCTTGGCTGGGGCGACGAACTACTGGGAGAAGTTCAGCCACCTTTCTCTATCTCTCTCTCTCTCTCTCTCTCTACCACCTCTCTACTTGTCGAGCCCTTGGAGGAGACTGAGCCGAACCCTTTGCTACACGGGTGGCTGGTCCTATTTATAGTGGCCCTGGTCCTCTCCCCAAATATTGAGCGGGAAGGGAGCCAACAATGGCGGGCTAATTTGAAGGGGGACAACAAGTATCAACTATCCTGACAAAAGTAGTCTTTGCCTGCGCAAAGCTCTGGTGATGACTCCGTCTTGGGCTCCACGGTGACCTCCGTCTCGTAGTCCTCCTGGTCTTGGTCTCATTGCACCGAAACGGCAACCTTTGCCTGATGCCTCGGTACTCCGCGGCTGTGCTTGCCCCCTTTGCACCAAAGAGGAAAGGAGGACGCTGCGCGGGCTGGCACCCGCCTGGCGCCCTGAGTCGTCATGGCTTGCATCATGGGCACCTCGCGAGGTACCCCGCCTTGATCTCTCCGCCTCCTCGTGAGCCAGCCTGACGAGGCCGTGCCTGAGGAAGCTCTGTGTCGTCCGCCCAGCGAGGCTTGGCCCCTCGCGAGGGTCTTGGGTTTGTGCTGATGAAGACGGGCCGTGCTGGGCCCCCCTTTGAGCCACGCCGCAGGCCGCAGGCAGGCAAGTCTGGGGACCCTCGTTCTCAGAACGCCGACAGTAGCCCCCGGGCCCAAGGAGCGCTCGGACTTGGCCGTGCACTGAGGCAGAAGGGCAAGAGCGAAGCGCCGCGGGCCCTAACAGCCTGCGGCCTTGGGCGCCGAGTGGCGGTTGATTGGACGTGGGCGACACTGTTCCCTCATGCCCTCCTTATCTTGTGCCTTGCTAGGAGGACCCGTAGTCGCACACAACCGTTCCCCTTTCATCACCCGAGCGCTTCCTGTCCTTCCTCCGCTCGAACCCTGGTTTCTGTTTTCAATTCATTCTCGAATCATTCCCCCCCTTTGCTATCGCCATGGCCCCGACGAAGAAGGGAAGAGGGAAGAATCCCGCGTCTCCGCCTCGCCCGCCGCCATTGGCGGCCCCTGCCGAGGGTTTGGGTAAGGTCAGCTTGGCTCTGGCCACCATCTTCAATGAATGCGGGAGAACAACGGCCTGGCCCGCGTCCCACTTCTCCATCGGCAGGATAGTTACCGAGGTCCCATATTTCGCCGACGCCCTGTTGGCAGGTCTGGTTCCCCCTTTTTCTGATTTCTTCAATGCCGTGCTCTCCCACTATCAGATCCACATGCTGCATCTGAGTCCTGAATCCATCACCCTCCTTTCAGTCTTTGCCTTCGTCTGCGAAGCCATGGTGGGCATCCCTCCTTCGGTTGCCTTGCTGCATCACTTCTTCTTGCTGCATCTTGTGGACCCTACCCAACGCTGGGCATGTGTAAGCTTCATTGCCGCGCCAGAGACTGCCGCCTCTGGGATTGACTTCAAGCTCCCCTTGCCCACGGTTGGGTTCCGCGAGTGGTGGCTGTATGTGGACGCGGGGGTGCCCAGCCCCTGCTAACGGAGCCGGCCTTGCCTGCTGTCCCCAATTCGGGCTGGGGCCAGGTGGCGCTTGAGATCCCCCGGCTCGTCTTCGTCTGGCGCCGCTTCGCGCTCTTAAGGTCACTTGGCGTGACAGCGCCCAAGGTGGTGAAGGAGTTCCTGCTATGCCGCGTTGCTCCTCTTCAACGCCACTCTTGCTGAATGTGGGCCTTCCGTGGGTGCGAGGATAGCATGAGGCTCCAGGAAGAGGACCTGGCTCCTGAGGTGCTGAAGACGGCGCTCTTGACCCTAACTGGGGACCCCAACCCCGGCAGCATCCGGCAGGGAGGGGCCTTGCTATACTTCTGCCAGAGCAGGGTCGACTTTGTGAGGCAGATGCCTGCCTTTGATGAGTGGGGGCTGCGCCCTACCGGCCTTCAGGGGTCTTGTGAGAATCCGGTGGTGGTGACCGCCCTTCCAGTCGGCCAAGGCGTCCCGCCCTCGAGTGGCGGAGCAGGAAGGTACGAGGCGCCAGAGGTCGAGGGGGCTCCCGGCGTGGTGAGGGCACCGGGCGAGGCTCACGAGGAAGCAGTTATCGGGGCCCGTACTACTGAGGTTGAGGGTGACAAACAGCTGCCCTCTGCGCCCCCGACTGGGGCCCCAGAGGCTCCAACTGCTTCTCTCGGGGAGGCGATTGGCGGTGCACATCAGGCAGGCGCCCCTGACGCTGATCGTCTTGACGCTCCATCCTCGTCGCAGGTCGGTCCCTGCGCCCGACTCTTAGGCCGCTTCCGCGTGGACTTTGGGGCTCTCAGGAAGAGAAGGGAGACCCTGGGTGACGGTTACCCTTGTCGCCTGCTGAAGCGCAGAAAGTACTTCGCCACTGATGAGTAAGACTTCTCCTTTCCCTGCTCCTGATCCTTCCGTTGCTCTTACTGACGCTTGCCCCGCAGGCCCCTTCCAGCCGAGCTTGCTGAGACGGCTGAGGGGCCATCCCCTTTGGCTTTGCCCCCTCCACTGTCCTCGAGCGCCCCGAGTAGCGGAGCCCTTGTGGTGAGGGCGATCGAGGAGGCGGACCATCCCGAGGCGTATCGTGGCCCCGCGCACCTCGCGATCCTCCTTCGCGAGCCTTCTCGTGGCATAGCCAACCTGCCATGGGCTTCTCGCCTGGTCATGGACGGCGATTGGCTGAGGCGCTTCCTGCGCTCTTCTCCTGAGGTCGGGCTGGCCCCAGGCCGGGCTTCTGACGCGGCGTGCCCAGCCATCACGAGGGCGCCAGCTCCCAGCCCCCAGCCCGGAGGGGGAGCGCTGACCTACAACCCCCGACGCTTGCTTGGGGCAGATGATGGTGTGGAAGACGTGCTTGAGCGTGCTCGGGAGCGTCGCGCTCTCCGCCAAGGATTCCTTCGAAGGGCGACTAACGCAGTGAGCCTGCTTGGTGTGGAGCTTGCTGATGAAGACGCGCGCCTTGAGGCCAAGGGCCTGCGCCTGGCTGCAGAGAGGCGCGAGCTGGAGGGCGCCATCGCCCTTGCGCGCCGTCAGCGCGACCTTGACGAAGCAGAGGCCAAGGCATCGTTGGTGGCCTCTCGGGAGGCCCGATCTCGGGCTGCTGAGGAAGCTCGGGAGGCTGACAGGCGGCGAACGACTGCAGAGGAGCGGGCTCGGGAGCTCCTGGCCTGGTGCCACTCGCTGGAGGAGCAGGTGGAGCTGCGCGAGACAGCCCTCGCATCGATGAGGGTGGCCTCCGGCAACTCGGCGGAGCTCCAGAAGCGTGAGGAGGCGCTGACGCTGGAAGCCGCCGAACGTACCCGCGAGTACGAGCGTCTGGAGACGAGGGAGCACTTGGTGACGCAGGCGGAGGACGATGTCGCTGCACAGGAAGCCCGTGTCCTGGAGGAGGTCGGACGTCGGGTGGCGATGGCACGTTTGAACCTCGAGCACGAGTTCGAGGAGAAGCTGGGGTTGATCCGGGCCGAAGCTGAAGGCAGGACTGCTGCCCTGAGGGCCAAGCTGGAGGAGGTGACGCAGCGGGCCGATGCTTCCCGGGCCGCCCTTGAGGTGGCGCAAGGTGGGCTAACCACCTCCCAGGCTGAGGTGCTCCTTCTTCGCCAGCGGGTGGAGGAGGCTGAGGCCGTCGCGCGCCAGAACGCGGACGAGATACGTCAGCGGCGGCTCCTGGAGCATGAGCACGACCCCATGCTGACCACGCTCCGGGAGAGGGCCAACGCGGCCTTGGGCAACATCTGTGAGGAGACCGTTGGCGAGCCGCACGCGGTTAACTACGCGGGCAACCTTCAATTCTTTACTGATGTGGTGACGCAGCTGGAGGCGCGATCGATCAGGGCTGACAGGTTGGTGGAGGAGAGGAGCCGCGCCCTGCTCAGGCGCGCATTTTCTCGTGTCTTCAGCCATCTCCGGAGCATGGATCCCCACTTCGATTTCGACACTGCCATCGCCCCAGTCCCCCAGGCCGTCCGAGGTGAGCTGGCGCACTGGGTGGAAGACCATGTGGAGGCTCTTATCAGGGCCTTCGCCTCGGACAACGACGACGCGATCGTGGCGGCCGACGAGGGCGGCGTGACGGGCGGCCCTGACACCGCTGGTGGCAACGCGGGCAGCGTGGGTGAGTTCAGCGACGCCAACAACGGCCCCGATGGTGCTCCTGAGGACGCATTGGGAGATTCATCTGACTGATTGCACATTGTTGCTGCTTACCCTGTATGAATAGGACTCAGGCTTTGGCCTGATAGCTGTGAGAGCATTTTGGAGGGGGAGCCCCTCATGTAAAACTTGTGCTTATCGTATCAGTAGAAGCTACATCGCCCATGTGCCCGCGCCAAGTGGTTGGCTTAAGCGACGCGCTGGTCGGCTAATTTACCTTTGTCCCGTGCTGGCCCTGGGGCAGCCCGCAGGAGGCTGCGGAGCCGGGAGTGTTTCGTGATTAAATCCGTCGGACCTGCAGTAAGATGCCCTCCTGAGAGGACGTGGCGGCGGCAGTCTGGGCTGCGCGTGAGCTAGGCCTGGCCCGGCTCGCGAGGGGCTCACGAGGGGAGGCAGCTGAGGCGAAGCGGTAACCGAAACGCAAGAAATTGCTCGAACGAGACTAAGCACCCCTCCCCGAACACACGCAAATCTCAAATTCGAATCCAACTTGAACCCAACGGGGGAAAGCGGCAGCCAAAGGGAAGAGAAACAAAAGCGAACAAAAGGCTGCGTCCGGCACCTAGTCTAGTCTTGGACGTCTTCTCACCAGCGTGGAGCTAAGTGCTGCCACTGGGCGTGGGAGGGAGCCCCAGGGCCTGAGGCTGGCACCCCTGAGACTCCGGGGCGTGTACAGCCCCACTCATTATTACATGAGAGTGTCACGGGGCGGCGAGCTTCAAAGGCACCGGGCCTTCTTCACAGGTACTGGCCTTGCTTCATATCGCCAGATGAGGGCCCCGCCTTGCGCCACACTCTAGTGCCATCAGCAACGACTGGAAACCAGGACGCCGCCCGATGGGGTAGAGCGGTTGCCAGCGGTTCCCCCGATGACCACGGGTCCTTCGCCGGGGGCAGGCCCTGGGGCACCTCCCCAGCGGAGGGCCTACCTCCTGAGAACGCCTTGCTCCGAATGCCGCGGTGGCGATGTCGGATCCCTGCCCCTCTCCTGCAGCCCCCTGCGCCCTCCTCCCGAGGGGTAGGAGACCATGGGAGCGGGGCAGCTGCTCGCTGCGGTGACCTGCACCTCCTGCGATCCATGGTTAGCGTATACCTGCTCCTGAAGAATTATCGGTACCGGGTGGTCGCTGCCTCCAGCGTGGCCAGTGGGACCGTCCCGAGGCTCCTGGAAAGGCTCAGCTTCTAGTGCCTCGTCCCCCCAGCCTGGGCTGAGGAGCGAGCCTTGTCCGTTCTCGTGAGGGTGTCCTTGGTCCATCATGAGGGGCACGTACTCCTCCTGCGCCGTCATCCTGAATGCCTTGCCGTAATGCCCCGCATGCCACGTGGTCTTGCCTGACGCGCCCACCGCGGGGTGGCAGCGCGGCCGCCCGCTGGGGCCACGGGTCACGTTGAGTCCTTCTTCTTCGCGGACCGGGGGCGGGGGCAGCGCCGCCGCCGGTTCGGCGCTGATAGCCTTGCTGGCGTCGGAGTAGCCCTGGGGCCCGCGAGCGCGCGCGGGGCCCCTGCGTGGGTCGCCCTGGGCTTGAGATGGGAGTTGGGTGGAGAAGGGGTGAGCCTCGGAGGCGGCGAAGCCCAGGAGCTCTGCCACTCGCTCCAGCAGCACGTCATGGCCGCCCTCTAGCAGTCTGCACTGCAGCAGCTCTCGAGCCACCGTGAGTGCGGCTCTCGAGTTCGCCTGCTCCCGGCGGGTGTACGATGTCGTGGTCGCGGCGTGATTGGAGGCCCTCACTGCCGACGGCGCCTGCCGCGGTGTAAGAGTTGTCGAAGCCCGTCCGCGTCGCCCACGGCCCGCAGCGCCCTGCAGACCGCGAGCTGCCTGGGGCATGGGGTCTCCCGAGGCGAGTGGTTCTGCGCGGGCGGGCCACGCAGTCCATGGGTCTGGGTTGCCCTCCTGGTCGCCAGGCATGGTGAGGACGACGCGACGGGGCATGGAGCGGTGGAAGATGAATTCCGGCGCACCCCTACCAGGCGCGCCAAATGTCGGATTTTGGGTTCCGGCAGACCCTTGAGGTTCGAACACTGGGGTGCGTGCGGAGATTTTGCCTCCTACCTCCCTGCACCCCTCCGCCACGCTAGGATCAAAGCTACGAAAAGAACAACACGAGGGACACAGGGTTTATACTGGTTCGGGCCACCGTTGTGGTGTAATACCCTACTCCAGTGTGTGGTGTGGTGGATTGCCTCTTGGGCTGATGATAATGGGTAGTACAAGGAAGAACAGCCTCGCGAGGGTCTGTTCTTGGCTGGGGCGATGAACTGCTGGGAGAAGTTCAGCCACCTTTCTCTCTCTCTCTCTCTCTCTCTCTCTCTCTCTCTCTCTACCACCTCTCTACTTGTCGAGCCCTTGGAGGAGACTGAGCCGAACCCTTTGCTACGCGGGTGGCTGGTCCTATTTATAGTGGCCCTGGTCCTCTCCCCAAATATTGAGCGGGAAGGGAAGCAACAATGGCGGGCTAATTTGAAGGGGGACAACAAGTATCAACTATCCTGACAAAAGTAGTCTTCGCCTGCGCAAAGCTCTGGTGATGACGCCGTCTTGGGCTCCATGGCGACCTCCGTCTTGTAGTCCTCCTGGTCTTGGTCTCTTTGCACCGAAATGGCAACCTTTGCCTGATGCCTCGGTACTCCGCGGCTGCGCTTGCCCCCTTTGCACCAAAGAGGAAAGGAGGACGCTGCGCGGGCTGGCACCCGCCTGGCGCCCTGAGTCGTCATGGCTTGCGTCACGGGCACCTCGCGAGGTACCCCGCCTTGATCTCTCCGCCTCCTCGTGAGCCAGCCTGACGAGGCCGTGCCTGAGGAAGCTCCGTGTCGTCCGCCCCACGAGGCTTGGCCCCTTGCGAGGGTCTTGGGTTTGTGCTGATGAAGACGGGCCATGCTGGGCCCCCCTTTGAGCCACGCCGCAGGCCGCAGGTAGGCAAGTCTGGGGACCCCCGTTCTCAGAACGCCGAGAGAATGGCCTTTATTTCTTCTAATCCGGCTATGGCCGCATCCGTCCACTCGAAGTGTTCGGTGCGTCAAAGGAGGCGATAAAGGGGCAAAGCCTTTTCTCCCAAGCGGGAGATAAAAGCGGCTTAGAGCCGCCACACATCTAGTTAGCTTCTGGATTTGTTTGAGGTCTGTTGGGGTAGCCAACTGTGATAACGCTCGGATTTTGGCCGGATTAGCTTCGATACCTCTACTGGAGACAATAAATCCCAGGAGCTTTCCGGTTGGTACGGCGAAAACGCATTTTTCCGGATTGAGCTTGATGTCATATGTTCGGAGGTTGTCGAATGTGAGCCTCAAGTCGTCTATCAAAGAGTTGACGTGTTTGGTTTTGACGACCACATCATCCACGTATGCCTCTACTGTTTTGCCAATTTGTTTCTCCAGGCATGTCTGAATCATGCGCTGATATGTTGCGCCGGCATTTTTGAGCCCAAAAGGCATTGTGTTGAAACAGAAGGGACCGTATGGTGTGATGAATGCTGTTGCGGCTTGGTCGGACTCCGCCATCTTGATTTGGTGGTAATCGGAGTATGCATTGAGGAAACACAATGACTCGTGTCCTATAGTAGCATCAATGATTTGATCCATGCGTGGGAGGGGGAAGGGATCCTTTGGCAAGCTTTATTGAGGTCTTTGAAGTCGACACAAAGGCGCCAGGATTTGTCCTTCTTTGGTATCATCACCAGGTTTGCTAGCCAGTTTGGGTGTTTTATTTCTTTGATGAATCCGGCCTCCAATAACTTGGCTAGTTCCTCTCCCATGGCCTGTCTCTTAGGTTCGGAGAAACGCCGAAGAGCTTGCTTGACCGGCTTGAATCCCTTTAGGATATTGAGGCTATGCTCGGCCAGCCTGCGTGGGATTCCTGGCATGTTTGAGGGATGCTAGGCGAATATGTCCTAGTTATCGCGCAGGAACTCTCGTAGTGCGGCGTCCACAGCGGGGCTTAGCTGTGCCCCGATGGAGGCTGTTTTTGTAGGGTCCATTGGGTGGACTTGGAATTTGACTATTTCATCTATTGGTTTAAAAGAGGTGGACTTGGATCTCTTGTCGAGTATCACGTCGTCCCTGTCCGCTGTGGAGCGTAGCGTAGTTAATTCCTCGGCCGAGAGGGCTTCAGATAGTGCCTCGAGGGCCAATGCGGCTGTTTTGTTTTCGGCGCGGAGTGCTGTGTCTGGATCGCTGGCGAGAGTGATGATTCCGTTGGGCCCGGGCATTTTGAGCTTCATGTACCCATAATGGGGTACGGCTTGGAAGATTGTGAATGCCTCCCGTCCTAAAAGAGCATGATACCCACTGCTGAACGGGGCCACTTGGAATGTAATTTCTTCGGACCTGTAATTATCCGGCATGCCGAATACCACATCTAGTGTGATTTTCCCAGCACAGCGTGCTTCCCGACTGGGGATGATTCCTCTAAAGGTTGTGCTACTTTGCTCAATGCGGCTCCAGTCTATTTCCATCTTTTGAAGAGTTTCCTCATAGATGAGGTTTAATCCGCTGCCGCCGTCCATGAGTACCTTGGTGAGTCGAAAGCCGTCCATGATTGGACTGAGGACCAGTGCGGCTGGTGCTCGGGCTGTTCGGAATTTAGGTTCGTCACTGGCATTGAAGGTGATAGCCGTGTCACTCCATGGATTTATTGCTGCTACATGGCAGATTTCGGCCATGCTGCGGAGTGTTCGCTTGTGTCTATTATTCGACGCGAAGGTCTCAAAGACCGTTAACACCGTATTGTTTTCCACGGGATGGTGCTCTGTGGTATTTGGGAGAAGTAGATCCTCACCACTTTTGGCCACCTGCCGGAGTATCCAACATGCTCTAAGGCTGTGCGTTGGTATTGTATCCGTTGTACTATGAATTTTGCAGGGTCCGTTGAGCCATCCCTCCAGTACGGTTCCTTGCCCTATAGAGGGTTTTTGCTTTTTGGTAGTTAACCCAGGTGTATTGTGATAATGCACCCTTTTATTTCGGACTAGGTTTGTGTTTAGGGCCGGATTATCCCAAAAGTTTGTTTCGGTTTTCCAGGCACTTTCCATCGCACAGTACTTTCGTACTATGGACGCCAAGTCAGCGAAGCGTGTTATCTCACGGTGATTTATGGTGTTGAGGATTCCCTTGTCCATGCAATTATTGCGGAAAAATAAGATTGTGTCTTCCTCGCGACAGTCCTTAACCTTGTTCATCGCAAGGAGGAATCTGGCCCAGTAGTGATGTACTGTTTCCTGGGGCTCTTGCCTGATATGGGAAAGGTCGCTTGTGTTTGCGTGGGTGGGTGGAATTGAATCCAAACCCCTACCCGATCTGGGATCCAGGGGCCGAGGAGTTTCCAATTTTGGAAGTTCCGGTCCGGGATGTTACCCGCTAATCCTGGTCCGCTGCTGACTCTAAGTTCAGGGATTGGATGTTGTCCTCCCGCGAACGGGCGTCCGGCTTGGAGAGCTCGGGAATCCGGACATATTTGGTCCTCAGGATAGAGGATAGGTCGCCGCATTGTTCCTCCACCACTGCAATATGATGGGTGACCGGTGGAGAGTTAATCTCCCTTTGATCGGGTTTAAGCCCAATCCGATCATAGTTCATTGCGACTCCCAAGGCGGTGATGCGATCCAAGAGCTCGTTTAAGGAGGAGAGCTCCATTGGATCCATCTGTTCGGCGAGTGCCAATTTGACGTGGAGGCTGTTTTCGATGACCCGAGAATTCATCGTCGGCGCGGCGGCCGAACAGGCGGTCATGATGAACCCGCCTAGCCGGAGAGTTTGGCCGACAGCCAAAGCTCCCCCAACAGTAGTACCGTATTTAAAGACGAGACGAGACATCCTTCCTTCTGGCGACGACATAGAGGAACTCTCAATGAAAGCACCAATGTCGGTGTCAAAATCGGTGGATCTCGGGTAGGGGGTCCCGAACTGTGCGTCTAAGGCGGATGGTAACAGGAGGCAGGGAACACGATGTTTTACCCAGGTTCGGGCCCTCTTGATGGAGGTAAAACCCTACGTCCTGCTTGATTAATATTGATGATATGGGTAGTACAAGAGTAGATCTACCACGAGATCGGAGAGGCTAAACCCTAGAAGCTAGCCTATGGTCTGATTGTATGTTGTCGTACGGACTAAAACCCTCCGGTTTATATAGACACCGGAGAGGGATATGGTTACACAAGGTCGGTTACAAAGGAGGTGATATACATCTCTGTATTGCCTAGCTTGCCTTCCACGCCAAGTAGAGTCCCTTCCGGACACGATACGAAGTCTTCAATCTTGTATCTTCATAGTCCAACAGTCCGGCCAAAGGATATAATCCGGCTGTCCGGAGACCCCCTAATCCAGGACTCCCTCAGCCGCATTCAGCAACCCCAAGCCCGGTCAACGGAAAAAGCCATCAAAGGCGAATCGAGATGAACCATCCAACCTGGACAGGATATTGGACCGACCCTGCCAGATTCATGGCCACCCTGACAAACCAGCTAATCATACCAATAGAAACTACTGGGTCTTTAAACAGGCCGGCAAACTCAACGCCGAACATAGGGGAAGGAAGCCGCCAAGCGACAGGGATGACGGAAAGGTTCACCAACGAAAAACCAGGGGTCTGAAGCAGTCTCCACCCGAGGATCAACTACCCCTAGAACAGAAATAGCATCCAGGCTTCCGCCGCCCACTCTGTACACCTACAAAGTTTGTACTGCGTGTACATCATTACGCACTCAAGGTACCATGGGCATCGGCGGAAGCACAATATGGACAAGCCTACGAGCACTCCAGTAACTTTTTCTATATGTAATTATTTATTTTCCTTTTTCATCTCTCGATATCCTTTAAAAAACAGGTGACGAATAGGATAAAAATCGGAAACCGGCTCTATCGGAGTCTGGATCCGTACACTCACCTAAGGGGCTATGTCCATCAAGGATTCCCCCCACCGAGGACTGGCGGCACAGACGTGCGATAGGAGGTCCAAAATAACTTTTCGTAGACTGCACTCTCTATTTTTCGAGCCTGTACTATGCCTGTTCCTCCGCCTCCAACCCCGAGCATGTCAAATAGCTGGGGGGGGGGGTGGATTTTATATACATATATCATAACTAATCATCGGCATGCCGCTCAATTACCAGTAAACAATATCCGAACTAACCATCCGTATGGTTTTCCCGACAGATATGGCTCCTACGGTTATTTCACAGAAATATATTGGCCCAACCTGCCAGGGGATCGGTGTGGGAACAAATGAGTTGCCAGTAAAACTCCGAACAACTCTATAGCATACTTCGGCGTTGCAAGTTTGGCCTTATATGCATTAGCTCCGAATCATTGTCTTGGGTCAATAGTTGGGTTGCCTGGCTCCTGTGCTTGCTACCCTACGTTCTGCTCTATAGGCTAGGGTAGTAAAGGGAGAACTACTGCGATTGTGCCCTGGTCTAAACCGGATGAGCACCTCAGTAGAGAAAGCCTAAAACTGACTGTCATGATGCGGCATGAGCTGGTCAACCACTTGATGACTTATTGGAATCTTTAGCCATTCTCCATGTCACACGAGGGATCTTTTTCAGATCAAATATGTAAGGCACCATACGCTACATACATACCAGGGGCTATGTCGTAGCTCCACCATAAAACTCCTATGGCTAAGTGAAAGTGTTAACGCCTTATAGTCCGATTGTCTGGTTCGCCGCATTATCACCTCCTTCATGGACCAAGACGTTGGATAAAGAGTGATTAAATGCTTTTCCGAACACCCCCGTACTTCCTACAAGGGGGCTGAAGTCGACGACTAGAAAACTTTCAGATTATATCAAAACGGCCGCACAGGAGGAATTCAAGCTTTCAAGCAAAACATAAATAGATTAACTATAAAATTGTTTTTTACAATTTTCATACACCTCACTCGAACATTATGTCTTTTGAGCACTGACCCTCTACAAAGCGGGCGGTCTCTAAGACGACTTCAAAATAATGCTCCGGTTCCGGGCGGTCCTTGCCTTTGGGTGGACCCTTCGTCGCAACATCGATGGCCTTCATCTTCCCCCAGAACCTTGACTCGAGCAAAAGCCACCCGTGCACCCTCAATGCACGTTGACTGCTTCACAACGTCGATACATGGCACCGCGTCAACAAGCCTTTGCACTAAACCGAAATAGCTATTCGGAAAAGGCTCGGTTGACCACAACCGGACTACGACGTCCTTCATGGCAGCGCCGGACATCCTATGAAGTTCGACCCATTGGGACATCTATTCATTGAGCAACAAAGGGCGCTTTGATGCGCCAAATTGTGACCAAAAAAGCTTCTCTGTTGCATATCCATCCCGCGCTTGGTAATACTGCGCCGCATCGGCAGAACTTTTCAGCAAGTCCAAGAACTCGTCCGGAGAACTCCATACTTGGTTGAGCTGGGCATAGTTCGGGTCGCCGAACTTAGTTTGCAGCAAAAAGGGCTTTCCAGCCGCAATCTCCCTCGCCTGCCGATCCTCTTCACGGGCCGCTCTGCATTCTGACCGTGCTCCTCTCGCCTCTTGTAAGGCCTTCTCCAGATCAGCCGTTAAGGCTTCACTCTCCTTCTCCAGAAATTCACAGCGGCCGGTAGCATTCTCCAGCTCGAGCGTCATCGTGGATATCTTCTCCTCATCTTGGCGCCGAGCAGCTCATTCAGCTTTTAATTCAGTCGATGCCTTTTCGGCAGCAGCATTGCTCCGCCGGGCCTGCTCCGCTCGAAGAACTTCAACGGCGGCAGCACCATCTGTAGCCAAATTTCAGCATTATGCTTATACCACAAAAATGTATGAGGACTACCCCGAATACATACCTTGTGTAAGGGCATATTTATCCCTAAGGTGTTTTGGTGATTGATGACAATGCTTTTGCGGACTAATCGTGTGCCTTGAGTTTCCCAGACGTTTCATCGCTAGGCACAAGACGGTTTGGTGCCCCTCGAAGACTATTGAAGATGGCGTTTTTTCTACGTTTCTTTTTGGTGGATTTGAGTCATAGGAAAGCCGTACTATTAAGAGGGGGTCCGCGTCGGAAAGGTTTGGGTGGAATCATCACGTACATGTTTTCTTCCTTGTCCCCTCCTTTCCCCTGCACTTTGGAGCATCCTCCGTTTATCCTCTTTACCTTGTCCTGGCGGCTGTTGATGGGCTTGCGGTAGTACTGCTCCTTGTTGAGCGATAGTACCGCAGGCACCCGCGGTAGTACCGTACTTCGGCACGGTAGTACCGCAGGTGCCCACAGTAGTACCGCTCCTCTGGAGCCATAGTACCGTGGCCCCTAGGCCAAGTGTCGCTCCTTCTCGGTAGTAGGGCGGATGTAATTTTTTTACATCCGCACCATCGCGGTAGTACCGCATCCCTTGCGCGGTAGTACCGTGCGCGGCTTGGCTCAGCTGCCAGGCGGTAGTACCGCTCCTCTGCGGTAGTACTATATCAGATTTTTGCTTCGTCCATTTTCCAGCGGAAGTAGGCACAGATGTATTTTTATCCGCGCTCTTCCCAGGCTAGGGGTTTCCTGCCGTGCGGTAGTACCGCAAGGGGGAGCGGTAGTACCGCGCCTGCGGCAGTACCGTCCTCAGCCCTTGTGCTTCAGGTCTGCCCTAGCTACTGCTGCTGCTGCTGCGGTAGTACCGCGGTTCCTCATGGTAGTACCGCATGGCCTTGCGGTAGTACCGCTTGTCAGGAGCGGAAGTACCGCATGGCCTTGCGGTAGTACCGCTGGTCTGGGGTGGTAGTACCGCTGGTCGCGGGCTGGTAGGTGGATAATGGTTGGATTTTTGTCCTAAGCTATAAAAGGGGTGTCTTCTTCCTCTAGTTGACTCCCTCTTCCAACCCTAAGCTCCATTGTTGCTCCAAGCTCCATTTTCGCCCGATCTTACTCCCTAGCCAATCAAACCTATTGATTTGCTCGGGAGTGGTTGAGAAGGCCCCGATCTACACTTCCACCAAGAGAAATTTGATTCCCCCCACTAATCCCTTGGGGATCTTGTTATTCTTGGGTGTTTGAGCACCCTAGACAGTTGAGGTCACCGCGGAGCCATAGTCCATAGTGGTGAAGCTTCATGGTGTCGTTGGGAGCCTCCAATTGAGTTGTGGAGATTGCCCCAACCTTGTTTCTAAAGGTTCGGTCGCCGCTTCCAAGGGCACCAATAGTGGAATCACGGCATCTCGCATTGTGTGAGGGCGTGAGGATAATACGGTGGCCCAAGTGGCTTTTTGGGGAGCATTGTGCGTCCACACCACTCCAACGGAGACGTACTTCCCCTCAAAGGGAAGGAACTTCGGTAACACCTCCTCGTCTCCACCGGCTCCACTCTTGCTTATCTCGTGCCTTTACTAGTGCAAGCTTATTTGTGATATATCGCTTGCTTGCTTGTGTTCCTATCTTTGTTGCATCATATAGGTTGCTCACCTAGTTGCATATCTAGACAACCTACTTCGATGCAAAGTTTAAATTGTTAAAGAACAGCTAAAAATTGTTAGTTGCCTATTCACCCACCCTCTAGTCAACCATATGGATCCTTTCAATTGGTATCAGAGCCTCGTCTCTTTATTAAGGACTTTACTGTCCGAAGATTATGGTTGACGTCGTAGAAGGTGAGGAGGAGCACTCCGGTGCAAATCCGGTATCTTCTACGGGAGATGGGGGAACCGCGGTCTCTCGTGAGGAGTTCAATGTGGCATTGAAGACATTGAAAACCTCCATGATGACTGAGGTTAAAAGCATGTTTAAAGATTTCTTAGAAGAGCTTAAACTTTCCACTGCAACGTTGAAAGTGGGTGATCCCGCCAACAAGGTGACAGATGCTACCTCCGACAAGGGGGAAGCTACTAGCGAGAAAGCCCTTCCTACTAGTGGTAAGAGTGGCACCAGCATCTTTGCCCATGTGGAACCTTGTCAGGACCCCGATTCCAAGCCACACCGATCTAGCCGGTAACACCTCATATCACTTTGCGGCCTCACACACGATATCCCACAGGTGTCGCCTTACCATGGCCCGGGACCGTTTGCGCCTTTTGGCTCACGTATATGATAGTGTCGCTAGCATCCATATGACAGAGAACCTGGGCCGACATGGCTAGTCGTGAACCCAAGGCGGCACAGACCTATGGAGACAGGCATACATGAATCACATCGAGCATGTCGGTCATCAGCGAGTGATTCCGGGCTGTAGCACTGGGCTAACAGGACTCCGGAAGTCAACGCGTGACATTTCCCCAAAGGGACAAACATAGGAACGAAGTGAAACACATGCCGGCCAGTCAAGTGTCCTGAACAGTAGTGCTGGGCTAGCAGGACTCCGATGAACCGGGCTGTAGCGGACTACTATGGCTCGAGGAACACTAGACTACATTTCCCCATAAGAAAGGCTGCCAAGGATAAACAACTAGATTGTCGGATCCCACTCATACCAAGCATTTCAATCATACACACAATATGCCCGATATGAGTACATACAACATGGCATCACAACAAAACTCTACAACTCAAGTACTTTATTTAAAGGCTCCAGAGAGCCATACATAACATGTTCATACAGATAGGGGTCACATGACCCGACACTCAAGTCTTACAATCATACAAGCACATGCGGAAGCAACCGGTCTGAGTACAGACACTAGAAAGAAAGAAGGCTTCTCGAAGCCTGTCTATCTACATAGGCCCCTCCATGGCCAGGATCACCACCTGGGTGGCTAGTCACTCATCGACATCAAGGTCTACATAAAACCCATCGGAGGGGGTAGTGTTGTCGTCTGAAAACAATAAATAAGCAAACATGAGTACAAGGTACTCAGCAAGTCTTACATCAGAACCTACTATACATGCTCATTCTCAAGAAGGTGGTGGGGTTATTGCAGCAAGCCAGCTTTGACTCTTGGCTAAGCTATCCTACGGAACTTCTCTAGTAAAATAGTTTTCGCACACGAGTCCACTACTCACCAACACAATACTCCACCGGGGATCCTCCCTCGTCATCCTACGAGAGGGCCATCCTCGGTACTAACACTTATCTTGAGTCTTTTAGTAGTATCCATTAAGAGGCGTTCGACATTTTTGTCCATAGAGAACTTCGAAAGGAGCTTTGCCCAAGCTAGCTTGATAACTATTGTTATAAGCAAACTCCGCGAATGGGAGGCATTTCTCCCAACTCATTCCGAACGAGATAACAGAAGCTCGGAGCATATCTTCCAGAATTTGATTGACTCGCTCTACTTGACCACTTGATTGAGGATGGAAGGCGGTGCTAAAAGAGAGACGAGTTCCCATAGCATTTTGGAAACTTTCCCAAAATCGAGAGGTGAAGAGACTCCCACGGACTGAGTTAATTTCCAATGGAACACCATGAAGAGACACTATTCGGGAGATGTATAAATCGGCTAGCTGGCTAGCGGTGATACTCTCACGAACAGGTAGAAAGTGGGCTACTTTGGAAAGTCGATCGATCACGACGAAGATGGCATTATTCCCTCTCTTGGTCCTGGGAAACCCAGTGATGAAATCCATACTGATTTTATCCCATCTCCATTCAGGAATAGCCAAAGGTTGAAGGGTGCCAGCAGGCCGTTGATGCTCTGCTTTAACACGACGACAAACGTCGCAATTAGCAATGTATTGAACGATTTCTCTCTTCATCCTAGTCCACCAAAACCTCTGGTGTAGGTCTTGATACATTTTAGTAATACCGGGATGAATGGTGAGAGGGGATTCATGAGCTTCCTTAAGGATCATCCGCCTCAGGTTTCGTGCCTTTGGAACCACTAGGCGATTTCCAAAGTATACGACACCTTGATCATCAATGGAGAAACAATTCGCGACTCCTTTCTTAATGTTTCTCTTAATACGGGAGATTCCTAGATCTACCTTTTGTGCCTTGATGATCTGATCCGTAAGGGTAGGTTTCGCCACCAGGGTAGATAGGAATCCTCGAGGAACAATGGGAATATTAAGCTTATGAAATTCCTCATGGAGAAGTGGTTGACTTTGTTGTAACATCAGGTTGTTACAATAGGATTTACGACTTAGTGCATCCGCCATGACATTGGCTTTGCCCGGGGTGTAAGTTATTCCTAAGTCGTAATCCGAGATCAACTCAACCCGACATCTTTGCCTGAGATTCAAATCTGGTTGGGTGAAGATATATTTCAAACTTTGGTGATCGGTGAAGATCTCGCAACGATTATCGAGGAGGTAATGTCGCCATGTTTTAAGTGCATGGACTAGAGCTGCCAGCTCTAGATCATGTGTGGGATAATTTTCCTCATGTGGATGTAATTGCCGTGAAGCATAGGCAATTACCTGACGATCTTGCATGAGTATGCAACCTAGTCCTTGTCGCGAGGCGTCGCAATAGATAATAAAGTCCTTGGAGAAATCTGGTGGTACCAGTACGGGAGCAGATGTCAGGCGTCTTTTCAGTTCCTGAAAGCTAAACTCGCACTGTGGAGTCCACTCGAACTTTTTATCTTTCTTGAGGAGTTCAGTTAGAGGTTTAGCAACCTTGGAGAAATTCTCGATGAAGCGGCGACAATAGATCGCTAAGCCAAGGAAGCTCCGAACTTGCTTAACCGTCTCAGGTGGAGTCCAATCAAGGACGACTTGAACTCGCTCGGGATTGACAGCAATACCCTTACCAGAGATTACATGGCCTAGATAGGTCACTTCTGGCAACCAAAATTCACACTTGGAGAATTTGGCATAAAGGCGATGCTCTCGAAGTTTCATCAATACCAGCCTTAGATGTTCGGCATGTTCCTCTTCATTCTTGGAGTAGATGAGTATGTCATCGAGGTATACTACGACGAATTTATCCAAGTACTCCATGAAAACCGAGTTCATTAACCGAGAGAAGGTAGCTGGGGCATTGGTTAAACCGAAGGACATGACGGTGTACTCGTATTGGCCATAACGAGTAACAAAGGCCATTTTGGGAATGTCCCCGTTTCTGATTTTGATTTGATGGTAGCCCAACCTCAAATCCATCTTGGAGAAGACTGAGGATCCAGCAAGCTGATCATACAGATCGTTGATCCTGGGAAGCGGGTATTTGTTCTTGATGGTGACCAAGTTGACAGGTCGATAATCCACAACCATTCGATCCGTTCCATCCTTCTTCTTAACAAAGAGGATGGGGCAAGCCCAAGGAGAGGAACTAGGATGGATGAAGCCCTTTGTCAAGGACTCATCGAGTTGGTTCTTAAGCTTGGCTAGTTCTAAGGGTGCCATCTTGTAGGGTCTTCTAGAAATTGGAACGGTTCCCGGAACAAGGTCTATCACAAATTTGACATCCCTGTCAGGTGGAACACCTGGCAGTTCTTCTGGAAAGACATCCGGAAAGTCTCGGACTACCGGAACATCCTCAAGGTCTGGAAGGGGGTTGGCATTTAGGGAGTAAAGTTGGCGCTTGGCCACTCGAGTTAAGACATTGACTGTCTTGCTCGATGGTGAGTAAGTTGAACGGTTCTAGTGGCACAATCGATCTTAGCATAATGAGCTGACATCCAGTCCATACCCAAGATGATGTTTATGTCCGAGGACTTGAGAGCTATTAAGGATGCACGAAAGACAAGTCTATCGACAAGAATTTCGTTCCCATGGCTTACTCTAGAAGTTTGCCATCTAGAGCCAAGGGTTTGAATTTCCATGGTAGAGGGCATGTCACAGAATGTCGTGTTGTGCAATCGAGCATAGTTCTCGGATATGAATGAATGAGATGCTCTAGTATCGAAAAGAACAGATGCCGGATGGCAGTTAACAAGGAGCGTACCAAGGACGACGTTGGGATCCTCATGAGCCTCCTCGGCTGAAACATAGTTGACATGGCCACGTGCAGTGGTGGCCGGCTTGGCGTAGAATGTTTTTCCCGCGGGCTTACCACGGCCAACGGACTTTCCAGTTTGATTGGGGTTGTTGTTCTGGGGACACTCTCGGCTATAGTGACCCGGCTCTCCACACTTAAAGCACGTCACCACATTGGGGCATGGAGCAGCATTAGCAGCGGGGCCACCATAGGGCTTGGGCGGTGCAAACTGCTGGTTGGGGCGAGGCGCCTCAAAGGATGGCCTCGGGATGAACCTGGGTGGCAGTGCCGTGCTTGGGATCCACACCCGGCGCTTCTGAGCTCCAGAGCCGGATGAAGAGCCAAAATTACGGGAGTGCTTGCGTGAAGCGTCATAATCAGTCTGGCCTGTCTCAGCGCTGATGGCTTTATTGACCAACTTTTGAAAGGATGTGCACTCGTGCAGACGGAGATCGCGGCGAAGCTCAGGGCTAAGTCCCTTGCGGAACCTTGCCTACTTCTTAGCGTCAGTAGATACCTCTTCAGGGGCATAACGTGCCAGATTCCCAAATTCACGACTATAAGCATCCACAGTCAGTCTTCCTTGGGTGAAGTTGCAGAACTCCTCCCTCTTGCGATCCATGAGACCTTCCAGAATGTGATGCTCACGGAAAGCCTCACTGAATTCAGGCCAAGTAGTGATTTGGCCGACCGGGCGCATAGCTTCGAAGTTTTCCCACAAAGGCTAGCAGGGCCTTCGAGGTGATAGGCAGCATAAGTAACCTTGCCGGCTTCGGCTACATTGGAAAAACGTAGCTTGTGGGTGATGCTGCAAAGCCAGTCATCCGCGTCGAGGGGCTCGACGGAATGGTTAAACTTTGGTGGGTACATCTTGATAAAGTCATTAATTGACACCAAGTCATTTCGCGGGTGGCGTGCAGTGTTCTGCTCAATCCGCTCCAGCAGGCGGTTAGTCTCATGCTTGTTTCTTTCCTCCTCCAGCATTACTTCGGCCAGAGAAGGCGGGTGAGGCAGATTTTCACCTCTAGCTGCACTGGCTTCCCCCTGCTCCGGGGCAGCAGGGTTGCTGTGGGTGTTGACCATCCTAGGAGAAAACAAGACACCGGTTTAGACAATGGTGGCTCAAACTTAGCAAGGAAGTGCAGAATGTAATGGATAACACGGAATGCGGAGATGTTCATCCGTATGTCATGGTAATATAAAACTGCCATATATATACCAACGGTCATACACATCATACATACTTTAGTACAAGCCCAAGCTACAGTACAACTATGATGAAAGACGTTACATCTCATCGGAGGCATTCCAAGCTCCTATACATTATTTGTCTACACCTCCGGAATTGATTACACACAAAGTCATATTCCACAAGTCACGCAGGACAGTGGAGATACAACTACTACAATACTAGTGATACTACTACTAACTCAGACAGCTCCGTAGTAGTCCTCATAGAAGTCACCTCCATAGCCTGGAAGTTCAACGTGATCATCCGAGAACAGACGGTCCTGAGGAGCCTATGGACCATAGGGACTAGGATGAGGTCTTGGACCAACAAACGGTGGCCTGCGGGGACCACGGGGTGGGGTGATGCCTCCCACATCATGCCAATCCACCATGTCTGGCAGAGCAGATCTCACAGGATATAGATCCCTTGTATCCATACATCCAGCTTGCACCGCAGGTGCAAACCGAGTCAATGTAGCCCAATGCACGGGTATTGAAAAGCTCCAGCCTCAAGGCCCGATTCTCTCGGTCCTTATCTTCGAGCATCTCAGCAGTGGTACGAGTTAATGAGTCCTCCTGAGTGGAGTCAGCATAGATAGCCTGAAGATACCCTTGCGCTCCCGGAAGTGAAGCTGACATGTAATGGAAGTCGGTGTTCCGAAGCAGGCCAGTCCGGACTCGCATGATGGTCATCATGGAATAGGCAGCATCCTGCACAACCATCTCAACAGTAACCCCGAGTCCATAGGAATAGTGAAGGGGCTCGGTAGATCCAGGATAAGAAGGAAATATCCTGACGGTGTAGAAATATTGGCTTTGATTAAAGTCTCGGAATTGCTCTTCGACGGTGTATTTGGGATACCAACGGTAACCCGTCTCGATCATTACCCGGACTAACATAGCAGTATGACCGGGCACATCGAGGCACCGGGTCAGGCGAACCACTTGGTTTTGAGCACGGTTGTCCATCTGAAAGCACAACCACAATGCAAAGACATTAGAATTTCTAGGGAAAAATTGGACGGCATAACAGCTGTAAATGCTCAGAAAAAGATTTGAGACATCCACAACAGTTCGCAATACCACTCAACAACATCATATCAAGGTTCTGATCCAATTAGCAACATACTAAAATAGTAGAAACTGAACTGGGGCTTGTAACAACAATCCTATAAGCTACTACGGATTAGTAACACGTGAACCTGACAGAAGAAGAGAGCCTAGTCCTTAGCCCATGTTGAAAGAGAAGAGAATGACTCAGATCAGAGACATAGGGTAAAGGAGTAAAAGAGCCTTACGTTCCCTTCCACAATCAATTCCCCTACATATAACTAAAGCATTTCTAGTCTCGACATCGACCAATTTGGCTCAACGAACCTACAGGTAGTCCGACTCTCATACCAACGCTGTCAGGACCCCGATTCCAAGCCACACCGATCTAGCCGGTAACACCTCATATCACTTTGCGGCCTCACGCACGGTATCCCATGGGTATCGCCTTACCATGGCCTGGGACCATTTGCGCCTTTTGGCTCACGTATATGATAGTGTCGCTAGCATCCATATGACAGAGAACCCGGGCCGACATGGCTAGTCGTGAACCCAAGGCGGCACAGACCTATGGAGACAGGCATACATGAATCACATCGAGCATGTCGGTCATCAGCGAGTGATTCCAGGCTGTAGCACTGGGCTAACAGGACTCCGGAAGTCACCGCGGGACATTTCCCCGAAGGGACAGACATAGGAACGAAGTGAAACACATGCCGGCCAGTCAAGTGTCCTGAACACTAGTGCTGGGCTAGCAGGACTCCGGTGAACCGGGCTGTAGCGGACTACTATGGCTCGAGGAACACTAGACTACATTTCCCCATAAGAAAGGCTGCCAAGGATAAACAACTAGATTGTCGGATCCCACTCATACCAAGCATTTCAATCATACACACAATATGCCCGATATGAGTACATACAATATGGCATCACAACAAAACTCTACAACTCAAGTACTTTATTTAAAGGCTCCAGAGAGCCATACATAACATGTTCATACAGATATGGGTCACATGACCCGACACTCAAGTATTACAATCATACAAGCACATGCGGAAGCAACTGGTCCGAGTACAGACACTAGAAAGAAAGAAGGCTTCTCGAAGCCTGTCTATCTACATAGGGCCCTCCATGGCCAGGATCACCACTTGGGTGGCTAGTCACTCATCGACATCAAGGTCTACATAAAACCCATCGGAGGGGGTAGTGTTGTCGTCTGAAAACAATAAATAAGCAAACATGAGTACAAGGTACTCAGCAAGTCTTACATCAGAACCTACTATACATGCTCATTCTCAAGAAGGTGGTGGGGTTATTGCAGCAAGCCAGCTTTGACTCTTGGCTAAGCTATTCTACGGAACTTCTCTAGTAAAATAGTTTTCGCACACGAGTCCACTACTCACCAACACAATACTCCACCGGGGATCCTCCCTCGTCATCCTACAAGAGGGCCATCCTCGGTACTCACACTTATCTTGAGTCTTTTAGTAGTATCCATTAACTTGTCTATGAACTGTATAGGCAACCAAGTAGTCCTTTACCGTGGACGCGGCTATTCGAATAGTTTTATACCCTGTAGGGGTGTATTTCGTGATACACGCTTTCACCACTTACCGCCGTTTACACGACATGTACTCGGCAACCTTCAAGCGGAAGCCCAGCGAGGGTGTCGTCCACGGCCTACCTAAACACTTAAGTCTCTAGTCCAGGTTTATCGCCTATCCAGGTTCCATCCGCAGGGAGTCCGGCCGAGGTTTCCACATACGGCCCCGAACGATGTGAACAGGGTCCCGAGACGTCAAACGGGCGCCCGGCATACCCGGCCACGGTGTATCTACCGCAACATAGCCCACCCCTAGGGTCAGCGCTACGGACGGCCGCCAACACATAACCTACAAACACAAGAAACTATTTGCAACTCCTGGACAGAGTACTAGGGTGATTAAGAAGCCGAGATGGTCCATTGGTTTCGGGCCCAATGTACGGTAGTAACTGCATCTTAAATCACACATATAGATCTCAGTTCTTATGGACGACCTCAATGAAACAACCCACCATGTACTCCTACATGGCCTCTCATCGATACCTTTACCAAAACATGTTCAACACATTCCTCATATTGTCGACATAATCATATCACTCTAGCCCATCACCCAGATGAACCAGACCTGACACAACTCTAAGCATAGCAGGCATAGCAAGGTAGGAATCACATACATGGCTCAATCAACTCCTACACATGCTAGTGGGTTTCATCTAGTTACTGTGGCAATGACAGGTCATGCAGAGGATAAGGGTTCAACTACCGTAGCACACAGCAGTTTGAATCGCGATGTCTTAATGCAGTAAACAAGAGCAGAAGAAAGAACATGGGTTGTATCGGAATGATCAATGGTTGCTTGCCTGATGGAGTGGTAGTGGGATACTGCCCTTCAGTTGGATACTCGTGAATATCCTCGGAGGCAGAACCTACCACGAAGAACACATCGGAACACAATCAACACATGAGGATATGCAACAATATGATGCATGCTATGACATGGCAATATGAATGTGTCTTGGCCTAATGCAAGCTAAAACAGAAAGGAATGTGCTTATTTGAACCAAAGGTTCAAATGTTAGTTCATTTAACATAGCCACATTAGTGCATCATCTTGTATTGCTTAAACAGCAAAGTTAACTTGTTTTGTTATGCATGAAACCATTACAGATGGATAGACTGAATTTTTCCGATCATTTTTCATATATAAATTATTTCATTTGGAGTTACGGTTGAATTTCTATGATTTTTAGAAGTTTTAAACATTTTCTGGAATTTCCTGAATAAAAATAAATCCAGAAAATGCATTACTGCGTCAGCCTTGCGTCATGCTGACCTCAGCAGGTCAACAGACTCGGTCCAGGTCAAACCTGACCAGTGGGTCCCGCGTGTCAGTGTCATTAGTCTAACTAGTTTTTAGTTAGTCCTAATCCTACTTAATTAGCAGGCGGGTCCCATTTGTCATTGACCAGAGGGGTCAAACTGGGCCCACCCGGGGGTTAACTCAGTCAGCAGGGTCAAACCCCTGGTCGGCAGGTCAAATCCGCTGGCGACTCGACGCCGGCGAGGCCCGAGACGGCGGAGAGCTTCGGATTTGGTCATCCGGTGACCAAATCGCCGGTGGAGACGTGCTACGCGTAGCTGGGGAGCTGCCGCATCCAGTGGTGCAAGTGGTTGGTGTCACAGCCCCAGTTCAGCCCTTGCTTGACTTTGCTTGTTCATCATGCCATCATGTTTAAATTCCAAAGAAATTTGAAATGGGGATTGTTGAAACCCTAGCACCAAATGAAGTTTAACTAGGTTCAATAAAAATATTTTCAATAACCCAGAATGCCCTTTGGAAATGTTCATGATTTCTGTTAAAGGTGAAAACCTCTTCCAAAAATGATGAACATATTATAGGCTATTCCTGGATTTTTGAATTAAATCATATAGTATTTGCATTTGGGCATTTAATTGATAATAATATTTTAAATGCTCAAATAATCACAAACTGAAATGTTTACTGTTGGAAATATTCCAAACAGTGACATGGAGCATTTTCATGATTTTTGGTAATGCCCTGGCATTTTTAATAAAGCCCTAAAGTTTACAGAATAATAGAAAACATTAATAAAACAGAAACTAGAGCAGAGAGAGAAACCCACCTGGCTTACCTGGCTTGGCGCTGTTATAGCCCAGCTGGCCAGCACACCTGGCGGCCCAGCCCACCAGGGGCAGCCTCGTCTTCTACCTCTTGCCAGTAGGCAGAGGAGAAGCTGGGCACGGTGCACGCGCGCGCCACCTCCACCCTGCTCGCCTGCCTCCTCGACGGCCTAGACGGCTCCAGACGACGCCATGCGGCCCTCTCGTACCCCTCTCACTCTCCCGTGCCATTCCCCTCCTCTCCCTCGCTCTCTCGCGCGATGCCCGAGGACCGCCGTCACCGCCGTTCACCTTTGCCGCGGCCACCAGCATCCCCATGCCAAGCCAGCTAGCCCACGAGTTCTGCCTCATCTGCCTCTTCCTCCTCGTCGAGCTGTGCAACGCCGGACGCCCCCGAGCGCCTCCACGCCATCGTCTTCAACCTCCCGACGCCGGAGATCTCCATCGCCACCCCGCTTGCTCCGGCCTCTCCCCGAAGCCACTGACCAACCCCGCGGAACCGCTTTGAGCTCCTACGCCCCTTGCCCCTCTCCCCGTCGACGCGTTCGTCCTCTAGCCCCGATCCCCAACCGTGACCGAAGCATCTCGCCGCCGGCCATGGCATAGCCGTGGCCACAGCCGCGCAAGCTCGAAGCCGAGCACACCGCTGTGCTCAGCACGCTTCCAGGAGCCGGGCGCGCCCACCCATTCGACCTACCGTTCCCCCTAGCGCCAACCCGCACCAACCCCGAACTCTGGCCGCCGCCTTTGAGCTCGTGGTCGTCGACTCCGGCCACCCCAGGCCCGGCTACTGCCACCAGGCGACGCACTGCAACGCCAACTACCCGTAGAGCCCAACCGTGGCTCAAACCGCGGCCTGTACACGAAACCCGAGCAACTCCGACAAGTTGCCGCCACGGTTTTGGTCGCCGGCGACTTAACTCCGGCCGTGCCGACGTGGCACCATCATTAGTGGCTAATGACGCCACTAAACTAACCCCTAGCTCATTGACGGATGGACCCCGCACCTAATTAACCCCGGGTTTAGTTTCCTATTTAGATTAGTGCTAACCCTATGGACCCCACGTGTCAGCTTTGACTTTGGTCAAGTCAACGTTGGCCGGTCCCACTTGTCATCCACCCAAACCAGCCTGAGACACTAACGTGTGGGTCCCAGCCATCAGGTTTGACCTGGGCTGACGCCTTTGACCTGCTGATGTCACGGTGACGTAATGCTGATGCAATAATTCATTTTCTGGAATTAGTTAATTCTAAATAATTCAGAAAATTCCAGAAAATGCCCAAAACTTCTAAAAATCATAGAAAATCAACCGTAACTCCAAATGAAATAAATTATATATGAAAAATTATCAGAAAAATTCAAGGAATCTGTTTATGGCATTTTCATGCATGTTTGAACAACTTAACCTCACTGCTTAGTCCAAACATGATAATGCACTATTTGAATTCATAGTTTGAATTTGAATTTGAACCTAGTGTTCAAACCAACTCCATTTAACTTGTTGCTAGTTGCATTAGCTCAATCAACAGAATATTGCAATGTCATGATCATGCATCATATTGTTGCATCGCATTGATTGTATTCTTCCTTGTTTGCCGGTAAATGTTGTTGGGTTTTGTAGTAATTTCAAAAAATTTCCTACGCACACGCAAGATCATGGTGATGCATAGCAACAAGAGGGGAGAGTGTTGTCTACGTACCCTCGTAGACCGCAACGGAAGCGTTGACGCAACATAGAGGAAGTAGTCGTACGTCTTCCCGATCTGACCGATCCAAGCACCGTTACTCCGGCACCTCCGAGTTCTTAGCACACGTACAGCTCGATGACGCTCCCCGGGCTCCGATCCAGCAAAGCTTTGGGGATGAGTTTCGTCAGCACGACGGCGTGGTGACAATGATGATGTTCTACCGATGCAGGGCTTCGCCTAAGCACTGCAACAATATGACCGAGGTGGAATATGGTGGAGGGGGGCACCGCACACGGCTAAGGAACGATCACGAAGATCAACTTGTGTGTCCTAGGGTGCCCCCCTGCCCCTGTATATAAAGGAGCAAGGCGGAGGCCGACCGACCCTATGGGGCACGCCAAAGGGAGGGGGAGTCCTCCTCCTAGTGGGAGTAGGACTCCCCTTTCCTAGTCCAACTAGGAAACAAGAGGGGGAAGGAAAGAGAGGGAGAGGGAGAGGGAAAGAGGGGCCACGCCCCCCTAGTCCAATTCGGACTCCCCATGGGGGGTGGGCGCCACCTCCTGGGCTACTGCCCGCTCTCTCCCCTCGGGCCCAATAAGGCCCATTACTTCCCCGGGGGGTTCCGGTAACCCCTCCGGCACTCCGGTTTTATCTGAAATCACCCGAAACACTTCCGGTGTCCGAATATAGTCGTCCAATATATCAATCTTTATGTCTCGACCATTTCGAGACTCCTCGTCATGTCCGTGATCACATCCGGGACTCCGAACTAACTTCGGTACATCAAAATGCATAAACTCATAATAATTGTCATCGTAACGTTAAGCGTGCGGACCCTACGGTTCGAGAACAATGTAGACATGACTAAGACAAATCTCTGGTCAATAACCAATAGCGGGACCTGGATGCCCATATTGGCTCCTACATATTCTACGAAGATCTTTATCGGTCAGACTACATAACAACATACGTTGTTCCCTTTGTCATCGGTATGTTACTTGCCCGAGATTCGATCATCGGTATCCAATACCTAGTTCAATCTTGTTACCGGCAAGTCTCTTTACTTGTTCCGTAATACATCATCTCGCAACTAACTCATTAGTTGTAATGCTTGCAAGGCTTATGTGATGTGCATTACCGAGAGGGCCCAGAGATACCTCTCCGACAATCGGAGTGACAAATCCTAATCTCGAAATACGCCAACCCAACATCTACCTTTGGAGACACCTGTAGAGCACCTTTATAATCATCCATTTACGTTGTGACGTTTGGTTGCACACAAAGTGTTCCTCCGGCAAACGGGAGTTGCATAATCTCATAGTCATAGGAACATGTATAAGTCATGAAGAAAGCAATAGCAACATACTAAACGATCGGGTGCTAAGCTAATGGAATGGGTCATGTCAATCAGATCATTCACCTAATGATGTGATCCCGTTAATCAAATAACAACTCTTTGTTCATGGTTAGGAAACATAACCATCTTTGATTAACGAGCTAGTCAAGTAGAGGCATACTAGTGACACTCTGTTTGTCTATGTATTCACACATGTATTATGTTTCCGGTTAATACAATTCTAGCATGAATAATAAACATTTATCATGATATAAGGAAATAAATAATAACTTTATTATTGCCTCTAGGGCATATTTCCTTCAGTCTCCCACTTGCACTAGAGTCAATAATCTAGATTACAAAGTAATGATTCTAACACCCATGGAGCCTTGGTGCTGATCATGTTTTGCTCGTGGAAGAGGCTTAGTCAACGGGTCTGCAACATTCAGATCCGGATGTATCTTGCAAATCTCTATGTCTCCCACCTGGACTAGATCCCGGATGGAATTGAAGCGTCTCTTGATGTGCTTGGTTCTCTTGTGAAATCTGGATTCCTTTGCCAAGGCAATTGCACCAGTATTGTCACAAAAGATTTTCATTGGACCCGATGCACTAGGTATGACACCTAGATCGGATATGAACTCCTTCATCCAGACTCCTTCGTTTGCTGCTTCCAAAGTAGCTATGTACTCCGCTTCACATGTAGATCCCGCTACAACGCTTTGTTTAGAACTGCACCAACTGACAGCTCCACCGTTTAATGTAAACACGTATCCGGTTTGTGATTTAGAATCATCCGGATCAGTGTCAAAGCTTGCATCAACGTAACCATTTATAATGAGCTCTTTGTCACCTCCATATACGAGAAACATATCTTTAGTCCTATTCAGGTATTTCAGGATGTTCTTGACCGTTGTCCAGTGATCCACTCCTGGATTACTTTGGTACCTCCCTGCTAAACTTATAGCAGGGCATACATTAGGTCTGGTACACAGCATTGCATACATGATAGAGCCTATGGCTGAAGCATAGGGAACATCTTTCATTTTCTCTCTATCTTCTGCAGTGGTCGGGCATTGAGTCTAACTCAACTTCACACCTTGTAACACAGGCAAGAACCCTTTCTTTGCTTGATCCATTTTGAACTTTTTCAAAATCTTGTCAAGGTATGTGCTTTGTGAAAGTCCAATCAAGCGTCTTGATCTATCTCTATAGATCTTTATGCCTAATATGTAAGCAGCTTCACCGAGGTCTTTCATTGAAAAACTCTTATTCAAGTATCCCTTTATGCTATCCAGAAATTCTATATCATTTCCAATAAGTAATATGTCATCCACATATAATATCAGAAATGCTACAGAGCTCCCACTCACTTTCTTGTAAATACAGGCTTCTCCAAAAGTCTGTATAAACCCAAATGCTTTGATCACACTATCAAAGCGTTTATTCCAACTCCGAGAGGCTTGCACCAGTCCATAAATGGATCGCTGGAGCTTGCACACTTTGTTAGCTCCCTTTGGATCGACAAAACCTTCCGGTTGCATCATATACAACTCTTCTTCCAGAAATCCATTCAGGAATGCAGTTTTAACATCCATCTGCCAAATTTCATAATCATAAAATGCAGCAATTGCTAACATGATTCGGACAGACTTAAGCATCGCTACGGGTGAGAAGGTCTCATCGTAGTCAACCCCTTGAACTTGTCGAAAACCTTTTGCGACAAGTCGAGCTTTGTAGACAGTAACATTATCATCAGCGTCAGTCTTCTTCTTGGAGATCCATTTATTCTCAATTGCTTGCCGATCATCGGGCAAGTCAACCAAAGTCCATACTTTGTTCTCATACATGGATCCCATCTCAGATTTCATGGCTTCAAGCCATTTTGCGGAATCTGGGCTCACCATCGCTTCTTCATAGTTCGTAGGTTCATCATGATCTAGCAGCATGACTTCCAGAACAGGATTACCGTACCACTCTGGCGCGGATCTCACTCTGGTTGATCTACGAAGTTCAGTAGTATCTTGTTCTGAAGTTTCATGATCATCATCATTAGCTTCCTCACTAACTGGTGTAGGTGTCACTGAAACAGTTTTCTGTGATGTACTACTTTCCAATAAGGAAGCAGGTACAGTTACCTCATCAAGTTCTACTTTCCTCCCACTCATTTCTTTCGAGAGAAACTCCTTCTCCAGAAATTTTCCGAATTTAGCAACAAAAGTCTTGCCTTTGGATCTGTGATAGAAGGTGTATCCAATAGTTTCCTTTGGATATCCTATGAAGACACATTTCTCCGATTTGGGTTCGAGCTTATCAGGTTGAAGCTTTTTCACATAAGCATCGCAGCTCCAAACTTTCAGAAACGACAACTTTGGTTTCTTGCCAAACCACAGTTCATAAGGCATCGTCTCAACGGATTTTGATGGTGCCCTATTTAACATGAATGCGGCCGTCTCTAGAGCGTATCCCCAAAACGATAGCGGTAAATCAGTAAGAGACATCATAGATCGCACCATATTTAGTAAAGTACGATTACGACGTTTGGACACACCGTTACGCTGTGGTGTTCCGGGTGGCGTGAGTTGCAAAACTATTCCACAATTTTTCAAATGTACACCAAACTCGTAACTCAAATATTCTCCTCCATGATCAGATCATAGAAACTTTATTTTCTTGTTACGATGATTTTCAACTTCACTCTGAAATTCTTTGAACTTTTGAAATGTTTCAGACTTATGTTTCATTAAGTAGATATACCCATATCTGCTTAAGTCATCTGTGAAGGTGAGAAAATAACGATATCCACCACGAGCTTCAACATTCATCGGACCACATACATCTGTATGTATGATTTCCAACAAATCTGTTGCTCTCTCCATAGTACCGGAGAACGGTGTTTTAGTCATCTTGCCCATGAGGCACGGTTCACAAGTACCAAGTGATTCATAATCAAGTGGTTCCAAAAGTCCATCAGTATGGAGTTTCTTCATGCGCTTTACACCGATATGACCTAAACGGCAGTGCCACAAATAAGTTGCACCATCATTATCAACTCTGTATCTTTTGGCTTCAACATTATGAATATGTGTATCACTACTATCAAGATTCAATAAGAATAGACCACTCTTCAAGGGTGCATGACCATAAAAGATATTACTCATATAAATAGAACAACCATTATTCTCTGATTTAAATGAATAACCGTCTCGCATTAAACAAGATCCAGATATAATGTTTATGCTCAACGCTGGCACCAAATAACAATTATTTAGGTCTAATACTAATCCCAAAGGTAGATGTAGAGGTAGTGTGCCGACCGCGATCACATCGACTTTGGAACCGTTTCCCACGCGCATCGTCACCTCGTCCTTAGCCAATCTTCACTTAATCCGTAGTCCCTGTTTCGAGTTGCAAATATTAGCAACAGAACCAGTATCAAATACCCAGGTGCTACTGCGAGCATTAGTAAGGTACACATCAATAACATGTATATCACATATACCTTTGTTCACCTTGCCATCCTTCTTATCCGCCAAATACTTGGGGCAGTTCCGCTTCCAGTGACCAGTATGCTTGCAGTAGAAGCACTCAGTTTCAGGCTTAGGTCCAGACTTGGGTTTCTTCTCTTGAGCAGCAACTTGCTTGCCGTTCTTCTTGAAGATCCCCTTCTTCTTCCCTTTGCCCTTTTTCTTGAAACTAGTGGTTTTGTTAACCATCAACACTTGATGCTCCTTCTTGATTTCTACCTCCGCAGCTTTCAGCATTGCGAAGAGCTCGGGAATAGTCTTATTCATCCCTTGCATATTATAGTTCATCACGAAGCTCTTGTATCTTGGTGGCAGTGATTGGAGAATTCTGTCAATGACGCAATCATCTGGAAGATTAACTCCCAATTGAATCAAGTGATTATTATACCCAGACATTTTGAGTATATGCTCACTGACTGAACTATTCTCCTACATCTTGTAGCTATAGAACTTATTGGAGACTTCATATCTCTCAATCCGGGCATTTGCTTGAAATATTAACTTCAACTCCTGGAACATCTCATATGCTCCATGACGTTCAAAACGTCGTTGAAGTCCTGATTCTAAGCCGTAAAGCATGGCACACTGAACTATCGAGTAGTCATCAGCTTTGCTCTGCCAGACGTTCATAACATCTGGTGTTGCTCCAGCAGCAGGCCTGGCACCCAGCGGTGCTTCCAAGATGTAATTCTTCTGTGCAGCAACGAGGATAATCCTCAAGTTACGGACCCAGTCCGTGTAATTGCTACCATCATCTTTCAACTTTGCTTTCTCAAGGAACGCATTAAAATTCAACGGAACAACAGCACGAGCCATCTATCTACAATCAAACATAAACAAGCAAGATACTATCAGGTACTAAGTTTCATGATAAATTTAGGTTCAATTAATTTACTAAAAGAACTCCCACTTAGATAGACATCCCTCTAATCCTCTAAGTGGTTACGTGATCCAAATCAACTAAACCATGTCCGATCATCACGTGAGATGGAGTAGTTTCATTGGTGAACATCATTATGTTGATCATATCTACTATATGATTCACGCTCGACCTTTCGATCTCCGTGTTCCGAGGCCATATCTGTATATGCTTGGCTCGTCAAGTATAACCTGAGTATTCCGCGTGTGCAACTATTTTGCACCCGTTGTATTTGAACGTAGAGCCTATCACACCCGATCATCACGTGGTGTCTCAGCACGAAGAACTTTCACAACGGTGCATACTCAGGGAGAACACTTGTTGATAATTAGTGAGAGATCATCTTATAATGCTACCGTCAATCAAAGCAAGATAAGATGCATAAAAGATAAACATCACATGCAATCAATATAAGTGATATGATATGGCCATCATCATCTTGTGCCTGTGATCTCCATCTCCGACGCACCGTCATGATCACCATCGTCACCGGCGCGACACCTTGATCTCCATCGTAGCATCATTGTCGTCTCACCAATCTTATGCTTCCACGACTATCGCTACCGTTTAGTGATAAAGTAAAGCATTACAGCGCGATTGCATTGCATACAATAAAGCGACAACCATATGGCTCCTGCCAGTTGCCGATAACTCGGTTACAAAACATGATCATCTCATACAATAAAATTTAGCATCATGTCTTGACCATATCACATCACAACATGCCCTGCAAAAACAAGTTAGACGTCCTCTACTTTGTTGTTGCAAGTTTTACGTGGCTGCTACGGGCTTAAGCAAGAACCTATCTTACCTACGCATCAAAACCACAACGATAGTTTGTCAAGTTGGTGCTGTTTTAACCTTCGCAAGGACCGGGCGTAGCCACACTCGGTTCAACTAAAGTTGGAGAAACTGTCACCCGCAAGCCACCTCTGTGCAAAGCACGTCGGGAGAACCGGTCTCGCGTAAGCGTACGCGTAATGTTGGTCCAGGCCGCTTCGTCCAACAATACCGCCGAACCAAAGTATGACATGCTGGTAAGCAGTATGACTTATACGCCCACAACTCACTTGTGTTCTACTCGTGCATATAACATCAACATATAAAACCTAGGCTCTGATACCACTGTTGGGTTTCGTAGTAATTTCAAAAAATTTCCTACGTACACGCAAGATCATGGTGATGCATAGCAACGAGAGGGGAGAGTGTTGTCTACGTACCCTCGTAGACCGCAACGGAAGCGTTGATGCAATGTAGAGGAAGTAGTCGTACGTCTTCCCGATCCGACCGATCCAAGCACCGTTACTTCGGCACCTCCGAGTTCTTAGCACACGTACATCTCGATGACGCTCCCCGGGCTTCAATCCAGCAAAGCTTTGGGGATGAGTTTCGTCAGCACGACGGCATGGTGACGATGATGATGTTTTCTACCGACGCAGGGCTTCGCCTAAGCACTGCAACGATATGACCGAGGTGGAATGTGGTGGAGGGGGGCACCGCACACGGCTAAGGAACGATCACGAAGATCAACTTGTGTGTCCTAGGGTGCCCCCCTGCCCCCGTATATAAAGGAGCAAGGGGGAGGCCGGCCGGCCCTATGGGGCGCGCCAAAGGGAGGGGGAGTCCTCCTCCTAGTGGGAGTAGGACTCCCCTTTCCTAGTCCAACTAGGAAACAAGAGCGGGAAGGAAAGAGAGGGAGAGGGAGAGGGAAAGAGGGGCCGCGCCCCCCTCCCTAGTCCAATTAGGACTCCCCATGGGGGGGGGCGCCACCTCCTGGGCTGCTGCCCTCTCTCTCCCCTCAGGCCCAATAAGGCCCATTACTTCCCCGGGGGTTTCCGGTAACCCCTCCGGCACTCCGGTTTTATTCGAAATCACCCGGAACACTTCCGGTGTCCGAATATAGTCGTCCAATATATCAATCTTTATGTCTCGACCATTTCGAGACTCCTCGTCATGTCCGTGATCACATCCGGGACTCCGAACTAACTTCGGTACATCAAAATGCATAAACTCATAATAACTGTCATCGTAACATTAAGCGTGCGGACCCTACGGTTCGAGAACAATGTAGACATGACTGAGACAAATCTCTGGTCAATAACCAATAGCGGGACCTGGATGCCCATATTGGCTCCTACATATTCTACGAAGATCTTTATCGGTCAGACCGCATAACAACATACGTTGTTCCCTTTGTCATCGGTATGTTACTTGCCCGAGATTCGATCGTCGGTATCCAATACCTAGTTCAATCTCGTTACTGGCAAGTCTCTTTACTCGTTCCATAATACATCATCTCGCAACTAACTCATTAGTTGTAATGCTTGCAAGGCTTATGTGATGTCCATTACCGAGAGGGCCCAGAGATACCTCTCCGACAATCGGAGTGACAAATCCTAATCTCGAAATACGCCAACCCAACATCTACCTTTGGAGACACCTGTAGAGCACCTTTATAATCACCCATTTACGTTGTGACATTTGGTTGCACACAAAGTGTTCCTCCGGCAAATGGGAGTTGCATAATCTCATAGTCATAGGAACATGTATAAGTCATGAAGAAAGCAATAGCAACATACTAAACGATCGGGTGCTAAGCTAATGGAATGGGTCATGTCAATCAGATCATTCACCTAATGATGTGATCCCGTTAATCAAATAACAACTCTTTGTTCATGGTTAGGAAACATAACCATCTTTGATTAACGAGCTAGTCAAGTAGAGGCATACTAGTGACACTCTGTTTGTCTATGTATTCACACATGTATTATGTTTCCGGTTAATACAATTCTAGCATGAATAATAAACATTTATCATGATATAAGGAAATAAATAATAACTTTATTATTGCCTCTAGGGCATATTTCCTTCAAATGTCCCCTCTCGATAGACGTTGTACCGATGCTGTGATCGTTGACACTATTGAAGACCCAATGATATCTTCAGAAGTGCCAGGCAAGCACAACCCCCTTGTTCATTCCGATACAAGCCCACTCTCTCGCTCCTGCTCTCTTTTACTGCATTAGGACAACAACAATTCATCTGTTACTTGTTGCGGTAGTTGAACCCCTTATCCTCTGCATGACCTATCATTGCCACAGTAAATAGATGAAACCCACTAGCATGAGTAGGAGTTGTTTGAGCCCTGATGTGCCTACTCATTCATGCTTGTTTGTCATGCCTGGTACTGCTTAGAGTTGAGTCAGGTCTGATTCATCGGGGAAGGATCGGAGGTGTGTAAACATGTCCTACTGTGTGTGAGCTAAGTGTGTGAACACGATTTGGTAAAGGTAGCGGTGAGAGGCCATGTAGGAGTACATGGTGGGTTGTCTCATTGAAACCGTCCTCAGGAACTGAGTTCTGTGTGATCCATGAAACAGTTACTACCACGCATTGGGCCCGAAACCAATGGACCCTCTCGGCTTCTTGATCACCCTTGTCCTCTGTCCAGGAGTTGCAACTAGTTTCTGGTGTTTATAGGATATGTGTTGGCGGCCGTGCGTAGCGCTGACCCTAGGGTGGGCTATGATGCGGTAGATACACCGTGTCACGGTGTACCGGGCGCCCGTTTGGTGTCTCGGGAACCCTGTTCACATCGTTCGGGGCCGTATGTGGAAACCTCGGCCGGACTCCCTGCGGATGGAACCTGGATATGCGATAAACCTGGACTAGAGACTTGAGTGTTTAGGTAGGCCGTGGCCGACACCCTCGTTGGGCTTCGCTTGAAGGTTGCCGAGTACATGTCGTGTAAACGGCGGTAAGTGGTGAGAGCGTGTGTGAAGAAGTACACCCCTGCAGGGTTAACATCATCTATTTGAATAGCCGTGTCCGCGGTAATGGACTTCTGGGTTGCCTATAACAGTTCATAGACAAGTCAAAGTGGATACTCTAAAACTCGCAAGATAAGTGTGAGTGCTATGGATGGCCTTCTCGTAGGGAGACGGGAGTGGATCCATAGTGGTGTATTCATTGGTGAATATGTGGACTCATGTGCGCCACCTCAAAAGAGTTGCTTGCAGTCGTAGTTCAGGTTAGCCACTGAGTCAAAGCTGGCTTGCTGCAGTTAAACTCCACCCCCCTTGTTGATACTGATGCATATGTAGATAGTTCTGATGTAAGTCTTGCTGAGTACCTTTGTACTCACGTTTTCTTAATTTATGTTTTGCAGAGAGAGTCTTCAGTCTCGCTAGTAGTTTTCCGCGTGGACTTCGACGTTAGCTTGATACCTCAGCGACGATCTTGTGCCCTCGGCAGGATCTGGTAGATAGTCAGGCTTCTTAGCCTTTTTCCATTTATAGATGTCTGTACTCGGACATGTTAAGCTTTCGCATGTGCTTGATTTGTATGCTGTGATTGTTGGGTCATGAGACCCATGTTTGTAATATCTCGCTCCTCGGAGCCTAAGGAATAAATACTTGAGTTGTAGAGTTATGTTGTGATGCCATGTTGTATTTACACATATCGAGCATATTGTGTGTATGATTGAAATGCTTGGTATGTGTGGGATCCGGCAACCTAGTTGTTTATCCTTGGCAGCCTCTCTTATGGGGAAATGTAGTCTAGTGCTTCCATGAGCCATAGTAGTCCGCTACAGCCCGGTTCACCGGAGTCCTGCTAGCCCAGCACTACTGCTCAGGACACTTGACTGGCCGGCATGTGTCTCACTTTGTTCCTGTGTCTGTCCCTTCGGGGAAATGTCACGCGGTGACATCCGGAGTCCTGCCTAGCCTGCTACAGCCCGGGTTCCCGGAGTCCTATTAGCCCAGTGCTACAGCCCGGATTCACACGCTGCTGACCGACAAGCTCGATGTGATTCATGTATGCCTGTCCCCATAGGTTAGTGCCGCTTTGGGTTCACGACTAGCCATGTCGGCCCGGGTTCTCTGTCACATGGATGCTAGCGACACTATCATATACGTGAGCCAAAATGCACAAATGGTCCCGGGCCATGGTAAGGCGACACCCGTGGGAATACCATGTGTGAGGCCGCAAAGTGATATGAGGTGTTACCGGCTAGATCGATGTGATTTGGAATTGTGTCATCCTACTACGGACTGCCCTTCTCAGTAATTACTGATCAGGATCAACTTCAAAGTGGTCCTACCGCGGGTTCCATCCATCTCCGATGATAAGCAAAAATCATCCATTGCATTGTCTTCAACAAGATAGTCCACATCATCCATCCTAGTCCAAGTATGCCATCTCTTCAAGCTACCTCAAATGATCAATTGTAAATTGCCTTAAGCTGGTATGAAGAGTTTCAATGATCTCTAAATCAAAAGTAATTCTTTTTGCCACTTAAGGGAATATTTCTACGAGTCACTTTCCTTAAGATGTTTCGTTATCGTATCATGGCAATTATTTCCTCGCCACCTTGACACCATCCACCATCTTTCCAAGCGTGGAACTGTTGCCCACCAAATCAAACCCCGTCGCTTGTTCTTCCATCGCTCTCGATGTGTTTCGTGTCCCAGCTCGGGAGATGTTTCAATGTCTCACTCGATGAGTGATCATGAGTCGTTCGATCTTCAAGAAGATCAATCCTTCTAGAGATTTCCCTTTCCTCTCATTTGTCATGATAGTTGGAGTTCTCAGAGCAGGACATCGAGACAATGATGGTGATCGACTCAATGTTCTTATGAAGTGCAACCTGGATCGTGAAGACCGTGTTAGCTTGTGCTCCCTCTGTCTTCTTACCTCACGTCTTGAATCTCGGGACGAGATTCTTGTTTAGTGGGGGTGAGTTGTCACAGCCCCAGTTCAGCCCTTGCTTGACTTTGCTTGTTCATCATGCCATCATGTTTAAATTCCAAAGAAATTTGAAATGGGGATTGTTGAAACCCTAGCACCAAATGAAGTTTAACTAGGTTCAATAAAAATATTTTCAATAACCCAGAATGCCCTTTGGAAATGTTCATGATTTCTGTTAAAGGTGAAAACCTCTTCCAAAAATGATGAACATATTATAGGCTATTCCTGGATTTTTGAATTAAATTATATAGTATTTGCATTTGGGCATTTAATTGCTAATAATATTTTAAATGCTCAAATAATCACAAACTGAAATGTTTACTATTGGAAATATTCCAAACAGTGACATGGAGCAGTTTCATGATTTTTGGTAATGCCCTGGCATTTTTAATAAAGCCCTAATGTTTACAGAATAATAGAAAACATTAATAAAACAGAAACTAGAGCAGAGAGAGAAACCCAACTGGCTTACCTGGCCTGGCGCTGTTACAGCCCAGCTGGCCAGCACACCTGGCGGCCCAGCCCACCAGGGGCAGCCTTGTCTTCTACCTCTTGCTAGTAGGCAGAGGAGAAGCTGGGCACAGCGCACGCGCGCGCCACCCCCACCCTGCTCGCCTGCCTCCTCGACGGCCTAGACGGCTCCAGACGACGCCACGCGGCCCTCTCGTACCCTTCTCACTCTCCCGTGCCATTCCCCTCCTCTCCCTCGATCTCGCGCGCGACGCCCGAGGACCGCCATCACCGCCGTTCACCTTTGCCGTGGCCAGCAGCATCCCCATGCCAAGCCAGCTAGCCCACGAGTTCCGCCTCATCTGCCTCTTCCTCCTCATCGAGCTGTGTAACGTCAGACGCCCCCGAGTGCCTCCACACCGTCGTCTTCAACCTCCCGACGCCGGAGATCTCCATCGCTGCCCCGCTTGCTCCAGCCTCTCCCCGAAGCCACTGACCAACCCTGCGGAACCGCTTTGAGCTCCTACGCCCCTTGCCCCTCTCCCCGTCGACGCGTTCGTCCTCTAGCCCCGATCCCCAACCGTGACCGAAACATCTCGCCGCCGGCCATGGCGTAGCCGTGGCCACAGCCGCGCAAGCTCGAAGCCGAGCACACCGTTGTGCTCAGCACGCTTCCAGGAGCCAGGCGCGCCCACCCATTCGACCTACCGTTCCCCCTAGCGCCAACCCGCACCAACCCCGAACTCCGGCCGCCGCCTTTGAGCTCGTGGCCGTCGACTCCGGCCACCCTAGGCCCGGCTACTGCCACCAGGCGACGCGCTGCAACACCAGCTACCCGTAGAGCCCAACCGCGGCTCAAACCGCGGCCTGTATACGAAACTCGAGCAACTCCTGCGAGTTGCCGCCACGGTTTTGGTCGCCGGCGACTTAACTCCGGCCGAGCCGACGTGGCACCATCATTAGTGGCTAATGACGCCACTAAACTAACCCCTAGCTCACTAACGGATGGACCCCGCACCTAATTAACCCCGGGTTTAGTTTCCTGTTTAGATTAGTGCTAACCCTATGGACCCCACGTGTCAGCTTTTACTTTGGTCAAGTCAACGTTGGCCGGTCCCGATTGTCATCCACCCAAACCAGCCTGAGACACTGACGTGTGGGTCCCAGCCGTCAGGTTTGACCTGGGCTGACGCCTTTGACCCGCTGATGTCACGGTGACGTAATGCTGACGCAATAATTCATTTTCTGGAATTAGTTAATTCTAAATTCAGAAAATTCCATAAAATGCCCAAAACTTCTAAAAATCATAGAAAATCAACCGAACTCCAAATGAAATAAATTATATATGAAAAATTATCAGAAAAATTCAAGGAATCTGTTTATGGCACTTTCATGCATGTTTGAACAACTTAACCTCACTGTTTAGTCCAAACATGATAATGCACTATTTGAATTCATAGTTTGAATTTGAATTTGAACCTAGTGTTCAAACCAACTCCATTTAACTTGTTGCTAGTTGCATTAGCTCAATCAACAACATATTGCAATGTCATGATCATGCATCATATTGTTGCATCACATTGATTGTGTTCTTCCTTGTTTGCCGGTAAATGTCCCCTCCCGATAGACGTTGTACCGACGCTGTGATCATTGACACTAATGAAGACCCAATGATATCTTCAGAAGTGCCAGGCAAGCACAACCCCCTTGTTCATTCCAATACAAGCCCACTCTCTCGCTCCTGCTCTCTTTTACTGCATTAGGACAACAACGATTCATCTGTTACTTATTGCGGTAGTTGAACCCCTTATCCTCTGCATGACCTGTCATTGCCACAGTAAATAGATGAAACCCACTAGCATGAGTAGGAGTTGTTTGAGCCCTGATGTGCCTACTCATTCATGCTTGTTTGTCATGCCTGGTACTTCTTAGAGTTGAGTCAGGTCTGATTCATCGGGGATGGATCGGAGGTGTGTAAACATGTCCTACTGTGTGTGAGCTAAGTGTGTTAACACGATTTGGTAAAGGTAGCGGTGAGAGGCCATGTAGGAGTACATGGTGGGTTGTCTCATTGAAACCGTCCTCAGGAACTGAGTTCTGTGTTTGCGATCCATGAAACAGTTACTACCACGCATTGGGCCCGAAACCAATGGACCCTCTCGGCTTCTTGATCACCCTTGTCCTATGTCCAGGAGTTGCAACTAGTTTCTGGTGTTTATAGGATATGTGTTGGCGGCCGTGCGTAGCACTGACCCTAGGGTGGGCTCTGATGCGGTAGATACACCGTGGCACGGTGTACCGGGCGCCCGTTTGGTGTCTCGAGAACCCTGTTCACATCGTTCGGGGCCGTATGTGGAAACCTCGGCCGGACTCCCAGCGGATGGAACCTGGATATGCGATAAACCTGGACTAGAGACTTGAGTGTTTAGGTAGGCCGTGGCCGACACCCTCGTTGGGATTCGCTTGAAGGTTGCCGAGTACATGTCGTGTAAACAGCGGTAAGTGGTGAGAGCATGTGTGAAGAAGTACACCCCTGCAGGGTCAACATCATCTATTCGAATAGCCGTGTCCACGGTAATGGACTTCTGGGTTGCCTATAACAGTTCATAGACAAGTCAAAGTGGATACTCTAAAACTCGCAAGATAAGTGTGAGTGCTATGGGTGGCCTTCTCGTAGGGAGACGAGAGTGGATCCATAGTGGTGTATTGATTGGTGAATATGTGGACTCGTGTGCGCCACCTCAAAAGAGTTGCTTGTAGTCGTAGTTCAGGTTAGCCACTGAGTCAAAGCTAGCTTGCTGCAGTTAAACTCCACCCCCTTGTTGATACCGATGCATATGTAGCTAGTTCTGATGTAAGTCTTGCAGAGTACCTTTGTACTCACGTTTGCTTAATTTACGTTTTGCAGAGAGAGACTTCAGTCTCGCTAGTAGTTTTCCGCGTGGACTTCGACGTTAGCTTGATACCTCAGCTACGATCTTGTGCCCTCGGCAGGATCTGGTAGATAGTCAGGCTTCTTAGCCCTTTTCCATTTATAGATGTCTATACTCAGACATGTTAAGCTTCCACATGTGCTTGATTTGTATGCTGTGATTGTTGGGTCATGAGACCCATGTTTGTAATATCTCGCGCCTCGGAGCCTAAGGAATAAATACTTGAGTTGTAGAGTTATGTTGTGATGCCATGTTGTATTTACACATATCGAGCATATTGTGTGTATGATTGAAATGCTTGGTATGTGTGGGATCCAGCAACCTAGTTGTTTATCCTTGGCAGCCTCTCTTATGGGGAAATGTAGTCTAGTGCTTCCATGAGCCATAGTAGTCCACTACAGCCCGGTTCACCAGAGTCCTGCTAGCCCAGCACTACTGCTCAGGACACTTGACTGGCCGGCATGTGTTTCACTTTGTTCCTGTGTCTGTCCCTTCGGGGAAATGTCACGCGGTGACATCCGGAGTCCTGCCTAGCCTGCTACATCCCGGGTTCCCGGAGTCCTGTTAGCCTAGTGCTACAGTCCGGATTCACACGATGCTGACTGACATGCTCGATGTGATTCATGTATGCCTGTCCCCATAGGTTAGTGCCGCTTTGGGTTCACAACTAGCCATGTCGGCCCGGGTTCTCTGTCATATGGATGCTAGCGACACTATCATATACGTGAGCCAAAAGGTGCAAATGGTCCCGGGCCATGGTAAGGCGACACCCGTGGGAATACCGCGTGTGAGGCCGCAAAGTGATATGAGGTGTTACCGGCTAGATCGATGTGATTTGGAATCGGGGTCCTGACAGTTGGACACAGGGACGCCGGAAACGACGCCGGCGAGCTCGACAGCAGCGGCCGGAGTTCGGAAGGGGTTGGGTTCGATGCTACGGTGCACGGGAGAAAGAGCTGGGGGTGGCTACGGGCTCCTGGTGCTGTGCTGAGCATAACGGTGAGCTTGGCTTCGAGCCACTGTGGCTCTGGCCACGACGGCGCCATGACCGGCGGCGGGGAGCATTCGGGTGCGGTGGAAGTGGCGACTACAGAGGCCAAACAAGCACGGGAGCTAGGGGGAGAGGAAGAGGAGCTCATAGCGGGGTCGGAGAGGGGGTCAGCGAGCTCGGGGAGGTCCTAGTGGCGGCGAATCGACCGGAGACGGCTCGGGTGCCCGAGGTTGAAGACGAGGGCGAATACGGCGTTCAGCAGCGCTTGGAGTGGCGTGGGTCAACGGAGAGGTCCAGGACGACGAGGCGGAGCTATTGGGCTTGTCGAAGGGGCGAGGTGGTGGCTCTGGTGACGTCTACGGCGAACGGCGGCGAGGAACGCGCTCGGCCATCACGGGAGAGGGTGAGGGAGACGAGGGAGAGAGTGAGGGAGGATGAGAGGGGGACGTGGGGGTCGGCGTGGCATCCCTGGACGTCTCCAGGACGTCGGCAGAAGCAGGAGGTGGCCGGCGCGCGGAGAGCACGCGCCCCTGCCTCCTGGCGCGAGGTAGGGGGTGACTGGCGCTGGCCAGTTGGCTGGGCCGAGCCAGGTGGGCTGGGCCAGCACAGGTAAGGCCCAGGTGGGCTTCCCTCTCTCTCTTTTTTTCTGTTTTTCTTATTTATTATTATTTCCGCAACTGTTGGGCTTTATTAAAAATACTAAAACGTTTCCAAAAAATCCTGAAAATAATTGTGGGCTCTGTTTAGAATATTTCCAACAACAAACATTTATTTCCAGAATTATTTGAGCATTTAAATTATTTTATAGCATTTAAATGCCCAAACTCAAATACTTATGATTTAATTCAATGACCTTCTGTTGACCTAGAAAATTGTGCACCAATTTTGCCAGAGGTTCTAACCCAAGACAAAGAGAGTGAACTTTTTAGAAGGGCATTTCAGGTTCATTGAAAATAATTTTAGTAAACCCTAGTTGTTTCCAGGGGGGTGCTGGGGGTTCTGTCTTCCCCATTTCAAATTTAGGAGGAAACTAAACATGATGGACCTCTACTTGTCTATGGTGGACCTCTCCCTTCCACTCATTTGAATCATGCTGGGTCAGCCCCTAAGATTGAGAAGAATGTTGAATTTGACTCTTGGGTCTATCGTTTTAAGCGTTATTTAAATCATGTGAACACTAACCTTTGGAGAATCATTGAAGAAGGTTTCTATCCGCATGACCGAAGCAACTTCACTCCTAGAGAAGCCGTGGATAATCAATTCAATGAGAATGCTCTCTTCATCATTCAAGATGCTATCCCACCCGAAGACCTTCCTCATCTCCGGCCTTACTCCTTGGCCAAAGAAGCTTGGCGCCAAGTGGTTTCCCTCTACCGGGGAAGCGCAAGCATTCAACGCTCCAACTATGAAGTGGTGCAAGATGAAGCCGATGAGTTTGCAATGAAAGAAGATGAAGAACCTCGTGAGCTCTATCGGAGGGTAACCAAACTCGCGGTCTCGCTCCGAGATCATGGAAGCAAGGACACAGATGACAATTGGATCAAGCGCAAATTCCTCAAGGCAATGATGCCCTACCACAAAGCCATGTCCTCCGTCATTCGTCAAAGGCTAGACTTCCACACCTTGTCCTCAAGTGATGTGTTGGGTGAGTTCGTTGCTATGAGCATCTTGGACAAGACCGCCGACAATGCGGTACTTCGCTCTCAAAGAGTAAAGAAACCCAACCTTGCTCTAAAGGCCAAGGTTAGTATGGAGGAAGAGGATGAAGAGGAAGAAAGGAGAGTAACCTCGAAGATACGAAGTATGCCTATCATGAACACATGGCCCTTGCTTCAAGGCAATTTTGGAGCAAGAAGAACTCAAGGCCCAACTTCAACTAGAACAATTCGAGTGGCACAAAGGGCAAGCAACGAGTGAGGACTTGTTTCAATTGTGGAAATGTAAGCCACTTTGTTGTGGAGTGCCCTTATGAGAAGAGGGAAGACAATGGTGGCAAGCTCATCTGAAAGGACAAGGCCAAGTCGTTCCCCAACAAGAGCAATTTCACCAAGAAGACTCCTCCCAAGGCATTGGTGGTACAAGAAGAGTACAATGAGGATGATGACGATGATGAAGATGGTGAGTCGGTTGCCATGGCCTCCGTTGCCATTGCGATGACTCCACGGGTGTCTCTCTTCGACTCACCCAATGAGAGCATCACCGCCAAGTGCCTCATGGCTAAAGCCACCAACAAGGTAACCCCCAACATCAAAACTACCATCATTAATCATCCTTCTTCAACGGATAGCATTGATGAACATGAGGGAACTAATGTGGAGGTGAATGAGTTTGAGGCCTTTATGCGTAAACTCAAGGGTAAATCCAAGAAGCACTTTGTTGCTCTCTTGGAACAACTTGGTGAAGCCAATGACATGATCGAGGCTCACGAAGATACCATCTCTAAGATGGAGGGGCATAGTCGTGACTATGACAATGAGATTTCAGATCTTTCCAATGCTCTTGAGGAAGAGCGTGGTCTTCGTTTGGCTCTTGAGGAGTCTCACAATGATGATCATGCTAAATTAAAGAAAGATCTTGATCATGCTCTTGTTGTTTCTCGTGTGCTAAACTCCGAGAAGGCAAAGCTTGGGGTTGATCTTGCTAGACTCAAAGAGGAGTTTAACATTCTCGATAAGGCTCACAAAGTCTTGAAGGGTGTTCATGCTACCCTCAAGGAGTCTCATGATCAACTCCAAGTGAAGCTAACCAAGGAGAGAGCCACTTTTCCTCGTATGGTATTAATTGATAATGCAAATGCTACTAACCCTTGTTGTGAGCATGTGCATCTTATTGAGGAGAATGTTAAGTTGAAGGAGCAACTTGAGAAAGGCCTTGTGTCATGCATACAAGGTGAGAAGAACCTAAACGACCTTTTGAGAAAACAAAAGGAAGTTGTGGCCAAGGAGGGGATTGGGTTCGCACCCAACCCCTAGAACAAGAAGGATAACAAGACCAAACGACCTCCTCCTCTCAAGCAAACTTTTGTGAAGGAGGGAGAGAGTGCTTCCAAGGAGAAGAAGAACAATGCGAAGGGTGGCGGTGTCAAAAAGGGCAATGTCACCCCTCCCAACAAAGCCGACGACTTTAATCCTTCTTATGTGTTATGTCGTGCTAGTGATGGGCATGTCTATGCCAAATTTGTTGGTTCTCCTCATGAGTACATTGAATGGTGTATTTGGGTTCCCAAGACCCTTGTTACTAACATCAAAGGACCCATTACAAAATGGGTACCTAAAACCAAGCATTGATCTCTTGTAGGTGTTTGCTTCCGGTGGGGGATCATGGTTGCTCGATAGTTGAGCTACAAATCATATGACCGGAAGCAAGGACTTGGTGGTGGACGTGCACAAGATTCCATCTATGCCCACCAATGTTGAGTGGGGTGATGCCTCATCTTCTAAGGTATTGGGACTTGGCAAGGTTGTCATCTCTGATGATCTCACGATCGAGAAGGTCATGCTAGTCGAGTCCCTTGCATACAATTTACTTTCCGTTCGTCAACTTGCAATCATGGGCTTTGCCACTTTCTTTGATATTGATACCGTGACCCTCTTGTGGAGCAAGACTCTTAAAGTAGCCTCTGTTGGGCATGTTGAGAACGCTCTATATGTGATTAACTTTTTGGAGTGACCCACTAAGACCGCGACGTGCCTAATGGCTAAAGTTGATGTGGGATGGCTTTGGCATCGCCGTTTAGCCCATGTCAATATGAGATCTTTGCAAAGTCTTCTCAAGGGGGACCATGTCCCTGGACTAACGAATGTTAGTTTTGCTAAAGATTGTGCTTGTAGTGCTTGTATCGAAGGAAAGCTTCATGAGAAGGCTCACCCTCCCACGACTATCATTTACTCAAAGAGGCCTTTGGAGATCCTTCACTTGGATCTCTTTGGGCCTCCATCCTTTGATAGTCTTGGGGGTAGTAAGTATTGCTTGGTGATTGTGGATGACTACTTAAGATATACTTGGGTGTATTTCTTCAAGAGGAAGAGCGAGACCCAACAAACCGTCATTGACTTTGCAAATGAAGCACAACGTCAACACAATGCAAAGATCTTGACAATAAGAAGTGACAACGGCACCGAGTTCAAGAACTACACCTTGGATGAGTTTCTTAGTTATGAGGGGATCAAGCATCAATATTCCGCACCTTACACCCCTCAACAAAACGGTGTTGCAGAGAGGAAGAACCGGACGTTGATGGATGCGGCAAGGACCATGATGGCAGAGTTCAAGTCTCCATACAACTTTTGGGCCGAAGCCATCAACACCGCGTGTCATGCATCCAATCGGCTCTACCTCCGCAAGGGCTTGAACAAGACTCCATATGAGATACTCACCGGTAACAAGCCCAACCTTAAGTACTTTTGGGTGTTCGAGTGTAAGTGTTTCATTCTCAAGAAAGGTGTTTGGTTGTCTAAATTTGAGGCTAGAGCTTATGAGGGCATATTTGTTGGTTATGCTACAAACTCTCATGCTTACCGTGTCCTCAATAAATCCACGAGACTTATTGAGGAGACGTGTAACATGGAGTTTGATGAGAATAACGGCTCCCAAGTGGAGCAAAGTGGCACTTGTGATGTAGGTGATGAAATTCCTCCTCAAGCCATAGGAAGAATGGGTGTTGGTTTTATCCTACCCATTGAGGAACCCCTTGTGGCCGAAGAAGAAGGACAATGCTCCACTCAAGTGGAGCCATCACCAACCCAAGGCACACACGCTTCCGAAGAACAAAGTGAAGGCCCTCATCCTCGTGAACAAGAACAAGGGCAAGATCATGCTCAAGACGGTGTTGACACACCAAGTGATGCCCAAGGTCAAGTTCTCTCCTCCGAGCAAGTTCAGGATCAAGAACAAGGTCAAGACATCTCTCAAGATGATCAACTGACTGCTCCTCAACTCACCACCAAGGAGGAATTGGAGCGTCGTGCCGCCAAGATTGCTTCCAAGCTCTCCACCAAGGGTCATCTCATGAAGAATGTACTTAGAAGCATTCAAAAGGGGGTAAGCACTCGTAGACAATTAGCAAACTATTGTGAACATCACGTGTTTGTCTCTTGTGTTGAACCCCAAAAGGTATATGAAGCACTCGAAGATCCGGATTGGCTTAATGCCATGCATGAAGAACTCAGCAACTTCGAGTACAACAAGGTGTGGAGATTGGTGCCAAGGCCAACGGGGAACCACAATGTCATTGGAACCAAGTGGATATTTAAGAACAAGCAAGATGCTCACAGGACCATCATTCACAACAAGGCAAGATTGGTGGCACAAGGCTACTCCCAAGTCGAGGGTATCGACTACGGTGAAACCTTTGCTCCCATTGCTCTCCTTGAATCCATTCGTTTATTGATTGCTTATGCTTCTTGTCGGTGTCAAAACTGGCAGATCTCGGGTAGGGGGTCCCGAACTATGCGTCTAGGCCGGATGGTAACAAGAGACAGGGGACACTTTGTTTTACCCAGGTTCGGGCCCTCTCGATGGAGGTAATACCCTACTCCTGCTTGATTAATATTGATGATATAGGTAGTACAAGAGTAGATCTACCACGAGATCAAGGAGGCTAAACCCTAGAAGCTAGCCTATGGTATGATTTATGTGCATGGAGTTGATTCTGTCCTACGGACTACAACCCTCCGGTTTATATAGACACCAGATAGGGTTAGGGTTACATAGAGTCGGTTACAATGGTAGGAGATCTTGAATATCGCGTCGCCAAGCTTGCCTTCCACGCCAAGGAAAGTCCCATCCGGACACGGGACGGAGTCTTCAATCTTGTATCTTCATAGTCCAGGAGTCCGGCCGAAGGTATAGTCCGGCTACCCGAACACCCCCTAATCCAGGACTCCCTCAGTAGCCCCCGAACCAGGCTTCAATGACGACGAGTCCGGCGCGCAAATTGTTCGGTTATTGCAAGGCGGGTTCTTCTCCAAATCTTGTGTACCTGTAGGAATGATGTCCGATTCTTGTAATGTAGTGCTCCTCAGCTTCCATGCCCAATAATGGCCGTCTTCCACGTGTACAACAAATGCGAAAAACCGGGGCGTTTTTACATTCACACCCCTAGCCGTATAAACAAGCCGCCTATTTAACGGGATGGGGATTTAGATCCAAACCACATCTTCTCCTTTCCGCGAGTGATCATCAGAGCGCTTCCAGCAAAGGTTTATTCCAACATGACCAGCCGTCGCAGCTCCTCCCCTCGCCCCTCCGGTCCCAAACCCGGGGACTGGGAGAGTTGCACCATCCCGCATAGCGAGTTAGCGTCGCTTCAGGCCAAGGGATTTCTCCCTCAGGCATACATGGTCCCGGTCCGAGCCGGTATCGCCACCTATAATGGCGGAAAACAAGCGGAGAGCACCCCCGATCCTTCTAAAGGAGAGCGGGTGTGCCTCGTCCCCTATCTGTTAAGGGGACTGGGATTTCCAATTCACCCATTTCTCCGCGCGCTTCTGGAGTTTTACGGCCTCCAACTCCACAATCTCATGCCTGCCTCCGTATTGCATATTGCAGGTTTCGTCACCCTTTGCGAGCTATTTTTAGGCGTTGAGGCTCATTTCGCACTGTGGAAGAGGTTATTCTGCCTGGTGCCCCGTTCTCAAAAGGGGTCCATATACCAAGTGGGCGGGGCCGAAGTATGGCGCATCGCCGGGACCGGATACCTATCCGGAACCCCAAAGGAAGCGTCCGAGGACTGGACTTCAGAATGGTTTTATATAGATGACGTCCCGCTACCGGACCCTATCCGGGTCGGTCTCCCTGAGTTCAACAGTGCTCCATTGAAGAAACGCTTGAGCTGGCGTGCGCGGAGCTCTCAGAGAGAAAGCGTCAGAGACGTCCTTTACCTAATGGGTCGGATAAGATTGTTGGCTCATTCCAGACTAACCATGATTGCAGTCATGGCCGCATGCATTATGCGGGGGGTGCAGCCGCTTCAATATAGAGGCCACACAATGTGAGAATTCAACGGGGAGGATGACGCCACCCGTTACAGTCGTAAAGGGCCGGACTCAGCCGCTGCTCTAGAAAAGATCTTATCTTCTTTGTACAAGGGAGAAAAGGAGGAATTCCTCCGCGTCAACCCGCAGGCCGGATTCAGTATGTACGATCCTCCAAGTTGGGTAAGTGAACAATTGCACTTGCCCGTTTGTTTGATACTCCCATGGTTAGATAGGTAGTCTAACGACTTCACTGCAGGAACTGCGACAGGAGGTAAAGAATATAAGTAGCCGCCCTCCACAGCCCGAGGACCCAAAACGGTCCCTTGATCCGGACTTCAAAGAGGATCCGGACATATCGGTGGAGCTTATCGACGGGGTGTTTTATCAGCTAGGCAAGGACAATACCTTGGTAGCCATCACGGCTGATTACCCAGGGTTAATCCCGGCCTCCCAGGTGACGGAAACCGGAGTCTCATTCCCTTGAGAGGGATTCCACTCTCACGTATTTTGGTGTTTCTGATGTCAACCGTGTTTTGCAGGGGAGATTTCCGAGGCAGGAGGCTGAACCTACGGCGGCCAGCCAACGAGGGGCCGCAGAGCCCCGTAGGGCAAAAAGGAATGAAGTCCGGACTGAAATGCCGATGCAAAGGTATAGTGCACCCTCTGTTTCCCTAGAGTTATTCTATCAGGGCATATTAACGCTCATGCTATCTTCAGGACGAAGAGACCTCGCCGGACTACATCCAGAGAGGTTGCCAATCGCGCCTCCACCAGCCAGGCTCCAACGTCTGGCCAGGAAGCGGAGGCGAGTACAAGGCGCGCACTGGACGTTCCTCCGACAGAGGATGCGGATAGGCTGTCCGCCACAAATTCAGAAGTGGAGAGAGCCATGAACCACAGGCGTCGCCGGACAATTCTACGCGACGCTTGTTTCTCCCAAGAGGCTTTAGATGCCTTTAATTCAGGAGATGCGTACCTCCGTGCCGCTCAAAATGGTTTAGCCAGAGCCACGGAGCAGTATGTGAAAGACATACGGGTAAGAAAACTTTGGTTAATTATATATATATGCCAGTAGCCCCCGAGACTTGAAACAGTTAGAGTAACTAATTTAAGGATCATTTAATATGCAGGTTCTTACAGAGAAGAATACTGTACTGTCCCAGGAGCTGGAAAAGTGCAAGGCCCAACTAGAGGCCGCACTAGCCGCAGCAGGGGAGCCCAAAGGGACCCCCTCAGGTAAAATACACTTCGAAAGATTAGTATTGTGCGGTGTGGGTGTAAATCTGACAAATCAAATTGCAGATGGCGCCGGACTCGATCCAGACAAGCAACAACTCTTACGCCAGCTAAAGGCCGGTGAGAGTATGTTGACGAGGGTGAGGCGAGAGAGGAATGATCTTCAGGATGCCAACACCAAGCTGGACGTCGAACTTAAAGATGTTCGTGGCCAGCTTTTGGACTCCACGAAGGAGAATCAGCGGCTTCGACGCGGCATTTTAGTAAGTGCTTGAACGAACGTTGAAAAAAGAGTTCGGCGAGGAAGTCGACTAACAAAGTAATGTCTGTAGGTATGCTTACAGGTCGTCCTGCAGAGGAGATGCCCGGTTCTACGGGTGACCTTCTTCCCGAACTCATGCAACTGCATGAGCGAGTTCGGCAGGCGATGCGAGGCGTTGCCCAAGCCTTATGGCCTGCCCACTCCGTGCCCGAGGGCCTTGGAGAGCTTGCGGAGAAGCTGAAGGGAGCTCGGCGGCGCTTCTGTTTGTGGAAGATATCGACCTGCCGACAAGGTGCTCGGGAAGCCTGGGCCATGGTGAAGACCCGTTTTACGAAGTCTGACCCAAACCACATGGTCGAGGTCGGACCAGTGGGGCCTGACGGGAAGGAGATCCCTGTGAGCTTATTATACGGCCAAGTAGAGTTGGCCGCGAAGTATTCCCAACAGGACTATAAATTAGACAACCTATTAGATGGTATAGAAGAGGAATACAATCAGTCAGAATGACTATGTAAGTTTAAATTGACATGTGTAATGCCTTCTAGCCGGATTGTAGATCGTTTGTCGTTGCCGACCTTTCAGCTTCAACCTCGGGACCTGACGGTCCGGAGTGTGTCCGAATACCATAGCGGTTATATGAAAACCGTGGTATTCGTGGAGACCAGGCGTAGGGGTCACTAGTGCTTTATTAGACAAGTGCCCAACTAGTTATGTTATATTACATGGTTAGTAAGAAACATCTTCCAGAGAGAATAGTTCCGTTAGGGGTTCCTTTCGCTGGGAGGCATGCCCTAAAGTGCATGTCCGGACTGCGTAAAAAGACGCAGAAAAAAGCATCTGGGGGCGCATAAAATGGGTGAAAAGATCATATTTTATCTCACCGACCGAATATTCCCTTAAGAACGCTAGCTTTCGGCTTCACCTAGTCTGAGGTACACATCCGACTGACCCGGCAGTAACAATCGCGGAGGTGCTCCCTTTACCTCCTAGCCGAACAATCGGGAACATAGGGGTAAGCACAGGAGCCAGGCAACCCAACTTGGCCAAAACTTAAGTCATATCGATGCATATAATGGTGAAGAAAAAGGTACATGCAGAAGCTTGACGCATGTGTTGGGCATGAAGCCCGTATAAATAAGCTTCTGTTAAAAAAGCCCCCAGGTTTAATGAGCGCGAGTGGCGCGTCACTAGATAAGCCTTTAAGGGCTATAAAATAAAAGAGGGGAAGGAGAGAAATGTAAGACAAAAAAAGGAAAAAAATGCAAAAAATGGACAGAGGAAGGAGACGAACACAGAGTCCGGCGCTAGGCATAGAATCTTCGGAGACGGGTGGCGTTCCACGGGTTCGGCTCGAGTCGGTTATCTGATGCATCTCGCAGGCGGTACGCCCCGCCAGTCAGGACTTGGTCGATTATGAATGGACCTTCCCACTTGGGCTTGAGTTTGTCCTTTTTCTTATCCAGCAGGCGTAGAACTAGTTTGCCAACATTGTAATTTTTGGCCCGTACTTCTCTGCTTTGATATCTTTGGGCCTGCTGTTGATAAAATGCGGAACGGGCTTTTGCCATGTCACGCTCCTCCTCCAAGGGGTCCAAGTTGTCCTGCCGATTGAGCTCGGCTTCTCTTTCTTCGTACATGCGCACTCTAGGTGAGTCATGAATTATATTGCAGGGCAGAACTGCCTCTACGCCGTACACCATAAAAAATGGTGTGTATCCGGTGGTGCGATTTGGCGTGGTCCGCAGCCCCCAGAGTACGGAGTCGAGCTCCTCTACCCAGTGCGTATTAGATTCCTTAAGGGATCGCAATAATCTGGGTTTGATGCCGCTCATAATAAGACCGTTTGCACGTTCGACCTGGCCGTTGGTTTGTGGGTGATAGACGGAAGCATAATCGAGCTTGATGCCCATGTTTTTGCACCAGAGTTTTACCTCGTCTGCGGTAAAGTTTGTGCCGTTATCAGTTATGATGCTGTGGGGGACGCCATAACGGTGTACAACCCCGGATATGAAGTCTATCCATTTGGTGAATTTATCCACCATGACCAGTAAGTATTTCTTTCTATCGGTCCTGCCTTTAAGGGGTCCGACCATGTCAAGCCCCCAGACCGCAAAAGGCCAGGTGATTGGTATAGTTTGGAGTGTGGTGGGTGGCATATGGCTTTTTTTGGCAAAAAGTTGGCAACCAGCGCATCGTTGGACTAAGTCCTGAGCTTCTGCTCGGGCCGTCGGCCAATAAAAGCCTGTACGGAAAGCCTTGCTAACAAGGGACCGAGCAGCGGCGTGGTGACCACCGAGTCCAGCATGAATTTCAGCCAGAAGGTTCCACCCTTCCTCTTCGGATATGCAACTTTGAAGGACTCCGGTAGTGCTTTTCTTATAAAGCTCTCCCTCATGGACTCTGTAGGCTTTAGATCGCCGCACTATGCAGCGGGCCTCGTTTTGATCCTCCGGGAGTTCCTGCCTAGTAAGGTAGGCTAGGAATGGTTCTGTCCACGGGGCGATGACCACCATTATTACGTGGGCTGAAGGTGTAATTTTATTGCCAGAGCCTCCAATTGTGTCAGACTGTTCGGCGTCGAGTGGTGCGGCTGGGTCCGGGTTGTTATTTGGGGGTTCCCCCTTGTCGGTGTCAAAACCGGCGGATCTCAGCTAGGGGGTCCCGAACTGTGCGTCTAGGCCGGATGGTAACAGGAAACAGGGGACACTTTGTTTTATCCAGGTTCGGGCCCTCTCGATGGAGGTAATACCCTACTCCTGCTTGATTAATATTGATGATATGGGTAGTACAAGAGTAGATCTACCACGAGATCAAGGAGGCTAAACCCTAGAAGCTAGCCTATGGTATGATTGTTATGTATGGAGTTGATTCTGTCCTCAGACTACAACCCTCCGGTTTATATAGACACCGGATAGGGTTAGGGTTACACAGAGTCGGTTACAATGGTAGGATATCTTGAATATCGCATCGCCAAGCTTGCCTTCCACGCCAAGGAAAGTCCCATCCGGACACGAGACGAAGTCTTCAATCTTGTATCTTCATAGTCCAGGAGTCCGGCTACCCGAACACCCCCTAATCCAGGACTTCCTCAGTAGCCCCTGAACCAGGCTTCAATGACGACGAGTCCGGCATGCAAATTGTCTTCGGCATTGCAAGGCGGGTTCCTCCTCCAAGTCCTTCATAGAAGATTGTAATCACCAAGAGTAGTGTCCGGCTCCGTAAAATAAGTTTCCACATATTGCCATAGAGAGAATAATATTAACACAAACCAAATCTGCTGACGTATTCTGAAGTGCACCATCACATTACAACCAAGTCCTTTACTCGAATCGGTTTTACTTTTCCACCTCAGCATGTTTTGCGAGGCGGTTTCCTTGGCACGTCTTGTCAAAGCAGAGATTGTCTACCCCCCTTTCACGGGATTCTCATCAATACGGACGTGGGTAACCCAATCGTGCCCGTCAGCACTTTTTCTCGATTAAAGGCGAGTCCCAAACGGTTACGGGGAGGGCTCCTGGTATTCGACCTCTTATAAAGAGACCAAGGCCATACTCCTTTTTCCAATCTCAAACGAGTTCGCCCCTCGCCTCGAGTTCCAACACCCTAGGATTCAGATTCCGGGCGCTTCGGACCTTCGACAATGTCCGGTTCTGACCTTCAAGGCCGATGGATGCCCTCCTCCGTCACGGAGGAGGACGTGCTAAAGTTGAGAGAGGCTAAGTTCTTGACCGCCAAAATTCCGCATAGGTTGCCTGCTCAAGGGCAGGCTATTCCCAATCCCTAGCCCGGCGAGAGCGTAGTGTTCATGTCTCACCTCCTTAGGGGGTTAGGCTTCCCGATGGATCCCTTCGTGAGGGGGCTGCTGTTTTATTACAGGCTGGAATTTCATGACTTAGCCCCGGAGTCTATCCTCCACATTTCCTCATTCATCATCATGTGCGAAGCATTCCTCCGTGTTACTCCTCACTTTGGATTATGGCTCAAGACTTTTGGAGTGGAGCCAAAGATGATCGAGGGACGACACGCAGAGTGCGGAGGTGCTGTCATAAGTAAGAATGCCGATGCTCCATGGCCCGAGGGCTCCTTTCGAGAGGAGCTCGGCTTGTGGCAACGAGAGTGGTTCTATATCACCGCTCCCAGGAGCGCCAAGTGGGTGGCGCCTCCTGCCTTTCGCTCGGGTCCCCCACCACGGCTAGCGTCATGGGTTAACAAAGGATTAGATTGGGGGTTATCCAAAGACGTGCCCCTGTTGCAGGGCCGCATTAGGGATCTCTTAGAAGGAGACCTCAACCTGGTCAAGGTGACGCAGGTCATGCTGATTCGCCAAATATTGCCCGGCAAACGTCGCCCCCTTTGCCTGTGGGAGTTTAATCCAGAGGGACCGCGAGCTCTCCAGAACTTCATGGGCGCAACGCCCGCGGAGATGTATAGACTGTTCTTCGAATCACAAGAGATGTGTCCGGATTTAACCGAGGACGCAGGTCTAAGCCACAATCGCCCGGATACTCAAGTAAGCAACCTTGTGCCCGGACCTTCTATCTGTATAATTGTCATAAACTTGCCCCTAAAAGAGTCGTCCTTTTAAACAGGAGTGGATAGAGAAAGCAAAGCTGATCAGGTGTCCGGCTCCCCTTCCTGAAACCAGGCCGGATCCCGTGCTGGTCAGGATGCTGGAGATAATGCCTTTGGAGGGGGAGGATAAGGAAGCTATGGCCTCCTCGAAGGAGGCTGCTCCGAAGGGAGGAACCAGCAATTCCTCTCCCGAGGGGAAGAAGAGAGCCGCCTCTGACGACCCGGAAACCGTGGTCTCGAAACGGGGGAGAAAATCCTCGTCAGAGGGTCCGGCGCCGGGGAGTTCCTCGGCCGGACTATGCCCTCAAGGGGATCAGCCCTCCAGCGAGCCGTAAGTAGAGAAAGGTTTTTCCTTTTGAGGGATGAGAGAAATCTTTGATTTATATCTGAGAAGATTAACCGAAATTTTACCTTGTAGCTCGGACCTCAGCCCTTCTCAGCAGAGCTCGTCTTCGGGGGATCTTCTTCCGGTGATGATGGAGAGCGGGACGCCTCCCCCTGCCGTGCCGCCTAGCAAGGCGGGTGACCCTGAGGTGTCGTCGCGGAGGGTTTCTCCGAATCCGGCAGGGGCGGAAGGTGGCAGTGCGGCCCCCCGAAGTTCTCCGTGTCCGGCCTTCGAAAGAGGCCATAGGACAAGTCCGGCACCATCTGGTGCTCGGCCGGAGGAGCTAAAGATTCTACTGGGGCGAACTTCTATCTCAGAGGAGCACCGTGCATTGATGGGCATGGTGATTGAAAGGATTTCATTCGCAGAAAACGGATTACATGAGGCCGTCAAAAGTTTACTGACGGGTTTTGAGGTACGTTAGATAATGTACACTTTTGTCAGTTGCGCATAAGTAAGATGCGCCCTGTGTAGATAGTAGCCCCTGAGACTCTGCGCGTTGTCAAGAAATGACGGCACGCGGAGGATCATAATCCCAGGTCTAAGTTGTCGCCTATGAATTTAGGTGGCGAGGTGTTCGGAATCGAGCCGAACTGATGAATTTGCCGAACTAAAGCGGCAACTGGACGTGGTAGATGCCGATATCGTGCTTGTCAACAAGCGGCTTGATGAGGCTCAAGGTATGTAATTCTTCGGGCGGCGCCAGGTAAGAGGAGCTTCATGCTAGTGTCTTACAATGTGTGTGCTTGACGCAGATGGTACGACCGCCGTGGAGAATCTTAGGGCAGGACTTGCCCGAGCTAAGGAGCAAGCCAGAAAAAGCGATGCGGCTGCCCAGAAGGCCCTTGAAGAGCTGAGAGCCGAACAGGCTGCTCATTGCCGAAGCAAAGAGGAGATGGTTGAGATGGCCAAAAAGTTAAAAAGCGCTACCGACCGTTGCAGACTTCTTGAAAAAGAAAACCAGGCGAAACAGACGGACTTAGAGAAGGCTGTCGCCAATGCCAAGGACGCGCGCTCTGCGATGAGAGTTGCGAAGGAGGAGCTGTGTCAGGCCGAATAGATTGTGGCTGGAAAGCCCTTTATGCTGCGAAGGAAGGTTTGTGCTCCGAAGTTTGCTCCGTTGGACCGGATGTGGAGTGTGGAGGACACCTATCTGGATTTGGCAGCGAGTGCTGCTGATGCGACCGAACACTTTCGAGATCAGAAAGATCGCGAAGTGGAAAGGCTTTTCTGGTCGCAGTTTCACAATCCAGAGCGTCCACTGGCAGTGGATGATCGTTTGGCTCAATGGGCCGAACTGAATAGGTTGTTTGGACTCGCCATGAAGTACGTCGTGGGTCACCTATGGCCGGGGAGTTCGGAGGCGAATAGTTATTTTAGCTTGGTGCAGCAATTCCTTGACGCGGTGCCGCGTATAAATGCAATTAAGAGGTCAGCATGCATAGAGGGCGCTAGGATGGCTCTAGCCCGTGTTAAGACATATTGGGCAGAGATGGAGACCATCTTTGTTGCGTCCCGAGATTCGGACCAAAGCCGAGTACCCTCCAAGCACTATTTTCAGGAAGTTCTTGAAGGCGCTTGTGTAATAGAGACGCAGTGCCCGAAAGATGCTATGTTATGATAGCATATGTAATTATAAAGTAATATTTTAATAAACTGTAGTGGCCTTTTTTTATACTTGTGCCTCCAAGTATTGTAAACACCTTCTATGCGGCCGTTTTAAAATATATATATATATATATATATATATATATATATATATATATATATATATATATATGTATATGTATAGAATCTGAAAGATGGCAGTTGTTGGCTTCAGCCCCCACGCACATAGTGCGGGGGTGCAAGCAGAAGACGCATTTTCACACTTAACCCAACGTCTTGGTCCTACAAAGGAGGTGATAGCGCAGCGGGCCAGGCAACCGGACTGTAATGCTTTAACACTTTCACTTAGCCATAGGAGTTTGATAATGAGACTCTTTAGGTAGCTCCTTGGTGGCAACTGCGCTCGTCCGAATTCGGGGCGCGTATGTGCCTGACCGGGAAGCGGCCCTTCGTTAAAGCGGAGGAATCCGATAGATTCCGATCGGTCATCGAGTGGCTGACCAGTCTCACGCTACATCATGACAGTCAGTTTTCGGCTTTCTCTACTGAGGTGCTCGCCCTGGCCGAACCGGGGGCACAACCGCAGTAGTTCTCCTGGTGCTACCTTAGCCGATAGAGCGGAACGTAAGGTAGCCGAACTCAGGAGCCGGGCAACCCAATATTTGACCAAAGACATGATTCGGAGCTGATGCATATAATGCCAAAACTCACGACGCCGAACACTCCCTAAGGTGTTCGGTCTTTTTGAGTGCAGGCCAAATAACACTCTTTATTAAAAAAAGCCCCTAGTGTCCAGGTACGTGCAAAAATTCTGACGTGGCCACATGCCAAGACGCCAGCCTCCTCCTTGGTTATACTGGAAAGAAAAAACCAGGGGATGTGTAGCAACAAGAGACAGTAAAAAAGGTTTACGCATGGTCTTAATCTAAAAGAATCCTTTAGGACGGGTCCCTACTGCACGTCTGCACCTGTGTCTCCGTTGTGCCGTATCCTGGACGGGCGCTGCACGACGTTCATCTGTAAAAGAGAGGAACTGAGTTGAGAATGGGTCCTGCCAAAAAAGTTTAAAATAAGCAAAGTATGAACTAAGATATGGAAGTTTGAGCTTTATTGTCTCTTATTGTATATGCGTGGAGCCCCTTGTGCGGGGGTATATGGCTTCTAGGCCTGCATCAATGATGATTTTGCACCGAACTCGTCTATCCGCGTTCGTGGTCTTTAAATGACCTATTTTGACGTTTTTTGGCCGGTGAGGCCATTTTGCTGTGGGGCTATTAAAGCGGCCGCACTGTCCTCCACTTGGGGAGGCGCACTTTAGTGCTTTCCCATCAAAGAGATGATGCCTCGTGGACCGGGCATCTTAAGCGTAAGAGATGCATAATGCGGTATTGCGTTAAATCGAGCGAAAGCTTCGCGTCCCAGTAGTGCTTGATAGCGACTTGAGAACGGGACGAACGTGGAAGGTCAGCTTTTCGCGGCGGAGGTTATCGGCAGAGCCGAATGTGACTGTGAGCCGGAGAAAACCCGTACAATGGGTGTCCGGACCAGGTATTACCCCTTGAAAGGAGGTTTTGCTGCGACGGATTCTTGCTGGGTTTATCCCCATGTGCTGGATTGTATCCTGATATATCAGGTTTAGTCCGCTGCCGCCGTCCATAAGGACATTTGAAAACTTGAGTCCGCCAATTATTGGATCGAGTATCAAGGCAGTCCATCCTACATTCTTGATATTCCTAGAATAATCTAGCTGATCGAAGGGGATCGGTTTTGACAACCAGTGGCAGGATCCTTTGGGGATGGGCCGTGTGGTGTGTACCTTTACGGGCACCGCACGTTTTGTTATGTGAAGTGAGTTCACTGTTTTTACTTCTTGCGGGAAGTTCTTTTGTTTCCTGGTGCTCTGCTGTTGGGGTTCGTCCTCGTCTTCGCTTGGTGTGTCGAGCCCCTTGTGTTCGGCATTGAGTCTGCCGGATTGTTTGAAGACCCAACAGTCTCTGTGGGTATGGTTAGCAGGCTTCCCGGGAGTACTGTGTATCTGACATATCCTGTCCAGGATTTTATTTAGGTTGGATGGATCGTCCCTGTTATCCTGGGGGGGGGGGCGATTTTTCCTGATTTTGTCGTGAGCCTTTGAATCCGGCGTTGACTGTCGTGCTCTTTGGACTTTTGTTCTTAGTCCGGCGACGATCCTTGTTGTGTCGCGGTCTTCCGTTTCCATCCCTGGTTTCGGATGTACTTGGGTCGCTGGGGCTGCACCTTGCCAACCAGCTGTCCTCCCCTGCACAAAAGCGGGTCATGAGGCTTGTTAGTGCGGCCATTGTTCTTGGCTTTTCTTGGCCGAGGTGTCTGGCGAGCCATTCGTCTCGGACGTTATGCCTGAAAGCTGCTAAGGCTTCTGCGTCCGGACAGTCGACTATCTGATTCTTTTTAGTGGGGAATCTATTCCAGAACCGCCGAGCTGATTCTCCGGGTTGTTGAGTTATGTGACTAAGATCGTCTGCATCCGGAGGACGGACATAGGTCCCTTGAAAGTTTGCTCGGAAAGCATCCTCGAGCTCTTCCCAGCTTCCAATTGTGTTTTCTGGAAGGCTTTTAAGCCAATGCCGGGCTGGCCCTTTAAGCTTAAGGGGTAGATATTTTATGGCGTGGAGATCGTCTCCTCTAGCCATGTGTATGTGGAGGATATAGTCCTCGATCCAGACTCCAGGGTCTGTTGTTCCATCATATGCTTCTATGTTTACGGGTTTGCATCCTTCTGGGAATTCATAGCCCAGGACCTCATCGGTGAAACATAGGGGGTGTGCGGCACCCCTGTATTTGGGTATGCCGGATTCTGATGATGGCTTCATAGCGTTGCTTACGAGAGCTTGCTTTCTTGGCCCATAAATGGACCTGACTGGCCCATGATGCGAATCCTTAAGTGGGTCGCATGCCGATTTAATTGCGGTGCCGCTTGTCGCTTTATGGGGTCGTCTATCCGACCGTGTGGCTTTTTTATTTTTTGAATGCGAGGGCTCTAAGGCCTCTTCGTCGAATTCAGGCAGTAGCTTTCTTTTCGGATAGCTTCTAGTGCGGCGACTGTCGCCGTACTTATCTGTGGCATTGATTACCTTGCTCCATCTGATCTGGAGTGCATCTTCCGCTGTTTTTAGCTTCCGCTTCTGCTTTTTAAGCTGCATGCAGTTGCAACGAGCCTCTCGTGGAGATTCTTCTACTCCATGAGTTTATTAGGCGTGAGGTCGTCCGGAATGCCGTTTTCGCCGGAGGAGGGATGTTCGGTTTCTCTATCCGTGTTGCCCTGTTCGGACGGTTTCTCTAAGGCCTGCCCGTCGTCTACCGGCTCGTCCTGCTCTATGGTTGGGTTTTTATCGAGGAGGGGCTTGGGTCGGCGTTTACGCCGACGCCTTGATTGCTTTTCGGGGGGTCGATCTCTCGTCCCCTCCCCTTTTTCCTCGTTGTCGCCCCCCTTAGGCGTGTCCACCATGTACACATCGTGAGATGAGGTGGCTGTCCAATGCCCTATGGGCGTTGGTTCGTCGGTATCTCCTCCATCATCATCCATGCTGTCGATGTCTTCGGAGTTGAAGTCAGGCATGTCGGTTAAATCGTCGACAGTGGCTATAAAGTGGGTGGTGGGTGGGTTTTGGATTTCTTCATCGTCCGCATCCCAACTTTGCTGACCGTAGTCCGGCCAGGGCTCTCCTGACAACGAGAGAGACTTTAGAGAATTCAGGATGTCGCCGAAGGGCGAGTGCTGAAAGATGTCTGCGGCGGTGAACTCCATCATCGGCGCCCGATCGGATTCGATTGGCAGGGGCGCGGGGGGTCCGGATTCCGGGGTGGAGTCCGGACCCTTGGAGTCACGGGTTGTGCAGAGTGCGGGGCTAGCGTTCGGCTCGATCGCTTTTGGGATCGCTGCCCCTGAGGTGACGTCCAACCGCTCATCCTCGATTAGCGCAGTGGGCTCCGAATCAATGGTCGGAACTGGTGCGTGTGCGGCCTCCAAAGCGCTGTTCGGCGGCAGAGCTATATCGTGCCCATCGAGACAGTGCGGCGCGCTTGGCTGTGGCTTGAATCCATCGAAGATCAAGTCCCCGTGGATGTCAGCCATGTAGTTTAGGCTTCCAAACCTGGCTTGATGGCCAGGGGCGTAGCTTTTGATCTGCTCAAGGTGGCCAAGCGAATTGGCCCGCAGTGTGAAGCCGCCAAAGACGAAGATCTGTACGGGGAGAAGAGTCTCAACCTGGACTGCATCATTGTTGATGATCGAAGGAGCCATCGGGCCTAAAGGCGACAACACAGAGGAACTCTCAATGAAAGCACCAATGTCGGTGTCAAAACCGGCAGATCTCGGGTAGGGGGTCGAACTGTGCATCTAGGCCGGATGGTAACAGGAGACAGGGGACACTTTGTTTTACCCAGGTTCGGGCCCTCTCGATGGAGGTAATACCCTACTCCTGCTTGATTAATATTGATGATATAGGTAGTACAAGAGTAGATCTACCACGAGATCAAGGAGGCTAAACCCTAGAAGCTAGCCTATGGTATGATTGTTGTGTATGGAGTTGATTCTGTCCTACAGACTACAACCCTCCGGTTTATATAGACACTGGATAGGGTTAGGGTTACACAGAGTCGGTTACAATGGTAGGAGATCTTGAATATCGAATCGCCAAGCTTGCCTTCCACGCCAAGGAAAGTCCCATCCGGACACGAGACGAAGTCTTCAATCTTGTATCTTCATAGTCCAGGAGTCCGGCTGAAGGTATAGTCTGGCTACCCGAACACCCCCTAATCCAGGACTCCCTCAGTAGCCCCTGAACCAGGCTTCAATGACGACGAGTCCGGTGCGCAAATTGTCTTCGGCATTGCAAGGCGGGTTCCTCCTCCAAGTCCTTCATAGAAGATTGTAATCACCAAGAGTAGTGTCCGGCTCCGTATAATAAGTTTCCACATATTGCCATAGAGAGAATAATATTAACACAAACCAAATCTGCTGACGTATTCTGCAGTGCACCATCACATTACAGCCAAGTCCTTTACTCGAATCGTTTTTACTTTTCCACCTCAGCATGTTTTGCGAGGCGGTTTCCTTGGCACGTCTTGTCAAAGCAGAGATCGTGTACCCCCCTTTCACGGGATTCTCATCAATACGGATGTGGGTAACCCAATCGTGCCTGTCAGCACTTTTTCTCGATTAAAGGCGAGTCCCAAACGGTTACGGGGAGGGCTCCTGGTATTTGACCTCTTATAAAGAGACCAAGACCTTACTCCTTTTTCCAATCTCAAACGAGTTCGCCCGTCGCCTCGAGTTCCAACACCCTAGGCTTCAGATTCCGGGCGCTTCGAACCTTCGACAATGTCCGGTTCCGACCTTCAAGGCCGATGGATGCCCTCCTCTGTCATGGAGGAGGACGTGCTAAAGTTCAGAGAGGCTAAGTTCTTGACCGCCAAAATTCCGCATAGGTTGCCTGCTCAGGGGCAGGCTATTCCCAATCCCTAGCCTCGCGAGAGCGTAGTGTTCATGTCTCACCTCCTTCGGGGGTTAGGCTTCCCGATGGATCCCTCACCCCTCCCATGCTACAGATGGCTTGAACAGTCTTTCCAAAAAGATGTTGGGGGGGGGGGACTGCATCGCGTTTTGCACCGATGCGTGCCAGGACGTCCGCTGCTTGATTGTTTTCTCGGGCTATATGGTGAAACTCCAGCCCTTCGAACCGAGCTGACATTTTTAGGACGGCGTTGCGGTAAGCTGCCATTTTTGGGTCCTTGGCGTCGAAGTCGCCATTTATTTGGGATATCGCGAGGTTCGAATCCCCGCGTACCTCTAGGCGTTGAATGCCCATGGATACTGCCATCCGGAGGCCATGTAGAAGGGCCTCGTATTCGGCTGCGTTGTTGGAGTCCGTGTACATAATTTGGAGTACATACTGGACTGTGTCTCCTGTGGGGGACGTCCAAACGACGCCAGCCCCCAGTCCGGCCAACATTTTGGAGCCGTCGAAATGCATGATCCAGTTTGAGTATGTGCCGTACTCTTTAGGGAGTTCGGCCTCCGTCCATTCTGCGACGAAGTCGGCCAAAACTTGCGATTTGATAGCTCGCCGTGGCTTATAGGTTATATCGAACGGGAGGAGCTCGATGGCCCATTTTGCGATCCGGCCTGTTGCATCGCGGTTGTTGATAATATCGTTAAGTGGTACTTCCGAGGCTACTGTTATGGAACACTCTTGAAAGTAGTGTCGTAGCTTTCGGGATGCCATGAATACCGCGTATGCAATTTTTTGATAATGCAGGTACCGTGATTTGCATGGAGTGAGGACAGTGGACACGTAGTAGACCGGCCTTTGAAGGGGGAATTTGTGTCCGTCCGTTTCCCGCTCGACAACGAGCACTGCACTGACAACTTGATGTGTTGCTGCAATGTACAATAGCATTGGTTCGCTGGTGTTAGGCGCGGCCAGGACTGGGTTTGTTGCCAATATGGCTTTTATTTCATCGAGTCCGGTCGTGGCGGCATCCGTCCACTCGAAGTGTTCGGTGCGCCGGAGTAGGCGATAAAGGGGCAGTGCCTTTTCTCCCAAGCGGGAGATGAAGCGGCTTAGAGCCGCCACGCATCCGGTTAATTTTTGTATTTGTTTGAGGTCCTTTGGGATATCCAATTGTGACAAAGCTCGGATCTTGGCTGGATTTGCTTCAATTGCTTGATGTCGTATTTTTGGAGGTTATCAAATTTGAGCCTCAAGTCATCTATTAGAGATTCGACATGTCTTGATTTGATGACCACATCATCCACATATGCCTCCACTGTTTTGCCGATCTGATTTGCCAGACATGTCTGGATCATGCGCTGATATGTTGTGCCGATGTTTTTTAGCCCGAAGGGCATTATGTTGAAGCAGAATGGGCCGTATGGTGTGATGAATGTTGTTGCAGCTTGGTCTGATTCTGCCATCTTGATTTGATGGTAACCGGAGTATGCGTCGAGGAAACACAACGAGTCGTGTCCTGCGGTGGCATCGACAATTTGATCGATACGGGGGAGGGGGAAGGGATCCTTTGGGCAAGCCTTGTTAAGGTCTTTAAAGTCAACACACAGGCGCCAGGATTTGTCCTTCTTTGGTACCATCACCTGGTTTGTTAGCCAGTCCGGATGTTTTATGTCTCTAATGAATCCGGCCTCCAATAGCTTGGCTAGCTCTTCTCCCATAGCCTATCTCTTGGGTCCGGAAAAACGCCGAAGGGCTTGTTTGACAGGTTTGAATCCTTTTAGGATATTTAAGCTGTGTTCGGCCAGCCTGCGTGGGATCCCTGGCATGTCTGAAGGGTGCCAGGCGAAAATGTCCCAATTCTCTCATAGGAACTCTCGCAGTGCGGCGTCTACATCGAGGTTCTGTCGTGCCCCAATGGAAGCTGTTTTATTGGGGTCTGTTGGATGGACCTGGAATTTGACTATTTCGTCAGCTGGCTTGAAGGATGTGGATTTTGATCTTTTGTCGAGTATCACATCATCCCTGTTAACCGTGGAGCGCAGCGCAGTCAGTTCCTCGGTCGCTAAGGCTTCGGATAGTGCCTCAAGGGCTAATGCAGCCATCTTGTTTTCGGCGCGGAGTGCTATGTCCGGATCACTAGCTAGAGTGATAATTCCATTCAGCCCGGGGATCTTAAGCTTCATGTACCCGTAATGGGGTATCGCTTGGAAGATTGTGAATGCTTCCCGCCCTAGTAAGGCGTGATGTCCGCTCTTAAACGGGGCCACCTGAAACGTGACTTCTTCGGACCTGTAATTATCCGGCGTGCCGAACACCACATCTAGTGTGATTTTTCCTGTGCAGCGCGCTTCCCGACTGGGGATTATTCCTCTAAAGGTTGTGCTGCTCCGCTCGACGCGGTTCCAGTCTATTTCCATTTTTGAAGGGTCTCCTCATAAATGAGGTTCAGTCCGCTGCCTCCATCCATGAGCACCTTGGTGAGGCGAAAGCCGTCCACTATTGGACTTAGGACCAATGCGGCTGGTGCTCGGGCTGTTCGGAATCTAGGTTCATCACTTGCGTTGAAGGTAATGGCAGTGTCGCTCCATGGATTTATTGTTGCAACTTGATAGACTTCGGCGAGGTTGCGGAGTGTTCTTTTTTGCATATTATTTGATGCGAAAGTCTCGAAGACTGTGAGAACGGTACTGGTGTCCTCGGGCTGGCTTTCTGCGGCCTCCCGATTTAAGAGGTCCTCGCCAATTTTGGCTACCTGCCGGAGTATCCAACATGCTCTAAGGCTGTGAGTTGGTGTGTCGTCCTCTGTACTGTGAATTCTACAGGGTCCATCAAGCCACCTTTCCAGTATGGTTCCATGCCCTGTAAAGGGTTTTGGCTTTTTGCTATTTATCCTGGGTGTCTTATGATGATGCACCCTCTTAGTTCGGATGGGATTACTATTCAAGGCCGGATTATCCCAAAATTTTATTTTGGTTTTCCAGGCACTTTCCATCGCACAGTACTTTTGTACTATGGACACCAAGTCAGCGAAGCATGTAATATCACGACGACTTATGGCGTTAAGGATTCCGTCGTCCGTGCAATTACTGCAGAAGATTGATATTGCGTCTCCCTTGCGGCCATCCTTTATCATGTTCATAACCAGGAGGAATCTGGCCCAGTAATGATGTACTATTTCGTCGAGCCTCTGCCTGACTTGGGAGAGATCGCTTATGTTCGGGTGGGCGGGTGTCGTTGAATCTGAAACCTCACCCAATCCAAGATTCGGAGGCCGAAGAGTTTCCGAACTCTGAAGTTCGGATTCCTAGACGTTATCCAACGAATCCGGCCCGTTGCCTGATCCTAAGCTCAGGTCTTGAGTTACATCCTCCCCTCCGCGGGTATCCGGCTTGGAGGGATCGGGAATTCGGACGTAACTAGTCCTTAAAATAGATGAAGGGTCGCCGCACTGCGCCTCTACCACGGCAACGTGGTGGGTGACTTGGGGAGAGTTAATTTCTCTTAGATCGGGTTTAAGCCCAACCTAGTCGTAATCCGTAGCGACCCCAGGGCGGCGATGCGATCCAAGAGCTCGTTTACGGAAGAGAGCTCCATTGGATCTAACTGCTCGACGAGCTCCGAGCTGACGTGTAGGTTGCTTTTGATGACCCGAGAGGTCACCGTCGGTGCAACAGCTGAACAGGCGGTCATGAGGAAACCACCTAGCCGGAGGGTTTGGCCGACAGCCAAGGCTCCCTTAGCAACGGTGCCGTCTTTGAAGACGGGAGAAGGCATCCTTCCTGATTGTGACAGCACAGAGGAACTCTCAATTAAAGCACCAATGTCGGTGTCAAAACCGGCAGATCTCGGGTAGGGGGTCCCGAACTGTGCGTCTAGGCCGGATGGTAACAGGAGACAGGGGACACTTTGTTTTACCCAGGTTCGGGCCCTCTCGATGGAGGTAATACCCTACTCCTGCTTGATTAATATTGATGATATAGGTAGTACAAGAGTAGATCTACCACGAGATCAAGGAGGCTAAACCCTAGAAGCTAGCCTATGGTATGATTGATGTGTATGGAGTTGATTCCGTCCTACGGACTACAACCCTCCGGTTTATATAGACACCAGATAGGGTTAGGGTTACACAGAATTGGTTACAATGGTAGGAGATCTTGAATATCGCGTCACCAAGCTTGCCTTCCACGCCAAGGAAAGTCCCATCCGGACACGGGACGAAGTCTTCAATCTTGTATCTTCATAGTCCAGGAGTCCGGCCGAAGGTACAGTCCGGCTACCTGAACACCCCCTAATCCAGGACTCCCTCACTTCTCATCACAACTTTAAGTTGCAACAAATGGATGTGAAGAGTGCTTTTCTTAATGGTCCTATTAATGAGTTGGTCTATGTCAAGCAACCCCCCGGGTTCGAGAATCCCTACTTTCCTGATCATGTGTATCAACTCGATAAGGCACTCTATGGGCTTAAACAAGCCCCACATGCATGGTATGACCACCTTACCGAGTTGTTACAAGATCGTGGGTTTGAAGTTGGGCTAATCGACCCCACTCTTTTTACTAAGAAGTTCAAAGGGGAGTTCTTTGTATGCCAACTATATGTTGATGACATTATCTTTGGTTCCCCTAACAAAGCTTTCAATGAGGAATTCGCCGCTCTCATGACCGCAAAGTTCAAGATGTCTTCCATGGGAGAGTTGAAGTTCTTTCTAGGGTTCGAAGTGAAGCAAAGAAGAGAAGGAACCTTCATCAACCAAGCCAAATACACTCAAGACATGCTCAAGAGATTCAAGCTAAGTGATGTCAAGCCGGCTTCCACTCCAATGCCCACCAAGTGCCAACTTGACATAGATCCCAATGGTAAAGCGGTGGATCAAAAGGTATATCGCTCCATGATTGGATCCTTGCTTTACCTTTGTGCATCTAGACCGGATATCATTTTGAGTGTGGGAATTTGTGCACGGTTTCAAGCTGCACCTAAGGAAAGTCACTATGTGGCGGTCAAGCGAATCTTTTGATATTTGGCTCATACCCCAAACTTTGGCTTATGGTACCCAAGAGGAGCAAACTTCAAGCTTGTAGGGTATTCGGACTCCGATTGGGCGGGAGACAAAGTGGATAGGAAGTCCACTTCCGGAGGGTGCCAATTCCTTGGTTGCTCTTTGGTGAGTTGGTCTTCCAAAAAGCAAAGTTGTGTGTCTCTCTCGTCCACCGAAGCGGAGTATGTAGCGGCCGGTAGTTGTTGTGCACAACTCTTATGGATGAGGCAAACTTTAAAGGATTACGGTGTCATTTGTGAGAAAGTGCCTATTTGGTGTGACAATGAAAGTGCCATCAAGATTTCTCTCAACCCGGTGCAACACTTCAAGACGAAGCATATTGAGATTCAGTATCACTTCATCCGGGATCACATTAGGCGAGGGGAGATCGAGCTCAACTACGTCAACACTCATGATAACCTTGCAGATATTTTCACGGAGCCATTGGATGAAGCAATATTTCGCGAGTTAAGGCATGAGCTAAATATCATTGATTCGAGCAATGTTGCTTGAACCCTTGCACACCCCACCATACTCAACTTGTCGTCTTGTTTAGATGTAGGCATGGACATAGGGGGAGTGTTGTTCTCTCAATGAACTCTCCCTCCCCCCATTATGCATAAATTGATCAAATCTTTCACATTATCCATTTTTGATGGTACCTGTGCTTCAAAGACGAGTTTTGGTCATGGGCCCAAGGATAATTCTTCGCGGTGCCATACCAATTGACTCAAACATAGGTGGCTCCGGCCACCACCCTCTCTTTGGATAGGTTGTGCCTCGTGGTTTACTCTTGTTGTCGTTTTGCCCCTTCTTCCCTTCGTTTTTGAGCTTGTTGTGAGGTGTCTTGTTCATTTGAAGTTTCCTTGCGAAGACCTCTCTTTTCTTGTGTTTGGAAATGGATTCTTCTTGAGCTCATGGTACTACCACGGTCTGCCACGGTACTACCGTGCATGGATAGTACGGTACTACCGGCCCAGCGTGGTACTACCGCCTGGGAGAGCGGTACTACCGCTTTGGTGCAGTTCTTCCGCCCAAGCGGTACTACCGCGATGATACACGGTACTACCATGTTGTCGGAGGTGCGTGGGGATAAGGACGGGAACAGGGGGGTTCTAACTCCCCCATACCCATTCGACAGTTTTCCCCACTTCGTCTCTCTCTCTCTCTCTCTCGCTCAAGAACGGGGCCGGAGTCCCTCGCCGGATCTCCGTCTCCGGCTGCTCTCCTTGGATTCTGACCGGTGGGATCGTTCCCCACCACTTCCTCTTGCCATGGACCAAGGTTTTTCCCCAAATCCCTCTCTTTCTAGTTGGTTCTCTTGTCTCTAGGTTTTTGGGGAGATGCTTGTGTTCTTGAGATTTTAGGCCAAGTCTTTGCAAGAGAAGGTTGTAGGAGAGTAGTGTTGCGTAGAAATTATACTTGATATATTGTCTCGTGGTAGATTTGATCAACCGTAGTTCCGCCGTGGTTTCGCGCGTCTTCTCAGATTCAAAAGTAGGTTCGGATATGACACGGTGCGGTACTACCGTGCTTCTGGTGCGGTACTACCGCTTGTCCTGTACTACCGCCCGTTCGGTGCGGTACTACCGCATGTTCTGTGGCACTAAGGTCTTACTACCGCTCCAAGCCACGGTACTACCGTATCCTCACACAGTACTACCGCGACTTGGAGCGGTACTAAAATTTTAGTACCGGACGACCAGGCGGCACTATCATTGTTGTCCCATCTTCCTCGTGGCAGTTATCCCATATGCTTTCTACCTGTTTCCCTTGCTTTGTCGTGGTCTTTGAATTGATTCTTCTCGCTCTTTGTGTGTGCTTTCTCTTGTGTCTTAGGTGGTGGCTCTCGCCGTTCCAATCCCAGTCGTGACACTGGCTCCAAGCGACTGCGCAATCCTCAAGATGAAGCACCAGAGGGCTCGAGTGCCCCCAAGCGCAATGTCAAGACCACCGCCAGCAAGCAAAAGGAACCTTCTAAGGGCATGGACGATATTCCCCTCACTGAGTACATCGAATGCCGGAAGATCAACCCTTATGTGAATGCTCGTGCTACCCTCAGAGGCACTGAGTTGTTTTGGACCAAGCAGCAGGCTCTCATTTATCTGGATGTAATCAAGAACAAGCAAAACACCTACGTGGATGTCAAGTGGATAGACATGAATCACTTGAGGAAGGACAAGTTTCGTGACTACTTTGGAGAAGCTCTGGATTTGGTGGAGCAGTTCAGTATTGAACATGTGATCTCTTTCCACCTTGACTATGACCCTGAGCTTATCTGTCAGTTCTTTGCCTCAGTTCACTTTCACCCCGAGGATGAGCGGAGGATGACCTGGATGACCAATGGCCGTCAGTTGTCTGCTACCTGGAAGGAGTTCATGGATCTTCTCCATGTTCCTGATGACGGGCTCCACACACCCGTTGGTGTTCGCCCCCACGCCAATTCTGAGTCTGCTAGCAAGAACAAGCTTCAGCCGTTCTATGTTGGGAAGGTGCTTCCCACAGTGGCAAGTCGACTTGGGTGCTGAACTCTTTTCTGGATATCATGCATCACATCTTCCGCAACACTCTGTTCCCTCGCATTGGCGACAAGGACAAGGTTCATTCCTATCTGGTGGACATGATGCTCCTGTGCGAGGAGGCTCGTACGTCTCAGACTCGGCCACTTGATGTCTCACACATCATGTGGTGTGAGCTTCGGTTTGCGGTGTACACCTTCTAGGTACCTATCTATGGACCATACCTGTTTCTGTTGATCTCCACGACTTGGGAGAAGTTGTACCCTGGTGATGAGTTCCTTGCTCCAAACTGGATTCGGCATGAGTCCATCAATCTCTGTGTCAAGCTCAACTGGGCCAACACTACTACTCGTGCTGAGGCGTCTGCTGCAAGGAGGGGTGTTGATGAGGAGGAGGCTTGAGCAGAGGATGTTGCTGAGGACCATGCTACTAGGTCTTCCCAACCTTCCTCTGAGCCCTCGTGGGCCAAGAAGCTAAAGGACAAGATGAAGACTCTTTTCTGCATGCAAGCAAAGGGGCAGTACATGACTCATGTGGCATCCAAGGAGAGTCGCTGCCGCGACAAGAAGGTTATGAGGCTCTTTGGAGAGGACGTCTCTGGCGGTTCTGAGGATGCCATCACACCAGAGTCTGAATGGATGGCGAAGCAAGGCTTCAGGTGGACTAGTTCTGAGGAGGACATCGAGGATACTGTCCCTGCCGTCGAGTCTGACGCGGAGCACGAGGAGCGTTGGGATGATTTCTCTGCCTGAGCCACCCCTTGTGTGTAGGTGTCCTCTCTACCTTTTTGGCGTCTCGATGCCAAAGGGGGAGAGAGTGTAGGGATTTGCGTGCTTGCGAGTCGTGTCGTGTTTGGTGTTTGCTTTGTCGTTTGGACCTCGTTTTCTTTGGTTTGGTTTGCGCCTTTGAGATTTATCCTTCATATGGTGTAAGACATATGCCCTCTATTCTATCTTAGTGAGCTTATGATTGTGCTACTTATGTTATGCTCGTAGTTGCTATCTTGTCTAGTGTTAGCCTTACTTTTGCAAGATATGCCTTGTCTCTATAATATAGGGGGAGCTTTGATCCTAGTATGTGTGTTGTGCAGTCCAAAGCACCCATCTAGTTGGCACACATCTAGGGGGAGCCTGTCTATATTCTAGAGAGGAGGGGTTTGCGTCTGCTTAATATTATTTCCCTTGTGCAAATCCCGTATTGTCATCAATCCACCAAAAAGGGGGAGATTGTAAGGGCATATTTATCCCTAAGGTGTTTTGGTGATTGATGACAATGCTTTTGCGGACTAATCGTGTGCCTTGAGTTTCTGAGACGTTTCATCGCTAGGCACAAGATGGTTTGGTGCCCCTCGAAGACTATTGAAGACGACGTTTTTTCTACGTTTCTTTTTGGTGGATTTGAGTCGTAGGAAAGCCGTACTATTAAGAGGGGGTCCGCGTCGGAAAGGTTTGGGTGGAATCATGATGTACACGTGTAGGATCGAAAGTATGTCTAGAGGGGGGTGATTAGACTACTTGACCAAATAAAAACTTAGCCTTTTCCCAATTTTAGTTCTTGGCAGATTTTAGCTATTTTAGGACAAGTCAAGCAATCATCACACAATTCAAGCAATCATGCAAAGAGTATATTGGCAATGGAAAGTAAAGCATGCAACTTGCAAGAATGTAAAGGGAAGGGTTTGGAGAATTCAAACGCAATTGGAGACACAGATGTTTTTCCCGTGGTTCGGATAGGTGGTGCTATCCTACATCCACGTTGATGGAGACTTCAACCCACGAAGGGTAACGGTTGCGCGAGTCCACGGAGGGCTCCACCCACAAAGGGTCAACGAAGAAGCAACCTTGTCTATCCCACCATGGCCATCACCCACGAAGGACTTGCCTCACTAGCGGTAGATCTTCACGAAGTAGGCGATCTCCTTGCCCTTACAAACTCCTTGGTTCAACTCCACAATCTTGTCGGAGGCTCCCAAGTGACACCTAGCCAATCTAGGAGACACCATTCTCCAAGAAGTAACAAATGGTGTGTTGATGATGAACTCCTTGCTCTTGTGCTTCAAATGATAGTCTCCCCAACACTCAATTCTCTCTCACAGGATTTGGATTTGGTGAAAAGAAGATTTGAGTGGAAAGCAACTTGGGGAAGGCTAGAGATCAAGATTCATGTGGTAGGAATGGAATATCTTGGCCTCAACACATGAGTAGGTGGTTCTCTCTCAGAACATATGAGTTGGAAGTGTAGATGTGTTCTGATGGCTCTCTCCACGAGTGAAGAGGAGGTGGAGGGGTATATATAGCCTCCACACAAAATCCAACCGTTACACACAATTTACCAATCTCGGTGGGACCGAATCAACAAACTCGGTCGGACCGAAATAGTAAACCTAGTGACCGTTAGAGATTTTCGGTGGGACTGACATGCAACTCGGTAGGACCGATATGGTTAGGGTTAGGGCATAACGTAATCTCGGTGAGACCGATTACACAAACTCGATGAGACCGATTTGGTAATAAGCTAACCAGAGGGTTGGTCAGGCAAACTTGGTGGGACTGATTCGCTCTTCTCGGTGAGACCGAAATGTTACGAAAAGGAAACAGTGAGTTTACATTGCAATCTCTGTGGGACCGATCCCTCTTTCGGTGAGACCGAAAAGTTACGAAAAGGAAACAGAGAAATTGCAATCCCATCTCGGTGAGACCGAGATCCCTATCGGTAGAACCGATTTTCTTAGGGTTTGGCAATGGCTATGACAAGTGAAACTCGGTGGCGCCGGGTTGAAAGAATCGGTAGGGCCGAGTTTGGCTTTGGGTTTAGGTCAAATGTGGATATGGGAAAGTAGCTGAGGATTTTGGAGCATATCACTAAGCACATGAAGCAAGAGGCTCATTAAGCAACACGTCATCCCTCCTTGATAGAATTGGCTTTTCTTATGGACTCAATATGATCTTGGACCACTAAAATGTAAAATGAAGAGTCTTGAGCATATGAGCTAGAGCCAATCCTTTGTCCTTAGCATTTTGAGGGTTCCACTTTCACCATCCATGCCATGCCAATCATTGAGCTTTCCTGAAATGATCATCTTGGAATAGCATTAGCTCAATGAGCTATATGTTGTTATGAATTACTAAAACCACCTAGGGATAGTTGCACTTTCAACATGTTTTCTTCCTTGTCCCCTCCTTTCCCCTGCAGTTTGGAGCATCGTCCGTTTATCCTCTTTACCTTGTCCTGGCTGCTGATGATGGGCTTGCGGTAGTACTGCTCCTTGTTGAGCGGTAGTACCGCAGGCACCCGCGGTAGTACCGTACTTCGGCACGGTAGTACTGCACGTGCCCACGGTAGTACCGCTCCTCTCGATCCGTAGTACCGTGGCCCCCAGGCCAAGTACTGCTCCTTCGCCGTAGTAGGGGCGGATGTAATTTTTTTACATCCGCGCCACCGCGGTAGTACCACATCCCTTGCGCGGTAGTACCGTGCGCGGCCTGGCTCAACTACCAGGCGGTAGTACCGCTCCTCTGCGGTAGTACTGTATCGGATTTTTGCTTCGTCCATTTTCTAGCGGAAGTAGGCACAGATGTATTTTTATCCGCGCTCTTCCCAGGCTAGCGGTTTCCCGCCGTGCGATAGTACCGCAAGGGGGAGCGGTAGTACCGTGCCTGCGGCAGTACCGTCCTCAGCCCTTGTGCTTCAAGTGTGCCCTAGCTACTGCTGCTGCTACGGTAGTACCGCGATTCCTCATGGTAGTACCGCATGGCCTTGCGGTAGTACCGCTTGTCAGGAGCGGAAGTACCGCTGGTCGCGGGCTGGTAGGTGGATAACAGTTGGATTTTTGTCCTAAGCTATAAAAGGGGTGTCTTCTTCCTCTAGTTGACTCCCTCTTCCAACCCTAAGCTCCATTGTTGCTCCAAGCTCCATTTTCGCCCGATCTTACTCCCTAGCCAATCAAACTTGTTGATTTGCTTGGGAGTGGTTGAGAAGGCCCCGATCTACACTTCCACCAAGAGAAATTGGATTCCCCCCACTAATCCCTTGCGGATCTTGTTACTCTTGGGTGTTTGAGCACCCTAGATGGTTGAGGTCACCGCGGCAGCCATAGTCCATAGTGGTGAAGCTTCGTGGTGTCGTTGGGAGCCTCCAATTGAGTTGTGGAGATTGCCCCAACCTTGTTTGTAAAGGTTCGATCGCCGCCTCCAAGGGAACCAATAGTGGAATCACGGCATCTCGCATTGTGTGAGGGCATGAGGAGAATATGGTGGCCCTAGTGGCTTCTTGGGGAGCATTGTGCCTCCACACCGCTCCAACAGAGACGTACTTCCCCTCAAAGGGAAGGAACTTCGGTAACACCTCCTCGTCTCCACCGGCTCCACTCTTGGTTATCTCGTGCCTTTACTTGTGCAAGCTTATTTGTGATATATCTCTTGCTTGCTTGTGTTCCTATCTTTGTTGCATCATATAGGTTGCTCACCTAGTTGCATATCTAGACAACCTACTTTGATTCAAAGTTTAAATTGTTAAAGAAAAGCTAAAAAATGTTAGTTGCCTATTCACCGCACCCCCGCTAGTCAACCATATCGATCCTTTCACCTTGCGACTCGTCAAGACGCATATTGATTAAAGCAAGATCATCCCCTGCCACATAAAGCTTCCACTGCAAATCGGCAATTTCCATAGTCCGAGAAGCGGCCAAGGGAGAAGAAGCCTGTGTTAAAAGTTGATTAGGTTACTCCTCAAACGGTCTTTGTTGTTCCTCCATTTTGCTTCCCAGCGGAAGCCAACCCGAGTATCAGGGGCTACTACCTATACACAGGCTCATCTTTGCAAATGAAACATAGCTGAAAACATTAGGTTACAAACCTCGAAGCCCTTCAGTAAGCTCATGAAGGCTTCATTTAATCCGCTCTTCACGGACGAAATCTTCTCAATTACTATACCCATCAATGTACGCTGTTCCCCCGAGATAGATGCTTTTCGCAACATGTCCCGCAATATGTCCGGAGTCTCTGGGTTCCCCGAGGCTGCCCCAGAAGCACAATGATCCTTTGAAAGAATCGGCTCGCTCGTCTTCAAAATTGCTGTCGGCTGTGAACCCGACAGTCCGGGGCCTCGGTTATCATCAGCTCCGGAATCCCGGATGGTTAAAGATCCACCTTTGGGTACTGCCTCTTCTGTCCCCGGTCTAAAGGGACCCTCTATGATGACACTTCAGAGTCATCCACCTTATTGGGCGAGGAGGTCGGAGGAGGCATCTCGCTCTCCATCATCTCTGGGAGGAGACTCCCCGAAGAAGAGGATCGCCCCGAAAAATTCGGTGCCGATCTGTAAAAATACACAAACGCGTTACGTGTATCTTCGGTAACAATAACGAAGCAGGACGCTATCAAAGTACTCCGGATTCTCTTATGGTTTGGCCGAGGGCTTGTCCCCTTGTTGGAGCTGCTCAACGACATCGCTTTCCAAAGCCAAGCCGGTCGACCGTGGCATCTTGCCCTTCTTGGGAGACCGCCCCTCCCCATCTTCGGAGGCGGCCCTTTTCCTCCTTTTTGGAGAAGGGATACTGGGTCCTTTTCCGCCTCCGTCTTCGGGCGAGGAAAGGTCGACTTCTTCGGATTCAGTGTCCGACTTACCTTCGGAACCAAGGTCATCTTGGATCTTTTCGCCCTCCCCTGCTGGTGCTTGGTATGGCACCGAGGCTAGCATCCTTGTTAACACAGGAGTAGCCGAGTCGTCGAGATGGGGAGACGGACACCTAATCAATTCCACCTTCTTTATCCAGCCCTAAAAAAGGATGATATTGTTGGTATCTTGCCACTGGTTATCTGATTATGAGGTATTCGGTAAACAAATACTTACTAGGGTGTCCAGATCGTTACAGTCAAGGCCGACATCTTCGGTGGTGTCCGGCCATTGCCTTTGTTTCCCAAAGACTAATCGCTACATTCCTTCGTGCGTTGTGCCGAAGAAGTTCTGAAGAATCCACGGCCCTTCTGGATTGAACTCCCATAGGCGGAGAGGTCGTTGCTGGCACGACAGGGTCCGACGAACTAGCATTATATGAATAGCGCTGGCTATGCCGATGTCCCTCTCAATGAGGTTTCGGATGTGACTTTGCAGAGTTCGCACATCATTTGTTGATCCCCAATCTAGCCCCTTATTAATCCATGATGCAAGTTGAGTTGGAGGGCTGGGTCGAAATACGGGCGCGGTTGCCCACTTGGAGCTGCAGGGCTCGGTGATATAGAACCACCCCTGCTGCCACAAATCAGAAGATTTGGCGAAGGATCCTTTCAGCCAAACGGTGCTAGCAAGCTTGCTGACTGTAGCGTTGCGGCACTCGGCCTGCTCCCCCTCTACCACTCGCGGCTTCACATCAAAGGTCTTGAGCCACAAGCCAAAGTGCAGAGGAGTTTGGAGGAGGGCTTCGCACGTGACGATAAACACCGAGATAAGAAGAATAGAGTCCGGGGCCAAATCGTGGAAGTCTAGCCCGTAATAGAACATGAGCCCTCGGGCGAAGGGGTTAAGTGCAAACCCCAACCCACGGAGGAAGTGGGACACGAACACGACCCTCTCGCCAGATTTGGGGTGGGAATAACCTGCCCCTTGGCAGGAAGATGATGGATTTCAGCGGTCAGGTACCTCGCCGCCCGAAGCTTTGCAATGTCTTCCTCCATAACAGAAGAAGCAACCCACCGGCCCTGTTGGCTAGATCCGGACATGATTGGGGCTGGTGGCGGCCGAAACCCGGGTGTTGGAACTCGGGGTAGCAGGGGTTGAGGAAGAGGCAAGCATGGAAGAAAAAAGACGGGTCTGTACCCCTATATAAAGACTGCAAATATCAAACGTCTCCTCTCGGGCCTAAAAAACTTGCTTGTTTCCAAGGAGTTGTACCCAAGCGACGGTTGGGTTACCCACGTTCGGGTCGACAGGAATCCCTTAAAAAAGGGAGGCACGATCTCTGTTTGGATAAGATGCGCCAATAAGGCCACATCCTGGGACATGGGGCGACGGGCCGGCTAAAATGATTCGCAAGCAAAGGCCGGGCAGGCGTTGTGTTATATCACCCAAAAATGGTCGGTGGGTTGAACCCATGAAATATCATATCCTCTACGGTTGTGCATACAAGTCCGGATACAATCATTACATCTGAAGATCAACTAGGAGTTCGGAAATGGGAACCCGCCTTGCAATGCCGAAGACAATCTACGCGCCGGACTCCTCGTCATTGAAGCCAGGTTTAGGGGCTACTGAGGGAGTCCTGGACTAAGGGGTCCTCGGGCGTGTGACCTGTTATCCATGGGCTGGACTGATGGGCTGTGAAGACATGAAGACCGAAGACTGTACCTGTGTCCGGATTGGACTCTCCTTGGCGTGGAAGGCAAGCTTGGCAACCGACTATGAAGATTCCTTCTCATGTAACCGACTCTATGTAAACCCTAGATCCCCCCGGTGTCTATATAAACCGGAGGGGTTAGTACGGAAAGGATATATTCATTACCATAGTCATATAGGCTAAGCTTCTAGGGTTTAGCCATCACGATCTCGCGGTAGATCAACTCTTGTAACACTCATATTCATCAATATCAATCAAGCAGGACATAGGGTATTACCTCCATAGAGAGGGCTCGAACCTGGGTAAACATCGTGTCCCCTGTCTCCTATTACCATTGATCCTAGACACACAGTTCGAGACCCCCTACCCGAGATCCGCCGGTTTTGACAACGACAATGGGTCTCACCGATTTGGCTTAGGCCATGTCGGATTTCGAGTTCCGGCGGACCCTTAAGGTTTGAACACTGGGGTGCGCGCGGAGATTATGCGTTCTACCTCCCCGTCTCGCAAAGATCTAAACTACTAAAAGAACTGCACAAGGGACGCAAGATTTATACTGGTTCGGGCCATGGTTGTGGTGTAATACCCTACTCCAGTGTGTGGTTGGTGGATTGCCTCCTGGGGCTGACGATGATGAACAATACAAGGAAGAACAGCCTCACGAGGGTCTGTTCTTGGCTGGGGCGATGAACTGCTAGGAGGAGTTCAGTCACCCTTCTCTCTCTCTTTTTCGCTCTAGTTTCGATCCCCTCTCTCTCTTTTTCGCACCCTTGCTCTGTGGGCGGCTGGTCCTATTTATAGAGGCCCTGGTCCTCTTCCCAAATATCGAGCGGGAAGGGAGCCAACAATGACGGGCTAATTTGAAGAGGGACAGCAAGCATCAACTATCCTGACAAAAGTAGTCTTCGCCTGCGCAAAGCTCTGGTGATGACGCCGTCCTGGGCTCCATGGTGACCTCCGTCTCATAGTCCTCCTGGTCTTGGTCTCGTTGCACTGAAATGGCAACCTTTGCCTGATGCCTCGGTACTCCACGGCTGCGCTTGCCCCCTTTGCACCAAAGAGGAAAGAAGGACGCTGCGCGTGTTGGCGCCCGCCTGGCGCCCTGAGTCATCATGGCTTGCGTCACGGGCACCTCGCGAGGTACCCCGCCTTGATCTCTCCGCCTCCTCGTGAGCCAGCCTGACGAGGCCGCGCCTGAGGAAGCACTGTGTCGTCCGCCTCGCGAGGCTTGGCCCCTCGCGAGGGTCTTGAGTCTTGTGTTGATGAAGATGGGCCATGCTGGGCCTCCTTTGAGCCACGCCGCAGGCCGCAGGCAGGCAAGTCTGGGGACCCCCGTTCCCAGAACGCCGACAGTAGCCCCCGGGCCCAAGGCGCGCCCGGACTTGGCCATGCCGAGAGGCGAAAGGGCAGGGGCGAAGCGCCGCGGGCCCTAACAGCCTGCGGCCTTGGGCGCCGCGTGGCGGTTGATGGGACATGGGCGGCACTGTTCCCCCCACGCCTCCTTATTATGCGCCCTGCTAGGCGGACTTGTAGTTGCACACAGCTGCTGCCCTTCCCGTTGCTCGAGCGTCCCCTGTTCTTCCTTCCTTCGAACGCCCGCTCCCGCCTCCAATCCAATCTCGAATCTTCCCCCTCCTTCCCATCACCATGACTCCGACGAGGAAGGAGAGAGGGGAGAAACCCATGCCTCCGTCTTGTGCGCCGCCATCGGTGGCCCCCGTCGTCGGCCAGTCGACCGTACTCAATCAAGAGTGCGTGGGCAGGGACAGCTTGGCTCTGGCCACCGTCTTCAATGAGTGCGGGAGGACGACGTCCTGGCCCGCGTCCCACTTCTCCATCGACAGGATAGCAACCGAGGTCCCATGTTTTACCGATGCCTTGTGGGCGGGTCTGGTTCCCCCCTTCTCTGATTTCTTCAATGTCGTGCTCTCCCATTATCAGATCCACTTGATGCATCTAAGTCCTGAGTCCATCACCCTCCTTTCGGTCTTCGCCTTTGTTTGCGAAGCCATGGTGGGCATCCCTCCTTCGGTTGCCTTGCTGCGCCACTTCTTCTCGCTGCACCTTGTCGACCCCTCCCAACGCTGGGCATGCGCGAGCTTTGCTGCCGAGCCTGAGACCGAGGCCTCTGGGATTGACTTTAAACTCCCCCAGCCCGCGGTTGGGTTCCGCGAGCGGTGGTTGTACGTGGACGCAGGGGTGCCCAGCCCCCTGCTATCGGAGCCGACCTCGCCTGCTGTCCCCAATTCGGGTTGGGGCCAGGAGACGCTCAAGAGCCCCCTTCTCGTCTTTGTCTAGAGCCGCTTCGCGCTCCTGAGGAAGCTTGGCGTGACAGCGCCTAAGGTGGTGAAGGAGTTTCTATTATGCCGTGTCGCTCCCCTTCAACGCCACTCTCGCCGGATGTGGGTCTTCCGTGGGCCCGAGGATAGCATGAGGCTCCAGGAAGAGGACGTGGCTCCCGCGGTGCTGAAGTCGACGCTCTTGACCCTGGCTGGGGACCCCAATCCCGGCAATGTCTGGCAGGGAGGGGCCTTGCTGTATCTCTGCCAAAGCAGGGCTGACTTCGTGAAGCAGATGCCCGTCTTTGATGAGTGGGGGCTGCACCCCGCCGGCCTCCAGGGACCTCGCGAGAACCCAATGGTGGTGACTGCCCTTCCAATCGGCCAAGGCGGCTCCTCCTCAAGTGGCGGAGCAGGGAGGCAGGGGGCGCCGGAGGCTGAGGGGGCTCCTGATGAGGTGGCAGCGCCGGGTGATGCTCGCGAGGGGACATCTCCTGGGACCCATGCCGCTGTGGCTGAAGGTGGCAAGCAGCCGCTCCTAGCGCCAGGGGCTGAGGCCCCGGAGGCCCCAGCCGCGTCTTCTGGCGAGGTGGTGGACGGCGCGCGCCAGGCAGGTGTCCCTGACGCAGATCGCTCTGATGCTCCACCCTCGCCGCAGGTTGATCCTTGCGCCCTTCTCTTGGGCCGCTTCCGTGTGGACTTTGAGGCCCTCCGGAGGAAAAGGGAGGCCCTGGGTGACGACTTCCCTTGTCGTGTGCTGAAGCGCAGGAAGTACTTCGCCACTGACGAGTAAGTCTTTTTCCTCTCTGGCTCTTGACCCTCTTGTTGCTTTCACTGATCCTTGCTCCGCAGGCCCCTCCCGGCCGAGCTCGCGGAAGTAGCAGAGGTGCCGCCTCCTTTGGCTTCGCCCCCTCTACCGTCCTCAAATGCCCCGAGCAGTTCTGCCCTTGTGGTGAGGGCGTCTGAAGGGGTGGACCATCCCGAGGTGCACCGCGGCCCTTCATTCCCCGCGATTTTCCTTCGCGGGCCCTCTCAGGGAATAGCCAGTCTGCCGTGGGCTTCCCGTCTAGGCGGGGACTGCGACTGTTTGAGGCGCCTCCTGCGCCCCTCATCTGGAGAGGGGCTGGCCCTAGGCCGGGCTTCTGATGCGGCGCGCCCGGCCATCGCGAGGGCGCCAGCCCCCAGCCCCATGCCCGGAGGAGGGACGATGATTCGCGGCCCCCGGCACTTGCTTGGGGCGGATGATGGTGTGGAAGACGTGCTTGAGCGCGCCAGGGAGCGCCGCGCTCGCCACCAAGGGTTCCTTCGAAGAGCGGCCGACGCGGTGAACTTGCTTGGGGAGGAGCTTGCTGACAAAGACGCGCGCCTGGAAGCCGAGGGCCTGCGCCTGGCTGCAGGGAGGCGCGAGCTGGAGGCCGCCATCGCCCTCGCGCGTCGTCAGCGTGACCTTGACGATGAAGAGGCGAAGGCGTCGCTGGAGGCCTCTCGAGTGGCCCGATCCCAGGCCACCGAGGAGGCCCGGAGAGCTGACCGGTGGCGAGAGGCGGCGGAGGAGCAGGCTCGCGAGCTCCTGGCCCGGTGCCACTCACTGGAGGAGCAAGTGGAGCTGCACGAGCTAGCCCTTGCGTCGATGCGGGTGGCCTCCGGCGACCCAGCCGAGCTCCAAAGGCGCGAAGAAGTGTTGACGCTGGAAGCCGCCGAACGCACTCGCGAGTACGAGCGGCTGGAGACGAGGGAGCGCTTGGTGACGCAGGCGGAGGATGATGTCGCTGCATGGGAGGCTTGTGTCCTAGAGGAGGTCGGTCGTCGGGTGGTGATGGCGCGCCAAGACCTCGAGCGCGGGTTCGAGAAGAGACTGGAGTTGATCCGGGTCGAAGCTGAAGGGAGGACCACAACCTTGAGGGTCAAGCGGGAGGAGGCGACGCGGCTGGCCGACGCCTCCCGGGCCACCCTTGAGGTAGCACAAGGGGAGTTGGCCACCTCCCAGGCCGAGATGCTCCGTCTTTGTCAGCGGGTGGAGGAGGCTGAGGGCGTCGCGCGCCGGAACGTGGACGAGATACGTCAGCGGCAGGTCCTGGAGCACGTGCACCGTCCCATGCTCGCCACGCTCCGGGAGAGAGCTAGCGCGGCCTTGGACAACATCTGTGAGGCGGCTGTTGGCGAGCCGCACACTTCCAACTATGCTGGCAACCTTTAGTTCTTCACTGCCGTGGTGACGCAGCTGGAGGCGCGTTCGGCAAGGGCCGATAGGTTGGTGGAAGAGAGGAGCCGTGCGCTGCTCGGGCGCGCCTTCTCCCGTGTCTTCAGCCATCTCCTGAACATGGATTCCCGCTTCGATTTTGACGCTGTCATCGCCCCAGTTCCCTAGGCCGTCTGAGGTGACCTGGCGCATTGGGTGGAAGACAACGTGGACGCCCTTGTCAGGGCCTTCGCTTCGGACGACGAAGACGTGATCGTGGGTGCTGACGAGGGCGGCGCAGCGAGCGGCCCTGACGCTGCTGGCGGTGACACAGACGATGATGGAGAATTCGGTGACCCCAGTGAAGGCTCGGGAGGTGCTTCCGGGGACGCATTGGGGGATTGGTCCGACTGAGTGTGTATCGCTCCTGTCTTTTTTGTTTACCCTGCATGAATAGAACTCAGGTTTTTTACCTGATGGCCGTGAGAGCATTTTGGGAGGGGAAGCCCCTCATGTAGAACCTGTGTTTGTCGTATCAGTAGTTGTCATATAGCACGAGCGCCCGCGCCGGGCGGTTAGCAGGTTTACCTTTGTTTCGCGCAAGCCCCGAAGCAGCCTGTGGGAGGGCGTGACACCCTTGGTGTTCTTTAGTTGAATCCGTTGGGAACGAGAGTGTCGCTGGCGGGGGGCTTCACAAGCGTTGGCCTTCTTCACAGGCTCTGGGCCTTTTCCTGAACGCGAGAGCTTCACAGGCACTCGCCTTGCTTCACAGGCTCTGGGACTTTTCCAAAACACGAGAGCTTCACAGGCACTCGCCTTGCTTCACAGGCTCTGGGCCTTTTCCAGAACGCGAGAGCTTCACAGGCTCTGGGCCTTTTCCAGAACGCGAGAGCTTCACAAGCACTCGCCTTGCTTCACAGGCTCTGGGCCTTTTCCTGAGCGCGAGAGCTTCACAGGCACTCGCCTTGCTTCACAGGCTCTAGGCCTTTTCCTGAGCACGAGAGCTTCACAGGCACTCGCCTTGCTTCACAGGCTCTGGGCCTTTTCCAAATAGGGCAACTTCCGCAGGCACCCGAAGATCCTCCCGAGAGGGAGCAACAGCAGTAGTTTGGGTTGCGCATGAGCCAGGCCTGACGGGACTCGCGAGGGGAGGCGGCTGTGGTGAAGCGGTAACCAGAATGCGAGAAATGGCTCGAGCGAGAATAAGCACCCCTTCCCCGAACACACGCAAATCTCAAATTCGAATCCAACTTAAATCCAGCGAGGGAAAAGCTACAGCTAAAGGGAAAGGCAACGAAAAGCAGACAAAAGGCCGCGTTCGGCACCTAATCTAGTCTTGGACGTCTTCTCACCAGCGCGGAGCTAAGTGCTGTCCACTGGGCGTGGGAGGGAGCCCCAGGGCCTGAGGCCTGCACCCCTGAGACTCCGGGGCGTGTACAGCCCCACTCATTATTACGTGAGAGTGTCACGGGGCGGCGAGCTTCACAGGCACTGGGCCTTCTTCACCGGTACTGGCCTTGCTTCATATCGCCAGACGAGGGCCCCACCTTGCGCCACACTCTAGTGCCATCAGCAACGATCGGAACCCAGGACGCCGCCCGATGGGGTAGAGCGGTCGCCAGCGGTTCCCCCGACGACCACGGGTCCTCTGCCAGGGGCAGGCCCTGAGGCACCTCCCCAGCAGAGGGCCTACCTCCTGAGAACGCCTTGCTCCGAACGCCACGGTGGTGATGTCGGATCCCGGCCCCTCTCCTGCAGCCCCCCGCGCCCTCCTCCCGAGGGTAGGAGACTGTGGGAGCGGGGCAGCTGCTTGCCGCGGCGACCTGCACCTCCTGCGATCCATGGTTAGCGTATACCTGCCCCTGAAGAGTTAGCGGTGCCCGATAATCGTTGCCTCCAGCGTGGCCAACGGGTTCGTCCCGGGGCTCCTGGAAGGGCTCAGCTTCCGTTGCCTCGTCCCTCCAGCTTGGGCCGAGGAGCGAGCCTTGTCCGTTCTCGTGAGGGTGTCCTTGGTCCATCATGAGGGGCACGTATTCCTCCGTCGCCGTCATCCCAAGTGCCACGCCGTGATGCCCCGCATGCCACGCGGTCCCACCTGTCATGCCTACTGCGGGGTGGCAATGCGGCCGCCCTCCGGGGCCGTGGGTCGCGTTGAGTCCATCTTCTTCGTGGGCCGGGGGCGGGGGCAGCGCCGCCGCCGGTCCGATGCTGACAGCTTCGCTGGCGTCGGAGTAGCCTTGGAGTCCGCGGGCGCGTGCGGAGCCCTCGTGTGGGTCGCCCTGGGCTTGAGAAGGGAGCTGGGTGGGGAAGGGGTGAGCCCCCGAGGCGGCGAAGCCCAGGAACTCCGCCACTCGCTGCAGCAGCACATCATGGCCGCCCTCCAGCAGTCTGCACCGCAGCAGGTCTCGGGCCACCATGAGAGTTGCCCTCGAGTTCGCCTGCTCCCGGCAGGTGTAGGGTGTCGTGGTCATGGCGTGATTGGAGGCCCTTGCTGCCGACCATGCGTGCCGCGGCGTAAGAGTTGCCGAAGTCTGTCCGCGTCGCCCGCGGCCCGCAGCGCCCTACGGACCGCGAGCTGCCTGGGGCGTGGGGTCGCCCGAGGCGAGCGGTTCCGTGCGGTTGGGCCACGCAGCCCATGGGTCGGGGTTGCCCTCCTGGTCGCCGGGCATGGTGATGATGACGCGACGGGGTGCGGAGTGGTGGAAGAGGAATTCTGGCGCACCCCTACCTAGCGCGCCAAATGTCGGATTTCGGGTTCCGGCAGACCCTTAAGGTTCGAACACTGGGGTGCGCGCAGAGATTACGCCTTCTACCTCCCCGTCTCGCAAAGATCTAAACTACTAAAAGAGCTGCACAAGGGACGCAAGATTTATACTGGTTCGGGCCACCGTTGTGGTGTAATACCCTACTCCAGTGTGTGGTTGGTGGATTTGCCTCCTGGGGCTGACGATGATGAACAATACAAGGAAGAACAGCCTCGCGAGGGTCTGTTCTTGGCTAGGGCGATGAACTGCTAGGAGGAGTTCAGTCACCCTTCTCTCTCTCTTTTTCGCTCTGGTTTCGATCCCCTCTCTCTCTTTTTCGCCCCCTTGCTCTGTGGGAGGCTGGTCCTATTTATAGAGGCCCTGGTCCTCTTCCCAAATATCGAGCAGGAAGGGAGCCAACAATGGCGGGCTAATTTGAAGGGGGACATCAAGCATCAACTATCCTGACAAAAGCAGTCTCCGCCTGCGCAAAGCTCTGGTGATGACGCCATCCTGGGCTCCATGGTGACCTCTGTCTCGTAGTCCTCCTGGTCTTGGTCTCGTTGCACCGAAATGGCAACCTTTGCCTGATGCCTCGGTACTCCGCGGCTGCGCTTGCCCCCTTTGCACCAAAGAGGAAAGAAGGACGCTGCGCGCGCTGGCGCCCGCCTGGCGCCCTGAGTCGTCATGGCTTGCGTCACGGGCACCTCGCGAGGTACCCCGCCTTGATCTCTCTGCCTCCTCGCGAGCCAGCCTGACGAGGCCACGCCTGAGGAAGCTTCGTGTCGTCCGCCTCGCGAGGCTTGGCTGTTGGGTTTCGTAGTAATTTCAAAAAAATTCCTACGCACACACAAGATCATGGTGATGCATAGCAACGAGAGGGGAGAGTGTTGTCTATGTACCCTCGTAGACCGCAACGGAAGAGTTGACGCAACATAGAGGAAGTAGTTGTACGTCTTCCCGATCCGACCGATCCAAGCACCGTTACTCCGGCACCTCCGAGTTCTTAGCACACATACAGCTCGATGACGCTCCCCGGGCTCCGATCCAGCAAAGCTTCGGGGATGAGTTTCGTCAGCACAACGGCGTGGTGACGATGAAGATGTTCTACCGACGCAGGGCTTCGCCTAAGAACTGCAACGATATGACCAAGGTGGAATATGGTGGAGGGGGGCACCGCACACGGCTAAGGAACGATCACGAAGATCAACTTGTGTGTCCTAGGGTTCCCCCTGCCCCCGTATATAAAGCAGCAAGGGGGAGGCCGGCCGGCCCTATGGGGCATGCCAAAGGGAGGGGGAGTCATCCTCCTAGTGGGAGTAGGACTCCCCTTTCCTAGTCCAACTAGGAAACAAGAGGGGGAAGGAAAGAGAGGGAGAGGGAGAGGGAAAGAGGGGTCGCCCCCCCCCCTCCATAGTACAATTCGGACTCCCCATGGGGGGGGGGCGCCACCTCCTGGGCTGCTGCCCTCTCTCTCCCCTCAGGCCCAATAAGGCCCATTACTTCCCCGCGGGGTCCCGGTAACCCCTCTGGCACTCCGGTTTTATCCGAAATCACCCGGAACACTTCCGGTGTCCGAATATAGTCATCCAATATATCAATCTTTATGTCTCGACCATTTCGAGACTCCTCGTCATGTCCGTGATCACATCCAGGACTCCGAACTAACTTCGGTATATCAAAATGCATAAACTCATAATAACTGTCATCGTAACGTTAAGCGTGCGGACCCTACGGTTCGAGAACAATGTAGACATGACTGAGACAAATCTTCGGTCAATAACCAATAGCGGGACCTGGATGCCCATATTGGCTCCAACATATTCTATGAAGATCTTTATCGATCAGACCGCATAACAACATACGTTGTTCCGTTTGTCATCGGTACGTTACTTGCCCGAGATTCGATCGTCGGTATCCAATACCTAGTTCAATCTCGTTACCGGCAAGTCTCTTTACTCGTTCCGAAATACATCATCTCGCAACTAACTCATTAGTTGTAATGCTTGCAAGGCTTATGTGATGTGCATTACCGAGAGGGCCCAGAGATACCTCTCCGACAATCGGACTGACAAATCCTAATCTCGAAATACGCCAACCCAACATCTATCTTTGGAGACACCTGTAGAGCACCTTTATAATCACCCATTTACGTTGTGACGTTTGGTTGCACACAAAGTGTTCCTCCGGCAAACGGGAGTTGCATAATCTCATAGTCATAGGAACATGTATAAGTCATGAAGAAAGCAATAGCAACATACTAAATGATCGGGTGCTAAGCTAATGGAATGGGTCATGTCAATCAGATCATTCACCTAATGATGTGATCCTGTTAATCAAATAACAACTCTTTGTTCATGGTCAGGAAACATAACCATCTTTGATTAACGAGCTAGTTAAGTAGAGGCATACTAGTGACACTCTGTTTGTCTATGTATTCACACATGTATTATGTTTCCGGTTAATACAATTCTAGCATGAATAATAAACATTTATCATGATATAAGGAAATAAATATAACTTTATTATTGCCTCTAGGGCATATTTCCTTCAGTCTCCCACTTGCACTAGAGTCAATAATCTAGATTACACAGTAATGATTCTAACACCCATGGAGCCTTGGTGCTGATCATGTTTTGCTCGTGGAAGAGGCTTAGTCAACGGGTCTGCAACATTCAGATCTGTATGTATCTTGCAAATCTCTATGTCTCCCACCTGGACTAGATCCCGGATGAAATTGAAGCGTCTCTTGATGTGCTTGGTTCTCTTGTGAAATCTGGATTCCTTTGCCAAGGCAATTGCACCAGTATTGTCACAAAAGATTTTCATTGGACCCGATGCACTAGGTATGACACCTAGATCGGATATGAACTCCTTCATCCAGACTCCTTCATTTGCTGCTTTCGAAGCAGCTATGTACTCCGCTTCACATGTAGATCCCGCTACGACGCTTTGTTTAGAACTGCACCAACTGACAGCTCCACCGTTTAATGTAAACACGTATCCGGTTTGCGATTTAGAATCGTCCGGATCAGTGTCAAAGCTTGCATCAACGTAACCGTTTACAATGAGCTCTTTGTCACCTCCATATACGAGAAACATATCCTTAGTCCTTTTCAGGTATTTCAGGATGTTCTTGACCGCTGTCTAGTGATCCACTCCTGGATTACTTTCGTACCTCCCTGCTAAACTTATAACAAGGTACACAGCATTGCATACATGATAGAGCCTATGGCTGAAGCATAGGGAACATCTTTCATTTTCTCTCTATCTTCTGCAGTGATCGGGCATTGAGTCTGACTCAACTTCACACCTTGTAACACAGGCAAGAACCCTTTCTTTGCTTGATCCATTTTGAACTTTTTCAAAATCTTGTCAAGGTATGTGCTTTGTGAAAGTCCAATTAAGCGTCTTGATCTATCTCTATAGATCTTTATGCCTAATATGTAAGCAGCTTCACCGAGGTCTTTCATTGAAAAACTCTTATTCAAGTATCCCTTTATGCTATCCAGAAATTCTATATCATTTCCAATCAGTAATATGTCATCCACATATAATATCAGAAATGGTACAGAGCTCCCACTCACTTTGTTGTAAATACAGGCTTCTCCGAAAGTCTGTATAAACCCAAATGCTTTGATCACACTATCAAAGCGTTTATTCCAACTCCGAGAGGCTTGCACCAGTCCATAAATGGATCGCTGGAGCTTGCACACTTTGTTAGCTCCCTTTGGATCGACAAAACCTTCCGGTTGCATCATATACAACTCTTCTTCCAGAAATCCATTCAGGAATGCAGTTTTAACATCCATCTGCCAAATTTCATAATCATAAAATGCAACAATTGCTAACATGATTCGGACAGACTTAAGAATCGCTACGGGTGAGAAGGTCTCATCGTAGTCAACCCCTTGAACTTGTCGAAAACCTTTTGCGACAAGTCGAGCTTTGTAGACAGTAACATTATCATCAGCGTCAGTCTTCTTCTTGGAGATCCATTTATTCTCAATTGCTTGCCGATCATCGGGCAAGTCAACCAAAGTCCATACTTTGTTCTCATACATGGATCCCATCTCAGATTTCATGGCTTCAAGCCATTTTGCGGAATCTGGGCTCACCATCGCTTCTTCATAGTTCGTAGGTTCATCATGATCTAGCAGCATGACTTCCAGAACAGGATTACCGTACCACTCTGGTGCGGATCTCACTCTGGTTGATCTACGAGGTTCAGTAGTATCTTGTTCTGAAGTTTCATGATCATCATCATTAGCTTCCTCACTAACTGGTGTAGGTGTCACTGAAACAGTTTTCTGTGATGTACTATTTTCCAATAAGGGAGCAGGTACAGTTACCTCGTCAAGTTCTACTTTCCTCCCACTCACTTCTTTCGAGAGAAACTCCTTCTCCAGAAAGTTTCCGAATTTAGCAACAAAAATCTTGCCTTCAGATCTATGATATAAGGTGTATCCAATAGTTTCCTTTGGATATCCTATGAAGACACATTTCTCCGATTTGGGTTCGAGCTTATCAGGTTGAAGCTTTTTCACATAAGCATCGCAGCCCCAAACTTTCAGGAACGACAACTTTGGTTTCTTGCCAAACCACAGTTCATAAGGCGTCGTCTCAACGGATTTTGATGGTGCCCTATTTAACGTGAATGCGGCCGTCTCTAGAGCGTATCCCCAAAACGATAGCGGTAAATCAGTAAGAGACATCATAGATCGCACCATATCTAGTAAAGTACGATTACGACGTTCGTACACACCATTACGCTGTGGTGTTCCGGGTGGCGTGAGTTGCGAAACTATTCCACAATTTTTCAAATGTACACCAAACTCGTAACTCAAATATTCTCCTCCACGATCAGATCGTAGAAACTTTATTTTCTTGTTACGATGATTTTCAACTTCACTCTGAAATTCTTTGAACTTTTCAAATGTTTCAGACTTATGTTTCATTAAGTAGATATACCCATATCTGCTTAAGTCATCTGTGAAGGTGAGAAAATAACGATATCCGCCACGAGCCTCAACATTCATCGGACCACATACATCTGTATGTATGATTTCCAACAAATCTGTTGCTCTCTCCATAGTACCGGTGAACGGTGTTTTAGTCATCTTGCCCATGAGGCACGGTTCGCAAGTACCAAGTGATTCATAATCAAGTGGTTCCAAAAGTCCATTAATATGGAGTTTCTTCATGCGCTTTACACCGATATGACCTAAACGACAATGCCACAAATAAGTTGCACCTCATTATCAACTCTGCATCTTTTGGCTTCAACATTATGAATATGTGTATCACTACTATCGAGATTCAATAAGAATTGACCACTCTTCAAGGGTGCATGACCATAAAAGATATTACTCATATAAATAGAACAACCATTATTCTCTGATTTAAATGAATAACCGTCTCGCATTAAACAAGATCCAGATATAATGTTCATGCTCAACGCTGGCACCAAATAACAATTATTTAGGTCTAATACTAATCCCGAAGGTAGATGTAGAGGTAGCGTGCCGACCGCGATCACATCAACTTTGGAACCGTTTCCCACGCGCATCGTCACCTCGTCCTTAGCCAATCTTCGCTTAATCCATAGTCCCTATTTCGAGTTGCAAATATTAGCAACGGAACCAGTATCAAATACCCAGGTGCTACTGTGAGCATTAGTAAGGTACACATCAATAACATGTATATCACATATACCTTTGTTCACCTTGCCATCCTTCTTATCTGCCAAATACTTGGGGCAGTTCTGCTTCCAGTGACAGGTCTGCTTGCAGTAGAAGCACTCAGTTTCAGGCTTAGGTCCAGACTTGGGTTTCTTCTCTTGAGCAGCAACTTGCTTGCCGTTCTTCTTAAAGTTCCCCTTCTTCTTCCCTTTGCCCCTTTTCTTGAAACTAGTGGTTTTGTTAGCCATCAACACTTGATGCTCCTTCTTGATTTCTACCTCCGCAGCTTTCAGCATTGCGAAGAGCTCGGGAATAATATTATTCATCCCTTGCATATTATAGTTCATCACGAAGCTCTTGTAGCTTGGTGGCAGTGATTGGAGAATTCTGTCAATGACGCAACATCTGGAAGATTAACTCCCAATTGAATCAAGTGATTATTATACCCAGACATTTTGAGTATATGCTCACTGACTGAACTGTTCTCCTCCATCTTGCAGCTATAGAACTTATTGGAGACTTCATATCTCTCAATCCGGGCATTTGCTTGAAATATTAACTTCAACTCCTGGAACATCTCATATGCTCCATGACGTTCAAAACGTCGTTGAAGTCCTGATTCTAAGCCGTAAAGCAAGGCACACTGAACTATCGAGTAGTCATCAGCTTTGCTCTACCAGACGTTCATAACATCTGGTGTTGCTCCAGCAGCAGGTCTGGCACCCAGCGGTGCTTCCAGGATGTAATTCTTCTGTGCAGCAATGAGTATAATCCTCAAGTTACGGACCCAGTCCGTGTAATTGCTACCATCATCTTTCAACTTTGCTTTCTAAAGGAACGCATTAAAATTCAACGGAACAACAGCACGAGCCATCTATCTACAATCAAACATAAACAAGCAAGATACTATCAGGTACTAAGTTTCATGATAAATTTAGGTTTAATTAATTTACTAAAAGAACTCCCACTTAGATAGACATCCCTCTAATCCTCTAAGTGATTACGTGATCCAAATCAACTAAACCATGTCCGATCATCACGTGAGATGGAGTAGTTTCATTGGTGAACATCATTATGTTGATCATATCTACTATATGATTCACGCTCGACCTTTCGGTCTCCGTGTTCCGAGGCCATATCTGTATATGCTTGGCTCGTCAAGTATAACCTGAGTATTCCGCATGTGCAACTGTTTTGCACCCGTTGTATTTGAACGTAGAGCCTATCACACCCGATCATCACGTGGTGTCTCAGCACAAAGAACTTTCGCAATGGTGCATACTCAGGGAGAACACTTCTTGATAATTAGTGAGAGATCATCTTATAATGCTACCATCAATCAAAGCAAGATAAGATGCATAAAAGATAAACATCACATGCAATCAATATAAGTGATATGATATGGCCATCATCATCTTGTTCCTGTGATCTCCATCTCCGAAGCACCGTCATGATCACCATCGTCACCGGCGCGAAACCTTGATCTCCATCGTAGCATCGTTGTCGTCTTGCCAATCTTATGCTTCCACGACTATCGCTACCGTTTAGTGATAAAGTAAAGCATTACAGCATGATTGCATTGCATACAATAAAGCGACAACCATATGGCTCCTGCCAGTTGCCGATAACTCGGTTACAAAACATGATCATCTCATACAATAAAATTTAGCATCATGTCTTGACCATATCACATCACAACATGCCCTGCAAAAACAAGTTAGACGTCCTCTACTTTGTTGTTGCAAGTTTTACGTGGCTGCTACGGGCTTAAGCAAGAACCAATATTACCTACGCATCAAAACCACAACGATAGTTTGTCAAGTTGCTGATGTTTTAACCTTCGCAAGGACCGGGCGTAGCCACACTCGGTTCAACTAAAGTTGGAGAAACTGTCACCCGCAAGCCACCTCTGTGCAAAGCACGTCGGGAGAACTGGTCTCGCGTAAGCGTACGCATAATGTTGGTCCGGGCCGCTTCGTCCAACAATACCGCCGAACCAAAGTATGACATGCTGGTAAGCAGTATGACTTATATCGCCCACAACTCACTTGTGTTCTACTCGTGCATATAACATCAACATATAAAACCTAGGCTAGGATGCCACTGTTGGGTTTCGTAGTAATTTCAAAAAAAATCCTACGCACACACAAGATCATGGTGATGCATAGCAACAAGAGGTGAGAGTGTTGTCTATGTACCCTCGTAGACCGCAACGGAAGAGTTGACACAACATAGAGGAAGTAGTCATATGTCTTCCCGATCCGACCGATCCAAGCACCGTTACTCTGGCACCTCCGAGTTCTTAGCACACGTACAGCTCGATGATGCTCCCCGGGCTCCGATCCAGCAAAACTTCGGGGATGAGTTTCGTCAGCACGACGGCGTGGTGACGATGATGATGTTCTACCGACGCAGGGCTTCGCCTAAGAACTGCAACGATATGACCAAGGTGGAATATGGTGGAGGGGGGCACCGCACATGGCTAAGGAACGATCACGAAGATCAACTTGTGTGTCCTAGGGTGCCCCCATGCCCCCGTATATAAAGGAGCAAGGGGGAGGCCGTCCGGCCCTATGGGGCGCGCCAGAGGGAGGGGGAGTCCTCCTCCTAGTGGGAGTAGGACTCCCCTTTCCTAGTCCAACTAGGAAACAAGAGGGGGAAGGAAAGAGAGGGAGAGGGAGAGCGAAAGAGGGGCCGCGCCCCCCTCCCTAGTCCAATTCAGACTCCCCATGGGGGGGGCGCCACCTCCTGGGCTGCTGCCCTCTCTCTCCCCTCAGGCCCAATAAGGCCCATTACTTCCCCGGGGGGTTCCGGTAACCCCTCCAGCACTTCGGTTTTATCCGAAATCACCCGGAACACTTCCAGTGTCCGAATATAGTCGTCCAATATATCATTCTTTATGTATCGACCATTTCAAGACTCCTCGTCATGTCCGTGATCACATCCGGGACTCCGAACTAACTTCGGTACATCAAAATGCATAAACTCATAATAACTGTCATCGTAACGTTAAGCGTGCGGACCCTACGGTTCGAGAACAATGTAGACATGACTGAGACAAATCTCCGGTCAATAACCAATAGCGGGACCTGGATGCCCATATTGGCTCCTACATATTCTACGAAGATCTTTATCGGTCAGACCGCATAACAACATGCGTTGTTCCCTTTGTCATCGGTATGTTACTTGCCCGAGATTCGATCGTCGGTATCCAATACCTAGTTGTCAGGACCCCGACTCGATGTCACATCGATCTAGCTGGTAACACCTCATATCACTTTGCGGCCTCACGCACGGTATCCCCACGGGTGTCGTCTTACCTTTTCCCGGGACCGTTTGCGCCTTTTGGCTCACGTATATGATAGTGTCGCTAGCATCCATATGATAAGGAGCCCGGGCTGACATGACTAGTCGTAAACCCAAAGTGGCACAGACTTACAGGGACAGGCATCCATGACCCAGCTTCGAACGTGTCGGTCATCAGCAAGTGGGTCCGGGCTGTAGCACTGGGCTAGCAGGACTCCGGTAAACCGGGCTGTAGCGGGCTAACAGGACTCCGGTACTCAAAGCGTGACATTTCCCCGAAGGGACAGACACAGGAACGAAGAAGGACACATGCCGGCCAGCCTAAGTGTTCCAGAGCAGTAGCAAGCTACCATGGCTCAGCGGTAACACTAGGAGACATTTCCCGGTAAGAGAGGCTACTAAAGATAAACAACTAGATAGTCAGATCCCACACATACCAAGCATTTCAATCATACACACAATATGCTCGATATGTGCAAATACAACGAAGCATCACAACATGACTCTACGACACAAGTACTTTATTTAAGGCTCAGGGAGCCATACATATCATACACAAAGGTACGGGTCTCACGACCCAACATACAAGTCATACAGTCATACAAACCAGCAGCGGAAGTAACTTGTCTGAGTACAGACAACTAGTAAAATAAAAGAGGCTTGGAAAGCCTAGCTATACTACGTGGTCCTTCACAAGCTCAGGGTCACCACCTGGGTCTTTAGCCTACTCGTTGATGTCAACGTCTACATAGAACCCATCAGAAGGGGTTGCAGCGTCTTCTGTAAAAATGTAGATTATAGCAACATGAGTACAAAGGTACTCAGCAAGACTTACATCAGATCCTACATACATGCATAGTATCAAGAAGGGTTGGTGGAGTTATTGCAGCAAGCCAGCTTTGACTCTTGGCTAGGCTATCCTACGATACTCCAACTTGAAATGGTTTTGCGCACACGAGTCCACTACTCACCACTTCAATACACTACCGAGGATCCACCTCCGTCTTCCTACGGAAGAGCCATCCTCGGCACTCACACTTATCTTGAGGCTTTTAGTAGTTTCCATTTACTTGTCTATGAACTGTATAGGCAACCAAGTAGTCCTTTACCGCGGACGCGGCTATTCGAATAGATCATGTTAACCCTGCAGGGGTGTACTTCTTCATACACGCTCTCACCACTTACCGTCGCTTACACGACATGTACTCGGCAACCTTCAAGCGGAAGCCCAACGTGGGTGTCGGCCACGACCTACCTAATCACCTAAGCCTCCGGTCCAGGTTTATCGCCTATTCAGGTTCCATCCGCAGGGAGTCCGGCCGAGGTTTCCCATACGGCCCCGAACGATGTGAACAGGGTTCCCGAGATACCTAACGGGTATTCGGTACACCGTGCCACGTACCTACCGCATCACAGCCCACCCCTACGGTCAGCGCTGTCCACGGCCTCCAGTAGGCTACAAACACCAGAAACTACTTGCAACTCCTGGACGGAGAACTAGGGTGAATAAGAAGTCGAGAGGGTCCATTGGTTTCGGGCCCAATGCATGGTAGTAGCTGATTCTTAAATCACACATACAGATCTCAGTGCTTAAGGTCGGCTTCAATGAAACAACCCACCATGTACTCCTACATGGCCTCTCATCGATACCTTTACCAAATCGTGTTCACCACACCACTCTCATTACCGACATAATCATTTCACTCTAGCCCATCACCCAGATGAACCAGACCTGACACGACTCTAAGCATAGCAGGCATAGCAAGGTAGGAACAACACATACATATGGCTCAATCAACTCCTACACATGCTAGTGGGTTTCATCTAGTTACTGTGGCAATGACAGGTCATGCAGAGGAAATGGGTTCAACTACCGTAGCACACAGCAGTTTGAATCGCGTTGTCTTAATGCAGTAAAAGAGAGCAGGAGCGAGAACATGGGATTGTATCGATATGATCAAATGGTTGGTTGCTTGCCTGATGGTTCGATGCACTGATATGGTTCTTCGTTAGGGTAATCACGGTACTCCTCGGAGGCAGAACCTGTCGCAAAGGACATCGATACACAAGCATCACCAAACAATGTGCAACAATATGATGCATGCATGAAACATGGCAATATGAGTGTGTTGGGCTAATGCAACTAAAACCAGAAGGGTTTGAACAAATTTGAATCAAAGATTCAAATTTCAAACTCAAACATGGCCTTTTAAAGTGCTTTTCCTTGTTCTGCTTAAAACATCAATTTAACTTGTTTGATCATGCATGAAAATAGTACAGATGGATAGATTGGATTTTTCTGATCATTTTTCATATATAATTTGTCCAATTTGGAGTTACAGAATAAAAGTTATGAATTTTTGAAGTTTAAATAATATTCTGGAATTTCCTGATTTAATTTAAATCCAGAAATCAATTACTGCGTCAGCCTGACGTCAGTGTGACGTCAGTGGTCAACTGAACAGGTCTGGGTCAAACCTGACAGTGGGTCCCGCATGTCAGGGTGATTATTTTAATTAAGATTTAATTAAAACTAATCCTGTATAATTAGCAGGGCTGGGCCCCACCTGTCATTGACTCAGGGGAGTCAACCAGGGCCCACCCGGGGTCAAAGTCAAAGCCAGCGACGCCGGCGTTTAGCCGCCGGCGAGCCAGACGCGGCGGCGGGAGTGGTTTTGGCCATTTCGGCCACCAAAGGGGCCGCGGAGACCACCGGAGTGGAGCTGAGGACAAACCGCAGCTCTTGGCGGAGTCCGTTGGGGTCGGGGTGGCCGGAGTCGACGGCGGCGAGCTCGGCTGCGGCCGCCGGGGTTCGGTCGTGCACGGGAACAGGGTTGGAGCTCGAAGTCGAGCGAAGCGAGGCGCTAGGGATGCTCTACGGGGTCTTGCGAACTCGTTGGACTCGCCGGGGTGACCAAATGGTCACCGGAGTGCGTCGACGGCGAGCTCGGCGACGGCGGAGGTTCGGCCGTGGTGGGGAGGAGGCTACGGTGGGGGAACGAGGGGGAGGAGAGGGGGAAACGGTGGCGTAGCTCACCGCGGTTGCAGTGGGCGTCGAAGCGGGCTCGGGGACGCGCCGGAGACGACGAATTCGACGGCGACGATGGTCGGAGCCCGAAGAGGGGAACGGCGACGTGGCGGCGATGCAGGGCTTCCGGGGAGCTGTGGAGCGGTGGGGAGGAAGAGGGGGTCGTGGCGGAGCTTCTGAGCTAGTCGGGGGAGCGAGGGGTGGCCGGAGATGGCTGCTACGGCGAACGGCGGCGACGGTGGTGTTCGGCCGTGTGAGAGAGAGAGCGAGGAAGAGGAGGGAAGAGCCGGGAGAGAGTGAGAGAGAGCAGGGGGGATCGGGACGGCCTGCGGGAGTCGTCCACGCGGCCAGGAGCTCGTCGGCAAGCAGGAGGTGGCCGCGCGGCCGTGCGCGTGCGAGCACGCAGCAGCTTCGGGGCGAGGGGAGGAAGACGACGGAGGGCTGCAGTGGTGGGCTGGGCCGGCTGCTGGCTGGGCCGGCCAGCTGGCTGGGCCGCACAGTGGAGGAGCCCAGGTAAGCTCCTCCTGTTATATATTTTTCTGTTTTCTAATTTCTGACATTTGTTTTGATTTAAAAAATATATTAAATCATTTATTTAACTTATGCCAATTTTTGCAGGAGCTATATATATTATTCCAGAGCTCTTTTATAAATGGCATAATATTTGGGCATATATTAATATATATAATTAATATATTTCCAATGCAAATATTTATGCATTAATTCCAAATGCCCAAAATAAATGTCCATGAGCCACTAAAAATATTGGTTTGATTTTTATCTCTGTCCAATATTTTCAGAGAGCAACATGAGCATTTTCTTGGATCCTTTTGGAGAAATTTTTATTTGGGTCATTTTCAAAATGATTCTGAGGGTTTCACAGATCCCCATTTCAAGTTTCTGATGAAAGAGTAAACATGATGCAACACTCTAATGCATGGCTAACTAGGATGTGACAACTCACCCCCACTCAAAAGAATCTCGTCCCGAGATTTGGGTTCCTCCGGGAAGAAGGCGGGATACTCGAGTCGAAGACGATCCTCCCTTTCCCAAGTTGCTTCATCCTCAGAATGGTGCGACCATTGAACCTTGAGAAACTTGATATTATGACGTCGCGTGGTACGTTCGGCTTGATCGAGGATACGAATGGGGTACTCTCGATATGTAAGATCATCTTGGAGATCAAGCGTTTCGTGGTCCACTCCACGGATAGGATCCGAGAAGCAACGCCTGAGTTGAGAAACGTGGAAGACATCGTGAACTCTGGAGAGGTGCGGAGGTAGTTCCAACTGGTAGGCAACTTCTCCTCGTTTGGCGAGAATGCGAAAAGGTCCAATGTAACGAGGAGCCAATTTGCCTTTGATACCGAAACGATGGGTTCCCTTCAGAGGGGTGACCCGAAGATAAGCCTTCTCGTCAACCTCGAAAGTCATAGCCTTATGTTTTCGGTCATATTGACTCTTTTGACGAGATTGGGCTGTTTTCAACTTTTCACGAACGATACGAACTTGTTCTTCTGCTTCCTGAATCATATCCGGGCCAAAGAATTGTCTTTCCCCGGTCTCTGACCAGTTAAGGGGTGTTCGACATCGTCGTCCATAGAGAACTTCAAAAGGGGCTTTACCCAAGCTGGATTGATAGCTGTTGTTGTAAGCGAATTCGGCAAATGGAAGACACTTCTCCCAGTCCATTCCGAAAGAGATAACAGAGGCTCGAAGCATGTCTTCTAGAATCTGGTTGACGCGTTCCACTTGACCACTCGACTGAGGGTGGAAAGCGGTGCTAAAAGAGAGACGAGTTCCCATAGCATTTTGGAAACTTTCCCAAAATCGAGAGGTGAAAAGACTTCCTCGATCCGAGTTAATTTCCAAAGGAACACCATGGAGAGACACTATTCGGGAGATGTACAAATCTGCCAGCTGACTAGCGGTTATACTCTCACGAACAGGTAAGAAATGAGCTACTTTGGAAAGACGATCGACCACGACGAAAATAGCATTATTCCCTCTCTTGGTCCTGGGAAACCCGGTAATGAAATCCATACCAATTTTATCCCATTTCCATTCAGGAATAGCTAAGGGTTGAAGGGTGCCAGCAGGCCGTTGATGCTCTGCTTTTACACGACGACAGACGTCGCAATTTGCAATATACTGAGCGATTTCTCTCTTCATCCTAGTCCACCAGAACCTCTGGCGTAGGTCCTGATACATTTTAGTGCTACCGGGATGAATGGTGAGAGGAGATTCATGAGCTTCCTTAAGGATTAATCGCCTTAGGTTGCGCACTTTGGGAACCACTAATCGATTCCCGAAGTATACGACTCCTTGATCATTAATGGAGAAACAATTCGCAATTCCTTTCTGAATGTTCCTCTTGATGCGGGAGATTCCCGGATCTACCTTCTGTGCTTTGATAATTTGATCCGTAAGGGTAGGTTTTGCCACCAAGGTGGAAAGAAAACCTTGAGGTACAATGTGAAGGTTAAGCTTCCGAAATTCCTCATGGAGAAGCGGTTGACTTTGTTGTAACATCAGGTTGTTACAATAAGATTTACGACTTAGCGCATCAGCCATGACGTTGGCTTTCCCTGGGGTGTAGGTTATTCCTAAGTCGAAGTCTGTGATCAATTCAACCCAACGTCTCTGCCTGAGATTCAAATCCGGTTGGGTGAAAATATACTTCAGACTTTGGTGATCAGTGAATATTTCGCAACGATTACCGAGGAGGTAATGTCGCCAGGTCTTAAGTGCATAGACTACGGCTGCAAGCTCTAGATCATGAGTAGGATAATTTTCCTCATGTGGGTGCAATTGCCGTGAAGCGTAAGCAATTACGTGTCGATCTTGCATAAGAATGCAACCTAGTCCTTGTCGCGAGGCGTCGCAGTAGATAACAAAGTCCTTGGAGAAGTCTGGCGGTACCAGCACGGGAGCAGAGGTCAGGCGTCTTTTCAGTTCCTGAAAGCTGTGCTCACATTGTGGAGTCCATTCGAACTTCTTATCTTTCTTGAGAAGTTCGGTTAGAGGTTTAGCAACCTTGGAGAAGTTCTCGACAAAGCGACGACAATAGCTCGCTAAGCCTAGAAAACTCCGAACTTGCTTGACCGATTCAGGCGGAGTCCAATTAAGGACGGCTTGAACTCGCTCAGGGTTAACAGCAATACCTTTACCAGATATTACATGACCCAGATAGGTCACTTCTGACAACCAGAATTCACATTTTGAAAATTTGGCATAAAGGCGATGCTCTCGAAGTTTCTTCAACACTAGCCTTAAATGTTCGGCATGTTCTTCCTCGTTCTTGGAGTAGATGAGTATATCATCGAGATAAACTACGACGAATTTATCCAAATACTCCATGAAGATTGAGTTCATTAACCGAGAAAAGGTGGCTGGAGCGTTGGTTAAACCGAAGGACATGACGGTGTACTCGTATTGGCCATAACGAGTAACAAAGGCCGTTTTAGGAATGTCCCCGTTTCTGATTTTGATTTGATGGTAGCCCAACCTCAAATCCATCTTGGAGAAGACTGAGGATCCAGCGAGCTGATCATACAGATCGTTGATCCTGGGAAGTGGATATTTGTTCTTGATTGTGACCAAATTGACAGGTCGGTAATCTACAACCATCCGGTCCGTACCATCCTTCTTCTTGACGAATAGGACGGGGCAAGCCCACGGAGATGAACTAGGGCGGATGAAACCCTTTTTCAAGGATTCATCGAGTTGTTTCTTAAGCTCGGCTAGTTCTAGTGGTGCCATCTTATAGGGTCTTCTAGCAATCGGAACGGTTCCGGGGATGAGGTCGATTACGAACTCAACATCCCTGTCAGGTGGAACACCTGGCAATTCCTCTGGAAAGACATCCGGGAAGTCACAGACTACCGGCACGTCCTCAAGGTCTGGCAAGGGGCTGGCGTTAAGAGAATATAATTGTCGCTTGGCTATTCGGGTCAAGACATTGACTATCTTCCCCGAAGGATGGGTGAGTTGAACAGTCCTAGAGAAGCAATCAATTTTGGCTTGATGAGCTGACATCCAGTCCATACCCAAAATGATATTAATATCTGAAGATTTAAGGGCTATCAAAGATGCGAGAAAAACAAGTCTGTCGACTTGGATTTCATTTCCATGGCTTACTCTAGAGGTTTGCCATTTGGATCCCGGAGTTTGAATTACCATAGAGGTTGGCATATCACCGAATGCGACGTTATGCAAGCGAGCATAGTTTTCAGATATAAAAGAATGAGAGGCTCCTGTATCGAAAAGAACAGATGCCGGGTGGCAATTAACAAGAAGCGTACCGAGAACGACGTTGGGATCCTCTTGAGCTTCTTCGGCAGAGATACAGTTGACATGGCCACGTGAAGCGGTGACCGGCTTGGCGTGGAATATTTTTCCTGTCGGCTTGCCACGGCCAACAGCTTTAGCAGACTGGTTGGGGTTGGTCTGGGGACACTCACGCATATAGTGACCAGATTCCCCACATTTGAAACAAGTCACGGAACTGGTACGTGGAGGAGCATTGTTGGTTGGACCCCCATAGGGCTTGGCCGGTGCAGACTGTTGAACAGGGCGAGGCGCCTGGAAAGATGGCCTCGGTGTGAACCTGGGTGGCAGGGCGGTGTTGGGCACCCACACGCGGCGCTTCTGAGGACCAGCACCGGATGAGGAACCCATGTCACGGCCATGCTTGCGTGTTGCGTCATAGTCAGTCTGACCAGTTTCAGCACTGATGGCTTTGTTGACAAGTTTCTGAAAAGATGTGCACTCATGCAGACGGAGGTCGCGGCGAAGCTCAGGACTAAGGCCCTTACGGAACCTTGCTTGCTTCTTGGCGTCAGTAGAAACTTCCTCAGTTGCATATCGGGCGAGATTACCAAACTCCCTGCTATAGGCATCCACAGAAAGTCGGCCTTGGGTGAAACTGCAAAATTCTTCACGTTTACGGTCCATGAGACCCTCCGGAATGTGATGTTCACGGAAAGCCTCGCTGAACTCAGCCCAAGTAGTGACATGGCCCGCTGGGCGCATAGCTCCATAATTCTCCCACCATAGACTGGCGGGGCCTTCAAGATGATATGCAGCAAAGGTGACCTTGTCAGCCTCCGCTACCAGCGCGGAACGCAGTTTGTGAGAGATACTGCGAAGCCAGTCATCAGCGTCGAGAGGCTCGACGGAGTGGTGGAACGTGGGTGGATGCAATTTGATAAAATCACTGAGTGACACCACGTTAGCCCTCTGATGGTGTGCTGTATTCTGTTCAATACGCTCCAACAAACGGTTTGTCTCCCGCTTGTTTCTCTCAGCTTCCATCATAACCTCGGCTAGTGAAGGAGGATGAGGCAGATTTGCATCCCTGGCTTCACTGCCTTCGGCCTGCTCTTGGGAAGCAGGGTTAGCGCGCGTGTTGACCATCCTAGGTAAACAAGACAATGATTTAGTCAGGATGGTAAAATTCCGACATAGGATACATAATGTAAGGAATAACTCGGAATGCAAGATGATCATCCGTATGACATGGTAGATACAGAAACTGCTTCTTTTATTCCATCGTCATACACACCATACAGGGTTTAGTACAAGACCAAACAAAGTACTATTACGGTGAAAGAGGATTACATCTCATCGGAGGCATTCCAAGCTCCTATACATTATTTTTCTACATCTCCGGAAAGAGTACAAACTAGGTCATATCCCACGAGTCACGCGGGACGATAGACGACACGGCTAGTGCGAACTAGTGATACTACCACTAACTCAGACCGATCCGTAGTAGTCCTCGTAGAAGTCGCCTCCATAGCCTGGAAGTTCAACATGATCATCCGGAAACAGACGGTCTCGCGGAGCTTGTGGACCATAGGGGCTAGGATGAGGCCTTGGACCAACAAACGGTGGCCTGCGGGGACCGCGAGGTGGGGTGATGCCTCCTACATCACGCCAAACCATCACGTCCGGCAGAGCAGATCTCACAGGATAGAGATCGCGCATATCTGAATATCCAGCTTGCACCGCCGGTGCGAACCGAGTCAAAGTGGCCCAGTGGTCAGCACGGGTATTGAAGAGCTCTAACCTTAAGGCCCGATTTTCACGGTCCTTATCCTCGAGCATCTCAGCAGTGGTGCGAGTCCGTGAATCCTCCTGAGTGGGGTCAGCATAGATAGCCTGGAGATATCCTTGTGCTCCCGGAAGTGATCCTGGCATATACCGGAAATCAGAGTCCCGAAATAAACCAGATCTGACTCGCATAATGGTCATCATAGAGTAGGCGGCGTCCTGCACAGCCATCTCAATAGTAACCCCGAGTCCATAGGAGCAGTGAAGAGGCTCGGTGGATCCAGGATAAGATGGAAATATCCTGACAGTGCAGAGATACTGGCTTTGATTAAAATCTCGGAATTGCTCTTCGACCGTGTACTCGGGATACCAGCGGTATCCAGCCTCAGTCATTACCCTGACCAACTTAGCAGTATGGCCGGGTACATCTAGGCATCGAGTCAGGCGAACCACTTGATTGAGGTCGCGAGTGGCCATCTGAAAGCACAATCATAATGCAAAGGCATTAGAATTTCTAGCAAAATTTCGGCAGCATAACAGCTGTAAATGCTCAAAAAGGATTTTGAGACATTTGACAAAGGATTTCGTACACACTCAACATCACCATATCAAAGTTCTGAAACCATTCTGGCAACATAATGTGGTAGTAGAACTGAACTAGGCTTGTAACCATCAAACTTATAAGGTACTACTGATTAGTAACACGTGATCCTGACAGAGAGAATAGATCCTAATTCCTTAACCCCCGGTGGAAGAATGGACTGACTCAGATCAGAAAGTCATAAGGTATAAGGAGTAAAAAGAGCCTTACGTTCCAACCCACAAACAATTCCCCTACATATAACTAAAGAATTTCTAGACTCAACATCGACCAGTTTGGCTTGGAGAACCTACAGGCAGTCCGGCTCTGATGCCAACGCTGTCAGGACCCCGACTCGATGTCACATCGATCTAGCTGGTAACACCTCATATCACTTTGCGGCCTCACGCACGGTATCCCCACGGGTGTCGTCTTACCTTTTCCCGGGACCGTTTGCGCCTTTTGGCTCACGTATATGATAGTGTCGCTAGCATCCATATGATAAGGAGCCCGGGCTGACATGACTAGTCGTAAACCCAAAGTGGCACAGACTTACAGGGACAGGCATCCATGACCCAGCTTCGAACGTGTCGGTCATCAGCAAGTGGGTCCGGGCTGTAGCACTGGGCTAGCAGGACTCCGGTAAACCGGGCTGTAGCGGGCTAACAGGACTCCGGTACTCAAAGCGTGACATTTCCCCGAAGGGACAGACACAGGAACGAAGAAGGACACATGCCGGCCAGCCTAAGTGTTCCAGAGCAGTAGCAAGCTACCATGGCTCAGCGGTAACACTAGGAGACATTTCCCGGTAAGAGAGGCTACTAAAGATAAACAACTAGATAGTCAGATCCCACACATACCAAGCATTTCAATCATACACACAATATGCTCGATATGTGCAAATACAACGAAGCATCACAACATGACTCTACGACACAAGTACTTTATTTAAGGCTCAGGGAGCCATACATATCATACACAAAGGTACGGGTCTCACGACCCAACATACAAGTCATACAGTCATACAAACCAGCAGCGGAAGTAACTTGTCTGAGTACAGACAACTAGTAAAATAAAAGAGGCTTGGAAAGCCTAGCTATACTACGTGGTCCTTCACAAGCTCAGGGTCACCACCTGGGTCTTTAGCCTACTCGTTGATGTCAACGTCTACATAGAACCCATCAGAAGGGGTTGCAGCGTCTTCTGTAAAAATGTAGATTATAGCAACATGAGTACAAAGGTACTCAGCAAGACTTACATCAGATCCTACATACATGCATAGTATCAAGAAGGGTTGGTGGAGTTATTGCAGCAAGCCAGCTTTGACTCTTGGCTAGGCTATCCTACGATACTCCAACTTGAAATGGTTTTGCGCACACGAGTCCACTACTCACCACTTCAATACACTACCGAGGATCCACCTCCGTCTTCCTACGGAAGAGCCATCCTCGGCACTCACACTTATCTTGAGGCTTTTAGTAGTTTCCATTTACTTGTCTATGAACTGTATAGGCAACCAAGTAGTCCTTTACCGCGGACGCGGCTATTCGAATAGATCATGTTAACCCTGCAGGGGTGTACTTCTTCATACACGCTCTCACCACTTACCGTCGCTTACACGACATGTACTCGGCCACCTTCAAGCGGAAGCCCAACGTGGGTGTCGGCCACGACCTACCTAATCACCTAAGCCTCCGGTCCAGGTTTATCGCCTATTCAGGTTCCATCCGCAGGGAGTCCGGCCGAGGTTTCCCATACGGCCCCGAACGATGTGAACAGGGTTCCCGAGATACCTAACGGGTATTCGGTACACCGTGCCACGTACCTACCGCATCACAGCCCACCCCTACGGTCAGCGCTGTCCACGGCCTCCAGTAGGCTACAAACACCAGAAACTACTTGCAACTCCTGGACGGAGAACTAGGGTGAATAAGAAGTCGAGAGGGTCCATTGGTTTCGGGCCCAATGCATGGTAGTAGCTGATTCTTAAATCACACATACAGATCTCAGTGCTTAAGGTCGGCTTCAATGAAACAACCCACCATGTACTCCTACATGGCCTCTCATCGATACCTTTACCAAATCGTGTTCACCACACCACTCTCATTACCGACATAATCATTTCACTCTAGCCCATCACCCAGATGAACCAGACCTGACACGACTCTAAGCATAGCAGGCATAGCAAGGTAGGAACAACACATACATATGGCTCAATCAACTCCTACACATGCTAGTGGGTTTCATCTAGTTACTGTGGCAATGACAGGTCATGCAGAGGAAATGGGTTCAACTACCGTAGCACACAGCAGTTTGAATCGCGTTGTCTTAATGCAGTAAAAGAGAGCAGGAGCGAGAACATGGGATTGTATCGATATGATCAAATGGTTGGTTGCTTGCCTGATGGTTCGATGCACTGATATGGTTCTTCGTTAGGGTAATCACGGTACTCCTCGGAGGCAGAACCTGTCGCAAAGGACATCGATACACAAGCATCACCAAACAATGTGCAACAATATGATGCATGCATGAAACATGGCAATATGAGTGTGTTGGGCTAATGCAACTAAAACCAGAAGGGTTTGAACAAATTTGAATCAAAGATTCAAATTTCAAACTCAAACATGGCCTTTTAAAGTGCTTTTCCTTGTTCTGCTTAAAACATCAATTTAACTTGTTTGATCATGCATGAAAATAGTACAGATGGATAGATTGGATTTTTCTGATCATTTTTCATATATAATTTGTCCAATTTGGAGTTACAGAATAAAAGTTATGAATTTTTGAAGTTTAAATAATATTCTGGAATTTCCTGATTTAATTTAAATCCAGAAAATCAATTACTGCGTCAGCCTGACGTCAGTGTGACGTCAGTGGTCAACTGAACAGGTCTGGGTCAAACCTGACAGTGGGTCCCGCATGTCAGGGTGATTATTTTAATTAAGATTTAATTAAAACTAATCCTGTATAATTAGCAGGGCTGGGCCCCACCTGTCATTGACTCAGGGGAGTCAACCAGGGCCCACCCGGGGTCAAAGTCAAAACCAGCGACGCCGGCGTTTAGCCGCCGGCGAGCCAGACGCGGCGGCGGGAGTGGTTTTGGCCATTTCGGCCACCAAAGGGGCCGCGGAGACCACCGGAGTGGAGCTGAGGACAAACCGCAGCTCTTGGCGGAGTCCGTTGGGGTCGGGGTGGCCGGAGTCGACGGCGGCGAGCTCGGCTGCGGCCGCCGGGGTTCGGTCGTGCACGGGAACAGGGTTGGAGCTCGAAGTCGAGCGAAGCGAGGCGCTAGGGATGCTCTACGGGGTCTTGCGAACTCGTTGGACTCGCCGGGGTGACCAAATGGTCACCGGAGTGCGTCGACGGCGAGCTCGGCGACGGCGGAGGTTCGGCCGTGGTGGGGAGGAGGCTACGGTGGGGGAACGAGGGGGAGGAGAGGGGGAAACGGTGGCGTAGCTCACCGCGGTTGCAGTGGGCGTCGAAGCGGGCTCGGGGACGCGCCGGAGACGACGAATTCGACGGCGACGATGGTCGGAGCCCGAAGAGGGGAACGGCGACGTGGCGGCGATGCAGGGCTTCCGGGGAGCTGTGGAGCGGTGGGGAGGAAGAGGGGGTCGTGGCGGAGCTTCTGAGCTAGTCGGGGGAGCGAGGGGTGGCCGGAGATGGCTGCTACGGCGAATGGCGGCGACGGTGGTGTTCGGCCGTGTGAGAGAGAGAGCGAGGAAGAGGAGGGAAGAGCCGGGAGAGAGTGAGAGAGAGCAGGGGGGATCGGGACGGCCTGCGGGAGTCGTCCACGCGGCCAGGAGCTCGTCGGCAAGCAGGAGGTGGCCGCGCGGCCGTGCGCGTGCGAGCACGCAGCAGCTTCGGGGCGAGGGGAGGAAGACGACGGAGGGCTGCAGTGGTGGGCTGGGCCGGCTGCTGGCTGGGCCGGCCAGCTGGCTGGGCCGCACAGTGGAGGAGCCCAGGTAAGCTCCTCCTGTTATATATTTTTCTGTTTTCTAATTTCTGACATTTGTTTTGATTTAAAAAATATATTAAATCATTTATTTAACTTATGCCAATTTTTGCAGGAGCTATATATATTATTCCAGAGCTCTTTTATAAATGGCATAATATTTGGGCATATATTAATATATATAATTAATATATTTCCAATGCAAATATTTATGCATTAATTCCAAATGCCCAAAATAAATGTCCATGAGCCACTAAAAATATTGGTTTGATTTTTATCTCTGTCCAATATTTTCAGAGAGCAACATGAGCATTTTCTTGGACCCTTTTGGAGAAATTTTTATTTGGGTCATTTTCAAAATGATTCTGAGGGTTTCACAGATCCCCATTTCAAGTTTCTGATGAAAGAGTAAACATGATGCAACACTCTAATGCATGGCTAACTAGGATGTGACACTAGTTCAATCTCGTTACCGGCAAGTCTCTTTACTCGTTCCGTAATACATCATCTCGCAACTAACTCATTAGTTGTAATGCTTGCAAGGCTTATGTGATGTGCATTACCGAGAGGGCCCAGAGATACCTCTCCGACAATGGGAGTGACAAATCCTAATCTCGAAATACGCCAACCCAACATCTATCTTTGGAGACACCTATAGAGCACCTTTATAATCACCCATTTACGTTGTGACGTTTGGTTGCACACAAAGTGTTCCTCCGGCAAACGGGAGTTGCATAATCTCATAGTCATAGGAACATGTATAAGTCATGAAGAAAGCAATAGCAACATACTAAACGATCGGGTGCTAAGCTAATGGAATGGGTCATGTCAATCAGATCATTCACCTAATGATGTGATCCCGTTAATCAAATAACAACTCTTTGTTCATGGTCAGGAAACATAACCATCTTTGATTAACGAGCTAGTCAAGTAGAGGCATACTAGTGACACTCTGTTTGTCTATGTATTCACACATGTATTATGTTTCCGGTTAATACAATTCTAGCATGAATAATAAACATTTATCATGATATAAGGAAATAAATAATAACTTTATTATTGCCTCTAGGGCATATTTCCTTCATTGGCCCCTCGCGAGGGTCTTGAGTCTTGTGTTGATGAAGATGGGCCATGCTGGGACTCCTTTGAGCCACGCCGCAGGCCGCAGGCAGGCAAGTCTGGGGACCCCCGTTCCCAGAACGCCGACAGGCCATTGCACTTGTAACTTTCGGTCTGACCGAAACTTGCAAATCAGTGTGACTGAGTTCAACTCTCAGTGAAACCCTAGCAATCTTGGACTTACCAAACTGTGTCTCGGTCTGACCAATCTCACTAGTTCAGACTCCAATATTGCTTCGGTGGCACTGAGTTTAACAAATCGGTAGCTCCGAAATGCTTTCTGTGGAAAAGTAAAACTAAGTTTTTACTCAATTATTTTGCAAAATCTCTGCACTTTGTGATGCTCATCCACTCTATCTCATCTACATCTGTTCACAGGGCCAGCTTTCAGTTTGCAGTGTCAGACATGTAAGATCAAAGTGATAGCCAGGACAAGTCTGAGGAGCAAGTTAACCTGAGTGAGGGCACTAGTCCCTCTAACAGCTATGATGATGGGAGCATAAGTACTCCTAGCAACCTGCCTAAGGCTGCTACTAGGCAGAGGAGAAAGAGAAACTCAGACTCTGAATATGAGGACTATGTTGCTACTAAGGAGGAGGTCAGCTCCAAGAAGAAAGTAGTTAAGAAGGAATTTGGCACAGCTGCTTCAACAAAGCCTGGTTTCCAAAAGAAGGCTCTTGCCAAGAGAGTGCCCATGTCTAAGGCCAGAGCCCCAACTCTTGAAACCTCCAAATCAAATGTTGGAGAGCCTGTTGCTGAAGGAAAGAAGAGGAAGGAGAGGGCCAAGAAAACTATGGCAAGAGTTATTGGAAAGCCTTCAATGATGATTCAATCTGATGTGGAAGAAGAGGAAGAATAGGATGCTGCTCCAGCATCAAAGACTCAGAAGCTGATGGGGGATGCCATCAAGTTTGGGGCCGCTCCTTCAAAGACCAAGACTGCCCCCAAAGCTAATGCTTCAGCCACCAAGTCCGTACCAAAGAGAAGCACAAGAAATATTCCTACTGCTGAGAAGAACAAGGCCCCAGTGCCTGAAATTGAAGAAGAAGAGGAAGATGGAGCCCAAGTGCTCAAAAAGTTAAAGTCCAAGATCCCTGATCACGATGATACACATCTCGTGGCTGAAAGCATGAAGATAAGGAAGGATGTGATACGTCTCCAACGTATCTATAAATTTTTATTGTTTCATGTTGTTTTATTATCAATCTTGGATGTTTTATAATCATTTTATAGTCATTTATATCATTTTTTGGTACTAACCTATTGACATAGTGCCTAGTGCCAGTTCCTGTTTTCCATATTTTTTACATCGCAGGAAATCAATATCAAACGAAGTCCAAATGGCACTGAGCTTTACGGAGATTTTTTATGGGCCAGAAGGAAGATGTTGGGCCTTGGTTGCACCTGGGGGCAGTCCCGAGGAGGGGACAACCCACCAGGGCGTGCCGGGAGGCCCTGGCGCGTCCTGGTGGGTTGTGCCCACCTCGGGTGCCCCCGAAGCGCCTCTTTGCTCTATAAATACCCCAAAAATCCCAGAACCCTAGGGGAGTCAACGAAATATTCATCCAGCTGCCGTAGAGTCCAGAACCACCAGATCCAATCTAGAAACCATCACGGATGGGTTCACCACTTCCATTGGTGCCTCTCCGATGATGCGTGAGTATTTCTTTGTAGACCTTCGGGTCCGTAGTTAGTAGCTAGATGGCTTCATCTCTCTCTCTTGATTCTCAATACAATGGTCTCTTGGAGATCCATATAATGTAACTCTTTTGTGGTGTGTTTATTAGGATTGATGAACTTTGAGTTTATGACCAGATCTCTCTTTTCATATCCATGAAAGTTATTTGAGTTTCTTTGATCTCTTATATGCATTATATCTTATAGCCTCATATTTCTTCTCCAACATTTGGGTTTTGTTTGGCCAACTTTATCTATTTATCTTGCAATGGGAAGAGGTGCCCGGTAGTGGGTTCGATCTTACGGTGCTTGATCCCAATGACAGAAAGGGAACCGACACGTATGTATTGTTGCTACTAAGGATAAAAAGACGAGATCTATATCTAGCGCCATATAGATAAATGGATATTGTCTACATCATGTCATTGTTCTTATTGCATTACTCCGTTTTTCCATGAAGTTAATACACTAGATGCATGCTGGACAGCAGTCGATGTGTGGAGTAATAGTAGTAGATGCAGGCAGGAGTCGGTCTACTAATCTTGGAGGTGATGCCTATGTAATGATCATTGCCTGGATATCATCATAATTATTTGAGGTTCTATCAATTTCCCAACAGTAATTTGTTTACCCACTGTTTGCTATTTTTCTCGAGAGAAGCCACTAGTGAAACCTACCCCCCGGGTCTTCTTCCTCATATTGTTTACCTTTGTGATCTACCTTTTATTTGCTTTTATTTTCAGATCTATTTATCCAAAAACCCAAAAATACTCTGCTGCAATTTATCGTTATTTATTTTGTCCGCGTCCGATATATCAATCTACTACAAATTTACCTCATGTTCGTTTGCCTATCTTGAGGCACCATACCCCGAAAGGGATTGCAAACCCCTTTAACACGTCGGGTTGCGAGAAGTTGTTTTTTTGTGCAGGTGCTATTTATGTTGTGTTGCTTGGTTCTCCTACTGGTTCGATAACCTTGGTTTCATATCTGAGGGAAATACCTACTGCCGCTGTGCTGCATCATCCCTTCCTCTTTGGGGAAATACCGGTGTAGCTTCAAGCGACATCAAAAAGGAATTTCTGGCACCATTGCCGGGGAGGATCTTCAACATAACCAGGTTCCTAATCACAATTTTTTGCCATTTGCCTCTCATTTTCCTCTCCACCACTTCACAAAAATTTATCGTTTTATTCGCCTCTCTTTTCCGTTCGCCGTTTTCTCGTCAGATCTATTCTCTGCTTGCAATCATGAGTGATTTCGGTATGGCACCAATAGATGATGGCCTGACTCCTAAGATTTGATGTAGAGGCAATCTGGATGCTAAAACTTTTATCTTGGGGCTAGGGAACGTTATGAGAAAAGAACGTATCCAAGAATTTTTCAATTGCGTTGGGAATCGGAGTCTTGATGATGCTCCTATACTTAAAACTACTAGATCTTATGCGGATGCTATTTCAGCACTAGTTTTGAAATTTGAAAGTAAATTTATTCATACCCATCCTACTTTGCAAAGATTGTTTTTTGAGCTTCCTGAAATAAAGAATTCTAGAGCCAAAAAGTTGGCCACTCTTGTTCTTATGAACGAGTTTGACTACATAATTCAGGAAGCTAGGGAAATCTTTGACTTTTATGGTAAGAACCATGAAAAACCCGTGATAGATGAAATTCTTTACAATAGTGACTATGCACTAAGGCATTTTATTGGGGATAATAAAATCTTTGATGTGAATCTTAAAAAGGAAGTCCCTGTTCTAGATATAATCCAACAAGTTTCTAATAATGTTAATCAACACTATTCTTGGATTGTTGCGGGAAATCAAAGGGGTTATGACGAAAACCAACTAAGGAATGCTAAAGTTTCTATTGAAAATATGTTTTATGTTGTGTTTAGAAAACCTCCTGATAAAAATACCCCCAAGAAAATTAAGAAGAAGCAGGATGACAAAACTTAGATCCTTGCTTTATGCCTAGCTAAGGGCGTAAAACTATAACGCTTGTTGGGAGGCAACCCAATGAATAAGATTTATTGTTGCTTTTTGCTTCCTGTTTTTGAGTGTTAGAACAATTATGCTACTGTTATGATTGTGTTTTTTGTGTTTTAATTAGTTTTTGTGCCAAGTAAAGCCTTTAGGATCTTCTTGGGCAATAGTTGTTTGATCTTGCTAAAAAAACAGAAACTTTTACGCTAATGAAATTAATTTTCATCTTTTACCATAGAGGAATAAAATACCCATTCAAATTGCAATAGATGAACATACAAATTTCTCAGGTTTTCCTAATTTCTCTGAATTTTTGGAGTTATCGAAGTATTAGAAATAGTCAGATTGCTACAGACTATTCTGTTTTGACAGATTCTATTTTCTTTGTGTTGTGTGCTTATTTTGATGGCTCTATGGTTTTTCTTTGATGAATTTTTGCCATAGAAAAGTTGGAATATAGTAGATATAATACAAAAACAAAATATGAATTGGTTTTAATACATCACTTATAGTAGTAGTTTATTATTCTTATACTAATGGATCCCATGAAGGCTTTGTTGAGTTTTGTGTGATTGAAGTTTTCAATTTTTGGGTTATCTTACGATGGATGAAGGAAGGATGTTAGAGCCTAAGATTGGGGATGCCTAGGAATCCCAAGCTATTATCCAAGAATGAGCAACTAACTAAGCTTGGGGATGCCCCCGAGTGGCATCCCCGCTTTCTTCCAACAACTATCGGTATTTTACTCGAGACTATATTTTTATTCGTCACATGATATGTGTTTTGCTTGGAGTGTCTTGTATGATATGTGTCTTTGCTTGTTTTATTTTGTGTTTTAAGTCATCAATCCTTGCTGGACACACTTATTTGAGAGAGCCAAAATTATGTCATGACTCGTTAGAATTGCTCTCTATGCTTCACTAAAATCTTTTATGAGTTAGGACTTGCTCTAGTGCTTCACTTATATCTTTTTGAGCACAGTGTGCTTTCTTTTTGAAGAAATGCTCTCTTGCTTCACTTAGATTTATTTGAGAGTTAGCAAAATTTTGAAGAAATTCTCGCTTCACTTAAATTATTTTGAGAGAAAGAAAATTTGTTATGCTCATGATCTTCACTTAAATTTTTTTGAGCTTATGAAAAGCAACACATGAAAATTAGTCCCAAAGCGATAGATATCCAAGAAGGATAAAGCAGAAGAAAAATGGCATGAAGATCATTGGACAAAATAAACTTGATTCTTAGTAATAGTTTTGAGATATGATGATGTGATATGTGAATTATGTTGATGAGTAATTATGCTTTAGTAAGAATATTGGTGTTAAGGTTTGTGATTCCCTATGCATGCATGAAAGTCAATAATCATGCAATGAAAATTATATCCTACTTGTGGTGCATTATTCGGTGTTAATTATGTTTAATACTTGCTTATGAGATTATTCGTTTCTTGGTTGGTCGCTTCCCAATCTTTTGCTAGCCTTCATTTTTGCACCAAGTATGACCTCTACTTGTGCATCCAAAATCCTTTAAACCAGTTTTGCCACATGAGTCCACTATATCTACCTATATGCGGTATTATTTTGCTGTTCTAAGCAAATTTTCATGTGCCATCTCTAATTTTCAAAATAAACTTCTCTTTTGTGTGTTTGCTTTGCTCGCGGAACGGTAACGGGTGGCTAATATTTTTCATGCTAGATGTGTTATTCTCAAGATGAGTGTTTATTCACTTGTCATTGCACAAGAGTAAGGCAAAGGTATTACGGATGCCCAATCCTGAAATGCAAAAATAAATGAATTTGCTTTATATTGTCAAATAATAAATTCCTTGGAAAGTGTTGGTATGGAGGGCACCCGTGGATACGGTTAGCCATGGAAAGTGAAAGTTATGGTGGAAAAAGGAATAAACTTCATTTTCTATTTGGGAACCTCCTATGGCATATCTAACATCGAAAGTGTTCGGAACTCTAAGTCGTTTTCGTTGGTGGGATGGATACACCTCCCAAAATGTTTTTATCTCAATTTTTTCGCTTTGAGCTCTGGCACGTTTACAAATCCCTACTTCCCTCTGCGAATGGCCTTTCCTTTTACTTTATGCAATTTTTATTTTGAGTCTCCATCTTCTCTCATAAAAAGCACCAACTAGGAGGCAATATGATCGTACTTAAGTATTGGGTGTAGCTAATATTCCAGTGTGTTTCATGAATGGATCAATGTTTGAGCATGATGGGCTAGGGATAACTTGTTTTAGCATTAATATTTTGAAAGACATGATTGCTTGTTGATATGCTTGAGTATCTAAATTATTATGTCAAAACTAGACTATTGCTTTGAATCACATAAAAGTCCAAATGTCCATGCTATAAAGTAAAGAATATGTTATGACATGATGAACATCACTCCACATCAAAAAATTCTGTTTTTATCACTTACCTACTCGAGGACGAGTAGGAGTTAAGCTTTGGGAAGCTGATACATCTCCAATGTATCTATAATTTTTGATTTTTTCATGATGTTTTATTATCAATCTTGGATGTTTTATAATCATTTTATAGTCATTTTATATCATTTTTGGCATGAATTGGTTTTAATACGTCACTTATAGTAGTAGTTTATTATTCTTATACTAATGGATCCCACGAATGCTTTGTTGAGTTTTGTGTGATTGAAGTTTTCAAGTTTTGGGTTATTTACGATGGATGAAGGAAGTATGTAAGAGCCTAAGCTTGGGGATGCCCAGGAATCCCAAGCTATTATCCAAGAATGAGCAACCAACTAAGCTTGGGGATGCCCCCGAGTGGCATCCCTGCTTTCTTCCAACAACTATCGGTATTTTACTCGAGATTATATTTTTATTCGTCACATGATATGTGTTTTTCTTGGAGTGTCTTGTATGATATGTGTCTTTGCTTGTTTTATTGTGTTTTAAGTCATCAATCATTGCTGTACACACTTATTTGAGAGAGCCAAAATTATGTCATGGCTCGTTAGAATTGCTCTCTATGCTTCACTTAAATCTTTTATGAGTTAGGACTTGCTCTAGTGCTTAACTTATATCTTTTTGAGCATGGTGTGCTTTCTTTTTGAAGAAATGCTCTCTTGCTTCACTTAGATTTATTTGAGAGTTAGCAAAATTTTGAAGAAATTCTCTCTTGCTTCACTTAAATTATTTTGAGAGAAACAAAATTTGTTATGCTCATGATCTTCACTTAAATTTGTTTGAGCTTATGAAAAGCAACACAAGAAAATTAGTCCCAAAGTGATAGATATCCAAGAAGGATAAAGCAGAAGAAAAATGTCATGAAGTTCATTGGATAAAATAAACTTGATTCTTAGTAATAGTTTTGAGATATGATGATGTGATATGTGAATTATGTTGATGAGTAATTATGCTTTAGTAAGAATATTGGTGTTAAGGTTTGTGATTCCCTATGCATGCATGAAAGTCAATAATCATGCAATGAAAATTATATCCTACTTGTGGTGCATTATTCGGTGTTAATTATGCTTAATGCTTGCTAATGAGATTATTCGTTTCTTGGTTGGTCGCTTCCCAATCTTTTGCTAGCCTTCATTTTTGCACCAAGTATGACCTCTACTTGTGCATCCAAAATCCTTTAAACCAGTTTTGCCACATGAGTCCACTATATCTACCTATATGCAGTATTATTTTGCCGTTCTAAGCAAATTTTCATTTTCCATCTCTAATTTTAAAAATAAACTTCTCTTTTGTGTGTTTGTTTTGCTCGCGGAACGGTAACAGGTGGCTAATATTTTCCATGTTAGATGTGTTATTCTCAAGATGAGTGTTTATTCATTTTTCATTGCACGAGAGTAAGGCAAAGCTATTACGGATGCCCAGTCCTGAAATGCAAAAATAAATGAATTTACTTTATATTGTCAAATAATAAATTCCTTGGAAAGTGTTGGTATGGAGGGCACCCATGGATATGGTTAGCCATGGAAAGTGAAAGTTATGGTGGAAAAAGGATTATACTTCATTTTCTGTTTGGGAACCGCCTATGGCATATCTAGCATCAAAAGTGTTTGGAACCCTAAGTCGTTTTCATTGGTGGGATGGATACACCTCCCAAAATGTTTTTATCTCATTTTTTCGCTTTGAGCTCTAACACCTCTACAAATCCCTACTCCCCTCTGCGAATGGCCTTTCCTTTTACTTTATGCAATTTTTATTTTGAGTCTCCTTCTTCTCTCATAAAAAGCACCAACTAGGAGGCAATATGATCGTACTTAAGTATTGGCTGTAGCTAATATTCGAGTGTGTTTCATGAATGGATCAATGTTTGAGCATGATGGGCTAGGGATAACTTGTTTTAGCATTGATATTTTGAAAGACATGGTTGCTTGTTCATATGCTTGAGTATCTTAATTATTATGTAAAAACTAGACTATTGCTTTGAATCACATAAAAGTCCAAATGTCCATGCTATAAAGAAAAGAATATGTTATGACATGATGAACATCACTCCACATGAAAAATTCTGTTTTTATCACTTACCTACTCGAGGACGAGTAGGAGTTAAGCTTGGGGATGCTGATACATCTCCAACGTATCTATAATTTTTGATTGTTTCATGATGTTTTATTATCAACCTTGGATGTTTATAATCATTTTATAGTCATTTTATATCATTTTTTGGCACTAACCTATTGACATAGTTCCTAGTGCCAGTTCATGTTTTTTCCATGTTTTTTCATCACATGAAATCAACATCAAACGAAGTCCAAATGACACGAAACTTTACAGAGATTTTTTATGGGACAAAAGGAAGATGTTGGGCCCTGGTTGCACCTGGGGGAGTACCGAGGAGGGGACAACCCACCAGGGCGCGCCAGGAGGCCCTGGCGCACCCTGGTGGGCTGTGCCCACCTCGAGTACCCCCGAACCGCCTCTTTGCTCTATAAATACCCCAAAAATCCCAGAACCCTAGGGGAGTCGAAGAAATATTCATCCAGCCGCCGCATAGTCCAGAACCACCAGATCCAATCTAGACACCATATCGGATGGGGTTCACCACCTCCATTGGTGCCTCTCCGATGATGCGTGAGTAGTTCTTTGTAGACCTTTGGGTCCGTAGTTAGTAGCTAGATGGCTTCATCTCTCTCTTCTGATTCTCAATACAATGGTCTCTTGGAGATCCATATGTTGTAACTCTTTTGTGGTGTGTTTGTTGGGATCGATGAACTTTGAGTTTATGATCAGATCTATCTTTTTATATCCGTGAAAGTTATTTCAGTTTCTTTGATCTCTTATATGCATGGTCTCTTATAGCCTCATATTTCTTCTCCGATATTTGGATTTTGTTTGGCCAACTTGATCTATTTATCTTGCAATGGGAAGAGGTGCCCGGTAGTGGGTTCGATCTTACTTTGCTTGATCCCAGTGACAGAAAGGGAACCAACACGTACGTATCGTTGCTACTAAGGACCGAGATCTATATCTACCGCCATATAGATAAACGAATCTTGTGCACATCATGTCGTCGTTCTTATTGCATTACTCCGTTTTTCCATGAACTTAATACACTAGATGCATGCTAGATAGTGGTCGATGTGTGGAGTAATAGTAGTAGATGCAGGCAGGAGTCGGTCTACTAATCTTGGACGTGATGCCTATGTAATGATCATTGCTTGGATATTGTCATAATTATTTGAGGTTTTATCAATTGCCCAACAGTAATTTGTTTACCCACCGTTTGCTATTTTTCTCGAGAGAAGCCACTAGTTAAACCTACAGCCCCTGGGTCTTCTTTCTCATATTATTTGCCTTTGCGATCTACCTTTTATTTGCTTTTATTTTCAGATATATTTATCCAAAACCCCAAAAATAACTTTGCTGCAATTTATTGTTATTTATTTTGTTCGCGTCCGATCTATCAATCTACTACAAGTTTACCTCACGTCCATTTGCCTATCTTGAGGTGCCGTACCCCGGAAGGGATTAGCAGCCCCTTTAACACGTCGGGTTGCGAGAAGTTATTATTTGTGTGCAGGTGCTATTTACATTGTGTTGCTTGGTTCTCCTACTGGTTCGATAACCTTGGTTTCATATCTGAGGGAAATACCTACTGCTACTGTGCTGCATCATCCCTTCCTCGTTGGGGAATACCGATGTAGCTTCAAGCAACATCAGGCGGCCTTACTGTTCTCCTCCCATTCCCCTCCCTCCCGCAGACCTCCACCAACGCCATGGTGCAGAATGATCATCTTCCACTAGTCTTCAAGTTTGGTGAAGTCGACTCCGAGCCGGAGGAGATAGAAAATAAGGAGGAATGGGGCCTCATGGACATGGCCCAAAACGAGCTGGCCGCGGCGGTTGCTGTCCCCACTCCCCTCCCAGCTCCCATCCCCACGCCCGCGCTAGAGACCATCCCCGTAGCATTGACGGGCTGGTCGCCGAGCACTATCGCAGAGTTGGAAGCCGCGGGCGTCAGCGAGGTCTCCGCAGACCCGCGCGAGCTCATGTACATGCCAGCGCCAGTACCCGTGCGCGCCTCTCCAGCCACCATGGCACCGGCCCACGTGCGTTTGGCTGCACCCACCGCGCTCGTGCCCCTGCCTGTGGACGCCCCTCCACCCACCGCGGTGCCGGTCCCCATGCGTTTGGCTGCACCCACCACGCCCGTGCCCGTGCGCGCGCCCCCCTCAGCGGCATGGGACACTACCGTCGACTGCTACCGCTCAGCGGCGCCAGTTGCCGTCCTCTCCCGCCCCGCCCGTCGATCGCGCGACGACATGATTTGATTTACAAGTGAAGAACATTTTGTGCTGCCTTGAAGACTTCAACAATGGCGTCCCAGAGGACGACAACGACAAGACGGCGCGGCACACCGCCTCCGCCGCCGTTAGGAATAGTTTTTTTGGGGTTTAATACTTTATCTTGAATTCTCGATCATATGAACATAAATTCACGGTGTGACTGGATGAAAGATATGGTTTGAATGAACTTGCGTTTTTATCTCTTAATGTACAAACATATCAAACGATTTTCTTATGAAAAAAATGTCAATGGTTTTTAAATAGAAAACACTCATCGCAAACGTTTTAGTTAGACCACCCATATGCAAAACTACAGCTTCCCCAGGAAGCCAAGGAAAAAATGTGCTGACCAGGATTTCTGCAGCTCTTGATCACAAATGTTTTAGATAGAACACCTGTATGCAAAGTGAGAGCTATGGTTTTCCCCCGCAGTGCAGGATTTGTGCATCCCTTCAACGCAAACGGTTGTTATGCATGACCCATGTGCAACCAGGTAGAAACAATTGGGTAAGATTTGCATCTGTCATTTTGGGTATGTTGCCATTTGTCAAACTAGAAAGATGGACATTTGTTTATCTAGTAACATTGCCATTTGTCAACCTTGTAACACTACGATTTGTCAAAATATACAGCTAAAAATCACTACTAGCACTATCTAATTTTTGCAACTAAAATCACTAGCACTGTTCATATGGACACCACTAGCAGGCGTGAATTGATGGATGCATATGCAAATGTACCATTGATTACATACAACATGTCAACAACCCACAACGACAACGAGGATACACATTGGATTATAGATCATTTCCAATAAAACATTCTAGTAAAGTAAAGTTTTTCTCACACAACAAATAACAAAGCGATGAAATTAAGTTTAGCTCAACCACTCGTCGGCGTTGGAAACGCTTGCTTTGAACCAGAAGTGATTCTGTAGGAAGGGCTAGCTACTGTCAATCTCGAGACCAACGCAGGACTTATCATCCAGGCTGAAGCGGCCTATGTCAGGACCCATATTGGGATGGTAGGGAAGCATAGCAATGTCCAAGGTATAGATACAGTTGCTTCTCATAAATGGCAGTAACGTTGTGTCAACAGTAGCTGGATCGCCTTTCACCATCATTGGATAGTTTTGTCCAAGGAAGAGCGAGTTTCCTCTAAGACTTGCAATACTGAAACAAGGAGAAGGTGTTGGCGCTAGTACACTAGTATCTATCCCGAATACCCTGCAACGGATGTTGGAATAGGTCCGGAGAGTGCGACCATGCGAGACAACATCTGCTTCCTTAGTAACATCAGCAGTGCCCTATATACAGACAAGAAGAGGTGATCCATCGGAATAAGTTGTCAGGCGCCACTAAGTATATGGGTTCTGCTCGTCCTCATGCTCATGATCATCAGCATCGTCACCTCCCCCTTGGTTATAATTTTTTTCAAGTATAGGTGGTGGAATGTTCACAGGACCTTGGAAACACAAGAAGGTTAATTAGTAAAGGGAAACTAGCTAGCCCGCATGCATGTGGATGAAACAATTATAATTACGGTGGAAGACAAACTGAAGGAAATATGCCCTAGAGGCAATAATAAAGTTATTATTTATTTCCTTATTTCATGATAAATGTTTATTATTCATGCTAGAATTGTATTAATCGGAAACATAATACAAGTGTGAATACATAGACAAACAGAGTGTCACTAGTATGCCTCTACTTGACTAGCTCATTAGTCGAAGATGGTTATGTTTCCTAACCATAGACATGAGTTGTCATTTGATAAACGGGATCACATCATTAGGGGAATGATGTGATTGACTTGACCCATTCCATTAGCTTAGCACTTGATCGTTTAAGTTTACTGCTGTTGCTTTCTTCATGACTTATACATGTTCCTATGACTATGAGATTATGCAACTCCCGATTACCGAAGGAACACTTTGTGTGCTACGAAATGTCACAACATAACTGGGTGATTATAAAGGTGCTCTACAGGTGTCTCCGATGGTACTTGTTGAGTTGGCATAGATCGAGATTAGAATTTGTCACTCCGGTTGTCGGAGAGGTATCTCTAGGCCCTCTCGGTAATGCACATCACTATAAGCCTTGCAAGCAATGCGACTAATGAGATAGTTGCGGGATGATGCATTACGGAACGAGTAAAGAGACTTGCCGGTAACGAGATTGAGCTAGGTATTGAGATACCGACGATCGAATCTCGGGCAAGTAACATACCGATGATGAAGGGAACAACATATGTTGTTATGCGGTTTGACCGATAAAGATCTTCGTAGAATATGTAGGAGCCAATATGAACATCCAGGTTCCGCTATTGGTTATTCACCGGAGATGTGTCTCGGTCATGTCTACATAGTTCTCAAACCCGTAGGGTCCACACACTTAAAGTTCTGTGACGATCGGTATTATGAGTTTATATGTTTTGATGTACCGAAGGTAGTTCGGAGTCCCGGATGTGATCACGGACATGACGATGAGTCTCGAAATGGTCGAGACATAAAGATTGATATATTGGAAGGTTATATTCGGACACCGGAAGGGTTCCGAGGGTTACCGGATAAATACCGTAGTACCGGGGGTTACCGAAACCCCCCCGGGGCTTAATGGGCTTACATGGGCCTTAGTGGAAATAGAGGGCAGCAAGGGGAGTGTGGGGCGCACCCCCCAAGGCCCAAACTGAATTGATTTAGGGCAAGGGGGGTCAGCCCCTCTTTCCTTCTCCTCCTCTCCCTTCCCCCCCCCCCTCTCCTACTCCTACTAGGAAAGGAGGAGTCCTACTCCTGGTGGGAGTAGGACTCCCCTGTCGGTGTCAAAACCAGCGGATCTCGGGTAGGGGGTCCCGAAATGTGCGTCTAGGCCGGATGGTAACAGGAGGCAAGGGACACGAAGTTTTACCCAGGTTCGGGCCCTCTCGATGGAGGTATAACCCTACGTCCTGCTTGATTAATATTGATGATATGGGTAGTACAAGAGTAGATCTACCATGAGATCGAGGAGGCTAAACCCTAGAAGCTAGCCTATGGTATGATTGTTGATGTATCTGTTGTCCTACGGACTAAAACCCTCTGGTTTATATAGACACCAGAGAGGGTTAGGGTTACACAAAGTCGGTTAGAATGGTAGGAGATCTTCATATCCGTATCGCCAAGCTTGCCTTCCACGCCAAGGAAAGTCCCTTCCGGACACGGGACGGACTCTTCAATCTTGTATCTTCATAGTCCAGGAGTCCGGCTATCCGAACACTCCCTAATCCAGGACTCCCTCAGTAGCCCCTGAATCAGGCTTCAATGACGACGAGTCCGGCGCGCAGATTGTCTTTGGCATTGCAAGGCGGGTTCCTCCTCTAAATACTTCATAGAAGATTTTGAACACGAAGATAGTGTTCGGCTCTGCAAAATAAGTTTCCACATATTGCCATAGAGAGAATAATATTTACACCAATCTAATCTGCTGACTTATTCCGTAGCGTGTCACACCACGGCCAAGCCTTTATCCGAGTCGTTTCATTATCCCACCTCAGCGTGTCATGTGAGGCGGTTTCCTTGGCACGTCTTGTTAAAGCAGAGATCGTGTCCCCTTATCCCGAGATTCTCATCAATACGGGCGTGGGTAACCCAACCACGCCATTGATTACGGCGCTTGGAGATAAGCGAGTTTTACCAGGCTGGTCGGGATATGTAGTCGCGTCCACCCATATAAGGGGATAGGGATCCACCTTTTCACATACGCCTTCTTCCTCCTTCGCCTATCCATTCTTGCGCACTCGAGATCCAGCGCCTAAGTCCGCACTCCCCACCTCAACCTTCTCCAGCCATGTCCGGAGCGGGAGGCAAGTGGATGGTATCCTCCGTCACGGAGTGACATATCAAAAAGCTGAGGAAGGCCGGATACCTGTCTAACGACATCGCGTACCGGCTCCCCGAAAAGGGGCAGCTCATCCCCACCCCTAGGCCCCATGAGAGGGTGGTGTTCCTCCCCCGTTTCCTCCGCGGACTGGGCTTCCCACTCCACCCATTTGTCCGAGATTGCAAAGAATGACAGGATTATCGTGGCTATTTTAGGGGCCACGTCTAAAGTGGCGACCCTTAAGCAGGTGCTGGTCGAGGCCGAGAAGAGGGCAGCCTCGGAGCGCACCAAGCGGGAGAAGTATGAGGCCGAGGTTGGCAAGGTGCGGCAAGAGCTCCAGGCTCTCATAGAAAAACATGAGAGTTTGGAGCTTGACTCAAAGACGCGAGCGTCCGAGCTCGCGGTTGCTATTGAAAATGCCAAGTCTGCCAAGGCCGAATCCCAGAAGACCCTCCAGGAGTTGGATGAAGTGAAGAAGATAGCGGCGGGTAAGGCATTCTTTATGCAAAGCAAACACATAAACGTGAGTTACTTGTTACTTACCCGAATCTGGAGCTCTCCAGGAGCGTTCGCAGATCCTCCCCGGAGTGTGTCCGATGCCGCCGCATTCTATCGAGCCGAGGAGGGCAGCTCAACAGAGAAGGTGTTCTGGTCTCAGTATGATGAGGCCGGACACCCTGTGCCCCTGAGCGACCAGCTGAAGCAACTGGTCGAGCTCCACAAGGCGGCCGAACAGGCCATGAAGGGCCTAATTGTTCGGCTGTGGCCTGGAGGGGCTCTGCCTGGGAGCTCTTTCAAGCTGGTGCGGCGGTTGGTGGAGGCCTATCCAAGGCTCGAAGTCATCAAGCGCTCCGTCTGCATTGAAGGTGTCCGTAGGGCCCTTGCCCGTGCTAAGGTGCACTGGGGCAAGCTGGATGCTGAGAAGCTGGTGAAGGACGGGCCACCGCCGGGGAAAGAGCATCGCAAGCCCAAGAATTACTATAAGGATGTTCTGAAGGGTGCCTGCCTTGTGGCAAATGAATGTTCTAGGGATGTAATTTTTGATTGAAACTTGCTTGTTTTGTCCTGTGCGCTGAAAACTTGTTTATATGCACTAAGCAATGCTGTTGGAATTTAAAATATTACCTTCTGTGCGACTGTTTATCAATTCTGAGAGATGGCGAGTCGTCAGCTTCTGCCCCCATGCCTCTAGTGTTGGGGTGTTCGGGGATAAACCTGAGCGCTCTTTTTCCCATGTTTGGGTCCTTCGAGGGAGGCGCTCAGCCCAACGAACAAGGCAATCGGACTATAATGCGTGAACACCCTCACTTAGCCATAGAATTCTATAATTTTAAATTTCGGCGAAGCCCCTGGTATTCGGAAGACCGAGTTCGGGGCGCTATCCAGGCCTTGGCCAGACAGAGCCGGCTCCTCGCCCTAAGCGGCATAAGTCTTTAGGGACTCGAAAAACCTCTCGAACAGCGACCAGCTCTCGCTTCATCATGACAGTCAGTTTTAGCTTTCTCCACTGAGGTGCTCGACCCAGCTCAACTGGGGCACAATCGCAGTGGTTCTCCTAGTGCTACCTTAGCCGATATAGCGGAACGTAAGGCACCAAAACATAGGAGCCGGGCAAACCCAACTATTGACCCAAGACATGATTCGGAGCCGATGCATATAATGCTATAAGTTCGGGGTGCCGCACTTGTTAAAGTGTTCGGACTTCTTACACCATATTGAGGGGTACTAAAGCCCCTGGCGTATTTTGGCCGTACCAACGTGTACGGGTCCAACATGTCGTTAAGGAACATATATAGTGAAAAAGGTAATGCAAAAATAGACGAAAGCTATGCATTGTTTATTAAAAAGGGGTGCGATCAAGGCAGAACGATACAAGTAATGCGATAAGTGGAAGGTTGGACTAGTTAACATGTCCGCTCCAGGGGCAAGCTGTGGAATAGTATGCGGAACGGGTATACTGCTCGTGATAGAGACCACCTGGGAGTTCCATAATGCGGTGTGGCTTGTCTGCTGGCCTGGTTCTTGCATCGTTTGTGCGGCAATTGAACTGCTGAACAGGCCTTCCGAAGGATGGAGTCCTGAAAGTAAGAGAAAATTAAAAAATCGGCAGCCCCTGGTATGGTTTAAGCCGTGTTTTGGGCGTGCCGTGATGGTGCCCCTCCCCCTGTGCCCATGGTATCTCTAGAGCGTAGTTATGTACGCGAAGTACTGGCGTCACCTTTTTGCGAGGGTTGGGGTTGGGGCCGCATTGCTACGCCTGCTCGGATCGTGCCAGGCGGTCTTGTTGTAGGTTACTCCGGGCGCGCTTGACGGTGTCCAGTCGTTTAGTGGCCGAACTGGAGAACTGCCTGGAGAGGCTGCTTTGTACTTCCGTTGCAAGGGCTGCCGTGTGCTCCTCCGTTCGGACGGAGCGTACGGTGTTTCCATTGACCGTAATTACTCCTCGAGGTCCTGGCATCTTGAGCTTAAGGTATGCGTAATGCGGTACCGCATTGAACTTAGCGAATGCGGTTCGCCCGAGCAGTGCGTAATAACCACTGCGAAACGGGACTATGTCGAAGATTAACTCCTCGCTTCAGAAATTATCCGAAGATCCGAAGACCACTTCAAGTGTGACTGAGCCTGTACAGTTGGCCTCTACACCTGGTATTACGCCTTTAAGGGTCATTTTGATGGGTTTAATCCTCGAGGGATCTATGCCCATTTTCCGCCTTGTATCTTGGTAAAGCAGGTTCAGGCTGCTGCCGCCGTCCATAAGGACTCTAGTGAGATGAAATCTGTCAATAATTGGGTCTAGAACCAATGCGGCGAATCCGCCATGACGGATGCTAGTGGGATGGTCCCTTCGATCAAAGGTGATCGGGCAGGAGGACCATGGGTTGAACTTTGGGGCGACTGGCTCTACCGCGTATACGTCCCTTAACGCGCGCTTCCGCTCCCTTTTGGGGACGTGGGTTGCGTATATCATGTTCACCATCCGCACTTGTGGGGGAAAACCCTTCTGTCCACTGTTGTTCGGCGGCCGGGGCTCCTCGTCGTCATTGCTATGTAGCCCCTTGTCTTCATTTTCAGCGTTTAACTTGCGTGCCTGCTTGAACACCCAACAGTCCCTGTTGGTGTGATTGGCTGGCTTTTCGGGGGTGCCATGTATCTGGCATGAGCGGTCGAGTATTCGGTCCAAACTGGACGGGCCCCTAGGATTCCTTTTGAATGGCTTTTTCCGCTGACCGGATTTAGAGCCTCTGAATCCGGCATTAACTGCCGTATCCTCAGCATTGTCGCCGTTAATGCGGCGCTTCTGCTTGTTGCGACGCGACCTGCCACTACTGTCCCTGGTGTCCGAATTACCAGGGTTCTTGGTCATATTGTTGCTACGAGCAAGCCAGCTGTCTTCTCCCGCGCAAAAGTGGGTCATGAGTGTCGTGAGTGCTGCCATAGATTTCGGCTTTTCCTGTCCAAGGTGCCGGGCCAGCCACTCGTCACGGATATTGTGTTTGAAGGCTGCTAGGGCCTCAGCGTCCGGACAGTCGACTATTTGATTTTTCTTTGTTAGGAACCGTTTCCAGAATTGCCTGGCCGGTTCCTCTAGCTGCTGAATTACGTGACTTAGGTCATCGGCGTCTGGGGGTCGCACATAAGTGCCCTGCAAATTGTCGAGGAATGCGTCTTCCAGGTCCTCCCAACAACTGATTGATCCTGTTGGAAAGCTGTTAAGCCAATGCCGAGCTGGTCCTTTAAGCTTGAGTGGGAGGTATTTGATGGCGTGGAAATCATCGCCGCGGGCCATGTGGATATGAAGGAGATAATCCTCGATCCATACCGCAGGATCTGTTGTGCCATCATATGATTCGATGTTTACGGGTTTGAAACCCTCGGGGATTTGATGATCCATTATTTCGTCTGTAAAGCAGAGTGGGTGTGCGGTGCCTCTGTACTGGGCTATATCATGACGTAGCTCCAATGAGCCTTGTCTACTGTGTTCGGCCCCGCCGAATTTGTGGCCGGCGTGACGGTTACCGTCTCGAGCCGTGGGGCGCCCACGCGATCAGTAGATCAATCTTGTTTGCCTTGCCTTGTCCTCCAACATGTCTCGTAAGTCCGACGCATATTCCCGTGCCTTGGTACGGGGTGCGGCTTGAGTGGAGGGCCGAGAGGCCTCTCTGTCGCGACCACGAGGTGGCCGGTCGGCTGCATCAAGTGCTTCCTCCTCTAATCAGTGTAGCAACCTGCGCTTTGGGTAGCTCTTGGAGGGGCGTTCGAGTTTATGCTCTTCGGCTGCAAGGACTTCAGTCCATCTGTCGACTAGCAAATCTTGATCAGCTCTAAGCTATTGCTGTTTTTTCTTGAGGCTTCTTGTCGTGGCCATAAGCCTACATTGAAAACGTTCTTGCTCGACGGGATCCTCTGGCACGACGAATTCGTCGTCGTCGAGGCTTGCCTCGTCTTCGGAGGGAGGCATATAATTATCGTCCTCGACCTCTCTGTCTGCCGCTCTCTCATGAGGGCTGGTTTCTCCATCCTCCTGTGCTAAATCTTGCTGGAGGGGGTTTTCTTCGGCGCTTTCCAGAGTATTATTATCTCCTGTGCTGGAATCACCGTGTTTGTTTTGGCGGGATTTTGAGCGGCGCCGCTGACGCCCGCGCTTAGGCTGTTTCTTGGAGGGGTCATCCTCCGCTGTTCCATCGCCATCTCCCTCTTTTGGGGTGTCCACCATGTATATGTCATATGACGAGGTGGCTTTCCAGGGCCTAGTAGGCGCTGGTTCTTCATCATCTCCTTCATCGGCGTCCATACCGTCGATGTCTTCGGAGTCGAAGTCGAGCATGTCGGTTAAGTCATCGATAGTGCCTACAAAGTGGGTGGTGGGCGGGCTTTGAATTTCTTCATCGTTCGTACCCCAACCTTGCTGGCTGTAGTCTGGCCAGGGCTCTCCTAATAAAGAGAGAGACTTCAGTGACTTCAGGATGTCGCCGAGAGGCGAGTGCTGAAAGATGTCCGCGGCAGTGAACTCCATGACCGGCGCCCAATCGGATTCGATCGGCAGGGGCACGGAGGGTTCGGAGTCCGGAGAGGAGTCCGGCTCCTTGGAGTCACGAGTCTCGCAGAGTATGGGGATGGTGTTCGGCTCAATCGCCGTTGGGATCGCAGCCCCCGAGGTGGCGTCCAACTGCCCATCCTCGATCGACACAGTTGGCTCCGAATTAAGGGTCGGAGCTGACGCGGGTGCGGCCTCCAGGGCACTATTCAGTGGCAGAGCTAAATCATGCTCGTCGTGACAGTGCGGCGCGCTCGACAGTGGCTCGAATCCGTCGAAGATCAAGTCCCCGCGGATGTTAGCCGTGTAGTTTAAACTCCCAAATCTGACCTGACGGTCAGGGGCGTAGCTTTCGATCTGCTCCAGACGGCCAAGCGAATTGGCCCGCAGTGCGAAGCCGCCAAAGACGAAGATCTGTCTGGGGAGGAAGGTCTCACCCTGGACTGCATCGCTATTGATGATCGTAGGAGCCATCGAGCCTGACGGCGATGACACAGATGAACTCTCAATGAAAGCACCAATGTCGGTGTCAAAACCGGCGGATCTCGGGTAGGGGGTCCCGAACTGTGCGTCTAGGCCGGATGGTAACAGGAGGCAAGGGACACAAAGTTTTACCCAGGTTCGGGCCCTCTCGATGGAGGTAAAACCCTATGTCCTGCTTGATTAATATTGATGATATGGGTAGTACAAGAGTAGATCTACCACGGGATCGAGGAGGCTAAACCCTAGAAGCTAGCCTATGGTATGATTGTTGATGTATCTGTTGTCCTACGGACTAAAATCCTCCAGTTTATATAGACATCGGAGAGGGTTAGGGTTACACAAAGTCAGTTACAATGGTAGGAGATCTTCATATCCGTATCGCCAAGCTTGCCTTCCACGCCAAGGAAAGTCCCTTCCGGACACGGGACAGAGTCTTCAATCTTGTATCTTCATAGTCTAGGAGTCCGTCTAAAGGTATAGTCCGGCTATCTGAACACCCCCTAATCTAGGACTCCCTCACCCCCTCTTGGCGCACCTCTCCTTGGCCGGCCACCTCCTCCCTCCCTCCTTTATATACGGGAGCAGGGGGTACCCTAGAACACACAAGTTGATCATTGATCTTTCCCAAACCGTGTGTGGTGCCCCCTCCACCATAATCCACCTCGGTCATACTGTAGTGGTGCTTAGGCGAAGCCCTGCAAGGATAGCTTCATCAACATTGTCACCACACCATCGTGCTGACGAAACTCTCCCTCGAGCTCTACTAGATCGTGAGTTCGCGGGACGTCACCGAGTTGAACGTGTGCTGAACGTGGAGGTGTTGTACGTTCGGTACTGAGGATCAATCGATCGTGAAGACGTACGACTACATCAACCGCGTTGTCATAACGCTTCCGCTTAACGGTCTACGAGGGTACGTGGACGACATTCTCCCCTCTCGTTGCTATGCATCACCATGATCTTGCGTGTGCATAGGAATTTTTTTGAAAGTACTACGTTCCCCAACAGTGGCATCTGAGCCAGGTTTGTGTGTAGATGTTATATGCATGAGTAGAACACAAGTGAGTTGTGGGCGATACAAGTCATACTGCTTACCAGCATGTCATACTTTGGTTCGGTGGTATTATTGGATGAAGCGGCCCGGACCGACATTATGCGTATGCTTACGCGAGACTGTTTCTACCGACGTGCTTCACACACAGGTGGCTGGCGGGTGTCAGTTTTCCCAACTTTAGTTGAACCGAGTGTGGCTACCCCCGGTCCTTGAGAAGATTAAAACAGCACTAACTTGACGAACTATCGTTGTGGTTTTGATGCGTAGGTAAGAACGATTCTTGCTCAGCCCGTAGCAGCCACGTAAAACTTGCAACAACAAAGTTGAGGACGTCTAACTTGTTTTTATAGGGCATGTTGTGATGTGATATGGTCAAGACATGATGCTATATTTTTGTATGAGATGATCATGTTTTGTAATGGAGTTATCAGCAACTGGCAGGAGCCATATGGTTGTCGCTTTATTGTATGTAATGCTATCGCCCAATAATTGCTTCACTTTATCACTAAGCGGTAGCGATAGTCGTAGAAGCAAAAGTTGGCGAGATGACAATGATGCTACGATAGAGATCAAGGTGTCACGCCGGTGACGATGGTGATCTTGACGGTGTTTTGGAGATGGAGATCAAAGGCACAAGATGATGATGGCCATATCATATCACTTATATTGATTGCATGTAACGTTTATCCTTTATGCACCTTATTCTGTTTTGTTTGACGGTAGCATTATAAGATGATCCCTCACTAAATTTCAAGGTATAAGTGTTCTCCCTGAGTATGCACCATTGCGAAAGTTCATCGTGCCGAGACACCACATGATGATCGGGTGTGATAAGCTCTACGTTCAAATACAACGGGTGTAAGCAAGTTTTGCACACGCAGAATACTCGGGTTAAACTTGACGAGCCTAGCATATGCAGATATGGCCTCGGAACACTGAGACCGAAAGGTCGAGCGTGAATCATATGGTAGATATGATCAACATAGTGATGTTCACCATTGAAAACTACTCCATCTCACGTGATGATTGGACATGGTTTAGTTGATTTGGATCATGTGATCACTTAGATGATTAGAGGGATGTCTATCTAAGTGGGAGTTCTTAAGTAATATGATTAATTGAACTTTAATTTATCATGAACTTAGTCCTGATAGTATTTGCATATCTATGTTGTAGATCAATAGCTTGCGATGTAGCTCCCCATTTATTTTTTTGATATGTTCCTAGAGAAAAACTATGTTGAAATATGATAGTAGCAATGATGCGGACTAGGTCTGTGATTTGAGGATTATCCTCATTGCTGCACAAAAGAATTATGTCCTTGATGCATCGCTAGGTGACAGAGCAATTGCAGGAGCAGACACAGACGTTATGAACGTTTGGCGAGTTTGATATGATGACTACTTGATAGTTTAGTGCACCATGCTTTACGGCTTAGAATTGGGGCTTCAAAGACGTTTTGAACGCCACAGAGCATATAAGATGTTCTAAGAGTTGAAATTGGTATTTCATACTCATGCCCGTGTCGAGAGGTAGAAGACCTCTGACAGTACTTTGCCTACAAGATGGAGGATAATAGCTCAACTAGTGAGCATGTGCTCAGATTGTGTGGGTACTACAATCACTTGAATCAAGTGGGAGTTAATCTTCCAGATAAGATAGTGATTGACAGAGTTCTCTAGTCACTATCACCAAGTTACTGGAACTTCGTGATGAACTATAATATGCAAGGGATAACGGAAACGATTCCCAAGTTCTTCGTGATGCTAAAATCGACGAAGGTAGAAATCAAGAAAAGCATCAAGTGTTGATGGTTGACAAGACCAGTAGTTTCAAGAAAAGGGCAAATGGAAGAAGGGGAACTTCAAGAAGAATGGCAAGCAAGTTGCTGCTCAAGTGAAGAAGCCCAAGTCTAGACCTAAGCCTGAGACTAAGTGCTTCTACTTCAAAGGGAGTGGTCACTGGAAGCAGAACTGCCCCAAGTATTTGGCGGATAAGAAGGATGGCAAAGTGTACAAAGGTATATTTGATATACATGTTATTGATTTGTACTTTATTAGTGTTTATAGCAACCCCTTAGTATTTGATACTAGTTCAGTTGCTAAAGATTAGTAACTCGAAACAGGAGTTGAAAATGAACAGAGACTAGTTAAGGGTGAAGTGACGATGTGTGTTGGAAGTGGTTCCAAGATTGATATGATCATCATCGCACACTCCCTATACTTTCAGGATTAGTGTTGAACCTAAATAAATGTTATTTGGTGTTTGTGTTAAGCATGAATATGATTTGATCATGTTTATTGCAATACAGTTATTCATTTAAAGTCAGAGAATAATTGTTGTTCTGTTTACATGAATAAAACATTCAATGGTCATACACCCAAGGTGAATGGTTTATTGAATCTTGATCGTAGTGATACACATATTCATAATATTGAAGCCAAAAGATGCAAAGTTAATAATGATAGTGCAACTTATTATGGCACTGCCTTTTAGGTCATATTGGTGTAAAGTGCATGAATAAAATCCATGCTGATGGGTTTTTGGAGTCACTTGATTATGAATCAGTTGATGCTTGCGAACCATGCCTCATAGGCAAGATGACTAAGACTTCGTTCTCCAGAACAATGGAGCAAGCAACTGACTTATTGGAAATAATACATACTGATGTATGCGATCCGATAAGTGTTGAGGCTCACGGTGGGTATCATTATTTTCTGACCTTCACAGATGATTTGAGCAGATATGGGTATATCTACTTAATGAAACATAAGTCTGAAACATTTGAAAAGTTCAAAGAATTACAGAGTGAAGTGGAAAATCATCGTAACAAGAAAATAAAGTTTCTACGATCTGATCACAGAGGCGAATATTTGAGTTACGAGTTTGGTCTTCATTTGAAACAATGCGGAATAGTTTCGCAACTCAGGCCACTTGGAACACCACAGCGTAATGGTATGTCCGAACATCGTAATCGTACTATATTAGATATGGTGCAATCTATGATGTCTCTTACCGATTTACCACTATCGTTTTGGGGTTATGCATTAGAGACAGCTGCATTCACGTTAAATAGGGCACCATCTAAATCCGTTGAGACGATGTCATATGAACTATGGTTTGGCAAAGAAACCAAAGTTGTCGTTTCTTAAAGTTTGGGGTTGCGATGCTTATGTGAAAAAGTTTCATCCTGATAAGCTCAAACCCAAATCGGAGAAATGTATCTTCATAGGATACCCAAAGGAGACAGTTGGGTACACCTTCTATCACAGATCCGGAGGCAAGACATTCGTTTCCTAGAATGGATCCTTTCTAGAGAAGGAGTTTCTCTCGAAAGAAGTGAGTGGGAGGAAAGTAGAACTTGATGAGGTAACTATACCTGCTCCCTTGTTGGAAAGTAGTTCATTACAAATATTTGTTCCTGTGACTCCTGCACCACTTAGTGAGGAAGCTAATGATAATGATCATGTAACTTCGGATCAAGTTACTACCGAACCTTGTAGGTCAACCAGAGTGAGATCCGCACTAGAGTGGTACGGTAATCCTGTTCTGGATGTCATGTTACTTGACCGTGACGAACCTACGAACTATGAGGAAGCGATGATGACCCAGATTCCACGAAATGGCTTGAGGTCATGAAATATGAGATGGGATCCATGTATGAGAACAAAGTATGGACTTTGATTGACTTGCCCGATGATCGGTGAGTCATTAAGACTAAATGGATCTTCAAGAGGAAGACGAACGCTGATAGTAGTCTTATTATCTACAAAGCTCGAATTGTCGCAAAATGTTTTCGAAAAATTCAAGGTGTTGACTACGATGAGATTTTCTCACTCGTATCGATGCTTAAAAGTCTGTCCAAATCATGTTAGCAGTTGCCGCATTTTATGAAATCTGGCAAATGGATGTCAAAACTGTATTCCTTCATGGATTTATTAAAGAAGAGTTGTATATGATGCAACCAAAAGGTTTTGTCGATCCTAAAGGTGCTAACAAAGTGAGCAAGGTCCAGCGATCCATCTATGGACTGGTACAAACATCTCGGAGTTGGAATATATGCTTTGATAAAGTAATCAAAGCATATGGTTTTATACAGACTTGTGATGAAGCCTGTATTTACAAGAAAGTGAGTGGGAGCACTACAACATTTTTGATAAGTATATGTGAATGACATATTGTTGATCGGAAATAATGTAGAATTTTCTGGAAAGCATAAAGGAGTGTTTGAAAAGAGTTTTTCAAAGAAAGACCTCGATGAAGCTGCTTACACATTGAGCATCAAGATCTATAGAGATAGATCAAGACGCTTGATAAGTTTTTTCAATGAGTACATACCTTGACAAGATTTTGAAGTAGTTCAAAATGGAACAGACAAAGAAGGAGTTCTTGCCTGTGTTGCAAGGTGTGAAGTTGAGTAAAGACTCAAAACCCGACCACAGCAAAAAATAGAAAGAGAATGAAAAGTCATTCCCTATGCCTCAGTCATAGGTTCTATAAAGTATGCTATGATGTTTACCAGTCCTATTGTATACCTTAGCATCATTCTGGCAAGGGAGTACAATAGTGATCTAGGAGTAGATCACTGGACAGCGGTCAAAATTATCCTTAGAGGACTAAGGAAATATTTCTCGGTTATGGAGGTGATAAAAGAGTTCATCGTAAAGAGTTACGTTGATGCAAGATTTTTACATCGATCTAGATAACTCCAAGTCTCGATCTAGATACATATTGAAAGTGGGAGCAATTAGCTAGAGTAGCTCCATGCAGAGCATTGTAGACATAGAAATTTGCGAAATACATGTGGATCTGAATGTTGCAGACCCGTAGGCTAAACTTCTCTCACAAGCAAAACATGATCACTCTTTGGGTGTTAATCACATAGCAATGTGAACTAGATTATTGACTCTAGTAAACCCTTTGGGTATTAGTCACATGGAGATGCGAACTAATCACTTAAAGATGTGAACTAGATTATTGACTCTAGTAAACCCTTTGGGTATTAGTCACACAGAGATGTGAACTAATCACATAAAGATGTGAACTAGATTATTGACTCTAGTGCAAGTGGGAGACTGACGGAAATATGCCCTAGAGGCAATAATAAAGTTATTATTTATTTCCTTATTTCATGTTAAATGTTTATTATTCATGCTAGAATTGTATTAACCAGAAACATAATACATGTGTGAATACATAGACAAACAGAGTGTCACTAGTATGCCTCTACTTCACTAGCTCGTTAATCAAAGATGGTTATGTTTCCTAACCATAGACATGAGTTGTCATTTGATAAACGGGATCACATCATTAGGAGAATGATGTGATTGACTTGACCCATTCCGTTAGCTTAGCACTTGATCATTTAAGTTTACTACTATTGCTTTCTTCATGACTTATACATGTTCCTATGACTATGAGATTATGCAACTCCTGATTATCGGATGAACACTTTGTGTGCTACCAAACGTCACAACGTAACCGGGTGATTATAAAGGTACTCTACAGGTGTCTCCGATGGTACTTGTTGAGTTGGTATAGATCGAGATTAGAATTTGTCACTCCGATTGTCGGAGTGGTATCTCTAGGCCCTCTCAGTAATGCACATCACTATAAGCCTTGCAAGCAATGTGACTAATGAGCTAGTTGCGGGATGATGCATTACGGAACGAGTAAAGAGACTTGCCGGTAACGAGATTGAGCTAGGTATTGAGATACCGACGATTGAATCTGGAGCAAGTGACATACCGATGACGAAGGGAACAACGTATGTTGTTATGCGGTTTGACCGATAAAGATCTTCGTAGAATATGTAGGAGCCAATATGAACATCCAGGTTCCGCTATTGGATATTGACCGAAGACATGTCTTAGTCATGTCTACATAGTTCTCGAACCCGTAGGGTCCGCACGCTTAAAGTTCTGTGACGATCGGTATTATGAGTTTATATGTTTTGATGTACTGAAGGTAGTTCGGAGTCCCGGATGTGATCACGTACATGACGAGGAGTCTCGAAATGGTCGAGACATAAAGAATAATATATTGTAAGGTTATATTCAGACATCGAAAGGGTTCCAAGGGTTACTGGATAAATATCGGAGTACCGGGGGTTACCGGAACCCCCCGGGGCTTAATGGGCTTAGATGGGCCTTAGTGGAAATAGAGGGCAGCAAGGGGAGTGTGGGGCACGCCCCCAAGGCCCAAACTGAATTGGTTTAGGGCAAGGGGGCCGCCCCTCTTTCCTTCTCCTCCTCTCCCTTTCCTTCCCCTCTCCTACTCCTACTAGGAAAGGAGGAGTCCTACTCCCGGCGGGAGTAGGACTCCCCCTCTTTGTGCGCCTCTCCTTGGTCGGCCACCTCCTCCCTCCCTCCTTTATATACGGGGGCAGGGGGGCACCCTAGAACACACAAGTTGATCATTGATCTCTCCCAAGCCGTGTGCGGTGCCCCCCTCCACCATAATCCACCCCGGTCATACTGTAGCAGTGCTTAGGCGAAGCCCTGCAACGGTAGCTTCATCAACATCATCACCACGCCCTCGTGCTGACGAAACTCACCCTCGAGCTCTACAGGATCGTGAGTTCGCGGGATGTCACCAAGCTGAATGTGTGGTGAACGCGGAGGTGCCGTACGTTCCTTGCTGAGTATCGGTCGATCGTGAAGATGTATGATTACATCAACTGCGTTGTCATAGCGCTTCCGCTTAACGGTCTACGAGGGTACATGGACGACATTCTCCCCTCTCGTTGCTATGCATCACCATGATATTGTGTGTCCGTAGTGTTGGCGAATATAGCAGAATTTTAAAATTTTCTACGCATCACCAAGATCAATCTATGGAGTTATCTAGCAACGAGGGAGAGGAGAGTGCATCTACATACCCTTGTAGATCACGCGCGGAAGTGTTCAAGAGAACGGGGTTGATGGAGTCGTATTCATCGTGATCCAAATCACCGATGACCTAGCGCCGAACGGACGGCACCTCCGCGTTCAACACATGTACGGTTGGCAAGAATGCTTCTCCAACTTGATCCAGCAAGGGGGAAGGAGAGGTTGATGAAGATGCAGCAGCACGATGGCATGGTGGTGGAAGCAACGGTGATCTCGGCAGGGCTTCGCCAAGCTCAGGGAGAGGGAGGAGTGTCACGGGAGGGAGAGGGAGGTGCCAGGGGCTAGGGTGCGTCTGCCCTCCCTCCCCCACTATATATAGGACCCCTAGGGGGGCACCGGCCATAGGAGATTGAATCTCCAAGGGGGCAGCGGCCAAGGGGGGTGGAGTGCCCCCCAAGCCAAGTGGGGCGCCCCCACCCCTAGGGTTTCCAACCCTAGGCGCAGGGGAGGCCCATGGGGGGGCGCACCAGCCCACTAGGGGCTGGTTCCCCTCCCACTTCAGCCCATGGAGCCCTCCGGGATAGGTGCCCCACCCGGTGGACCCCCGGGACCCTTCTGGTGGTCCCGGTACAATACCGATTACCTCCGAAACTTTCCTGATGCCCGAAACTTGACTTCCTATATATAAATCTTAACCTCCGGACCATTCCGAAACTCCTCATGACATCCAGGATCTCATCCGGGACTCCGAACAACTTTCGGGTTACCCTATGCTAATATCTCAACAACCCTAGCGTCACCGAACCTTAAGTGTGTAGACCCTACGGGTTCGGGAGACACGCAGACATGACCGAGACGACTCTCTGATCAATAACCAACAGCGGGATCTGGATACCCATGTTGGCTCCCACATGCTCCTTGATGATCTCATCGGATCAACCACGATGTCAAGGATTCAATCGATCTCGTATACAATTCCCTTTGTCAATCGGTACGTTACTTCCTCGAGACTCGATCGTCAGTATCCCAATACCTCATTCAATCTCGTTACCGGCAAGTCACTTTACTCATACCGTAATGCATGATCCCGTGATCAACCACTTGGTCACATTGAGCTCATTATGATGATGCATTACCGAGTGGGCCCAGAGATACCTCTCCGTCATACGGAGTGACAAATCCCAGTCTTGATTCGTGCCAACCCAACAGACACTTTCGGAGATACCTGTAGTGTACCTTTATAGTCACCCAGTTACGTTGTGACGTTTGGCACACCCAAAGAACTCCTACGGTATCTGGGAGTTGCACAATCTCATGGTTTAAGGAAATGATACTTGACATTCGGAAAAGCTATAGCAAATGAACTACACGATCTTTGAGCTGTGCTTAGGATTGGGTCTTGTCCATCACATCATTCTCCTAATGATGTGATCCCGTTATCAATGACATCCAATGTCCATAGTCAGGAAACCATGACTATCTTTTGATCAACGAGCTAGTCAACTAGAGGCTCACTAGGGACGTGTTGTGGTCTATGTATTCACACATGTATTACGATTTCCGGATAACACAATTATAGCATGAATAATAGACAATTATCATGAACAAACAAATATAATAATAACCATTTTATTATTGCCTCTAGGGCATATTTCCAACAGTCTCCCACTTGCACTAGAGTCAATAGTCTAGTTACATTGTGATGAATCGAACACCCATGCAGTTTTGGTGTTGATCATGTTTTGCTCTAGGGAGAGGTTTAGTCAAAGGATCTGCCACATTTAGGTCCGTATGTACTTTACAAATATCTATGTCTCCATTTTGAACACTTTCACGAATGGAGTTGAAGCAACGCTTGATATGCCTGGTCTTCCTGTGAAACCTGGGCTCCTTGGCAAGGGCAATAGCTCCAGTGTTGTCACAGAAGAGAGTCATCGGGCCTGACGCATTGGGTATGACTCCTAGGTCGGTAATGAACTCCTTCATCCAGATTGCCTCTTGTGCTGCCTCCGAGGCTGCCATGTACTCCGCTTCACATGTAGATCCCGCCACAACGCTTTGCTTGCAACTGCACCAGCTTACTGCCCCACCATTTAAAATATACATGTATCCCCGGTTTGTGACTTAGAGTCATCCAGATCTGTGTTGAAGCTAGCATCAACGTAACCCTTTACGACGAGCTCTTAGTCACCTCCATAAACGAGAAACATATCCTTAGTCCTCTTCAGGTACTTTAGGATATTCTTGACCGATGTCCAGTGTTCCATGCCGGGATTACTTTGGTACCTTCCTACCAAACTTACAGCAAGGTTTACATCAGGTCTGGTACATAGCATAGCATACATGATAGACCCTATGGCCGAGGCATAGGGGACAACACTCATCTTTTCTCTATCTTCTGTCGTGGTCGGGTATTGAGCCGTGCTCAATCTCGTACCTTGCAATACAGGCAAGAACCCCTTCTTTGACTGATCCATTTTGAACTTATTCAATATCTTGTCAAGGTACGTACTCTGTGAAAGACCAATGAGGCGTCTCGATCTATCTCTATAGATCTTGATGCCTAATATGTAAGCAGCTTCTCCATGGTCCTTCATTGAAAAACACTTGTTCAAGTAGGCCTTTATGCTTTCCAAGAATTCTATATCATTTCCCATCAACAGTATGTCATCCACATACAATATGAGAAATGCTACAGAGCTCCCACTCACTTTCTTGTAAATGCTGGCTTCTCCATAAGTCTGCGTAAACCCAAACGCTTTGATCATCTCATCAAAACGAATGTTCCAACTCCGAGATGCTTGCACCAGCCCATAAATCAAGCATTGGAGCTTGCACACCTTGTCAGCATTCTTAGGATCGACAAAACCTTCCGGCTGCATCATATACAATTCTTCCTTAAGGAAACCATTAAGGAATGCCGTTTTGACGTCCATTTGCCATATCTCATAATCATAGAATGCGGCAATTGCTAACATGATTCGGACGGACTTCAGCTTCGCTACGGGTGAGAAAGTCTCATCGTAGTCAACCCCTTGAACTTGTCGATAACCCTTAGCGACAAGCCGAGCTTTATAGATGGTTACATTACCATCCGCGTCTGTCTTCTTCTTAAAGATCCATTTATTTTCTATGGCTCGCCGATCATCGGGCAAGTCAGTCAAAGTCCATACTTCGTTTTCATACATGGATCCTATCTCGGATTTCATGGCTTCCAGCTATTTGTTAGAATCCGGGCCCACCATCGCTTCTTCATAGTTCGAAGGTTCACCGTTGTCTAACAACATGATTTCCAAGACAGGGTTGCCGTACCACTCTGGTGCGGAACGTGTCCTTGTGGACCTACGAAGTTCAGTAGCAACTTGATCTGAAGTTTCATGATCATCATCATTAACTTCCTCTCTAGTCGGTGCAGGCACCTCAGGAACAATTTTCCTGAGCTGCGCCACTCTCCGGTTCAAGAGGTAATACTTCATCAAGTTCTACTTTCCTCCCACTTATTTCTTTCGAGAGAAACTCTTTCTCTAGAAAGGATCCATTCTTGGCAACAAAGATCTTGCCTTCGGATCTGAGGTAGAAGGTATACCCAATAGTTTCTTTAGGGTATCCTATGAAGACGCATTTTTCCGACTTGGGTTCGAGCTTTTCAGGTTGAAGTTTCTTGACATAAGCATCGCATCCCCAAACTTTTAGAAACGACAGCTTAGGTTTCTTCCCAAACCATAATTCATACGGTGTCGTCTCAACGGATTTCGACGGAGCCCTATTTAAAGTGAATGCGGCAGTCTCTAAAGCATAGCCCCAAAATGACAGCGGTAAATCGGTAAGAGACATCATAGATCGCACCATATCCAATAGAGTGCGATTACGACGTTCGGACACACCATTACGCTGAGGTGTTCCAGGCGGCGTGAGTTGTGAAACTATTCCACATTTCCTTAAGTGTGTGCCAAATTCGTGACTCAAGTATTCTCCCCCACGATCTGATCGCAAGAACTTGATTTTCCTGTCACGTTGATTCTCAACCTCACTCTGAAATTCCTTGAACTTTTCAAAGGTCTCAGACTTGTGTTTCATTAAGTAGACATACCCATATCTACTCAAGTCATCAGTGAGGGTGAGAACATAACGATAGCCACCGCGAGCCTCAACACTCATTGTACCGCACACATCAGTATGTATGATTTCCAATAAGTTGGTTGCTCGCTCCATTGTTCCTGAGAACGGAGTCTTGGTCATTTTACCCATGAGGCATGGTTCGCACGTGTCAAATGATTCGTAATCAAGAGACTCCAAAAGTCCATCTGCATGGAGCTTCTTCATGCGTTTGACACCTATGTGACCAAGGCGGCAGTGCCACAAGTATGTGGGACTATCATTATCAACCTTACATCTTTTGGTATTCACACTATGAATATGTGTAACATTACGCTCGAGATTCATTAAGAATAAACCATTCACCAGCGGAGCATGACCATAAAACATATCTCTCATATAAATAGAACAACCATTATTCTCGGATTTAAATGAGTAGCCATCTCGAATTAAACGAGATCCTGATACAATGTTCATGCTCAAAGCTGGCACTAAATAACAATTATTGAGGTTTAAAACTAATCCCGTAGGTAAATGTAGAGGTAGCGTGCCGACGGCGATCACATCGACCTTGGAACCATTCCCGACGCGCATCGTCACCTCGTCCTTCGCCAGTCTCCGCTTATTCCGCAGCTCCTGCTTTGAGTTACAAATGTGAGCAACCGCACCGGTATCAAATACCCAGGAGCTACTACGAGTACTGGTAAGGTACACATCAATTACATGTATATCACATATACCTTTAGTGTTGTCGGCCTTCTTGTCCGCTAAGTATTTGGGGCAGTTCCGCTTCCAGTGACCACTTCCCTTGCAATAAAAACACTCAGTCTCAGGCTTGGGTCCATTCTTTGACTTCTTCCCGGCAGCTTGCTTACCGGGCGCGGCAACTCCCTGCCGTCCTTCTTGAAGTTCTTTTTAGCCTTGCCTTTCTTGAACTTAGTGGTTTTATTCACCATCAACACTTGATGTTCCTTTTTGATTTCCACCTCCGCTGATTTCAGCATTGAATATACCTCAGGAATGGTCTTTTCCATCCCCTACATATTGAAGTTCATCACAAAGCTCTTGTAGCTCGGTGGAAGCGATTGAAGGATTCTGTCAATGACCGCGTCATCTGGGAGACTAACTCCCAGCTGAGTCAAGCAGTTATGCAACCCAGACATTTTTTGAGTATGTGCTCACTTACATAACTATTTTCCTCCATCTTACAACTGAAGAACTTGTCAGAGACTTCATATCTCTCGACCCGGGCATGAGCTTGGAAAACCATTTTCAGCTCTTCGAACATCTCATATGCTCCGTGTCTCTCAAAACGCTTTTGGAGCCCCGGTTCTAAGCTGTAAAGCATGCCGCACTGAACGAGGGAGTAATCATCAGCACGTGACCGCCAAGCGTTCATAACGTCTTGGTTCTCTGGGATGAGTGCGTCACCTAGCGGTGCTTCTAGGACATAATCTTTCTTGGCAGCTATGAGGATGATCCTCAGGTTCCGGACCCAGTCCGTATAGTTGTTGCCATCATCTTTCAGCTTGGTTTTCTCTAGGAACGCGTTGAAGTTGAGGGCAACATTAGCGTGGGCCATTTGATCTACAAGACATAGTGTAAAGATTTTAGACTAAGTTCATGATAATTAAGTTCATCTAATCAAATTATTCAATGAACTCCCACTCAGATAGACATCCCTCTAGTCATCTAAGTGAAACATGATCCGAGTCAACTAGGCCGTGTCCGATCATCACGTGAGACGGACTAGTCAACATCGGTGAACATCTTCATGTTGATCGTATCTTCTATACGACTCATGCTCGACCTTTCGGTCTTCCGTGTTCCGAGGCCATGTCTGTACATGCTAGGCTCATCAAGTCAACCTAAGTGTATTGCGTGTGTAAATCTGGCTTACACCCGTTGTATTCGAACGTTAGAATCTATCACACCCGATCATCACGTGGTGCTTCGAAACAACGAACCTTCGCAACGGTGCACAGTTAGGGGGAACACTTTCTTGAAATTATTACGAGGGATCATCTTATTTAAGCTACCATCGTTCTAAGCAAATAAGATGCAAAACATGATAAACATCACATGCAATCAAATAGTGACATGATATGGCCAATATCATTTGCTCCTTTTGATCTCCATCTTCGGGGCTTCATGATCATCGTTGTCACTGGCATGACACCATGATCTCCATCATCATGATCTCCATCATCGTGTCTTCTTGAAGTTGTCTCGTCATCTATTACTTCTACTACTATGGCTAACGCTTTAGCAATAAAGTAAAGTAATTACATGACGTTTATGTTGACACGCAGGTCATAAATAAATTAAGACAACTCCTATGGCTCCTGCCGGTTGTCATACTCATCGACATGCAAGTCGTGATTCCTATTACAAGAACATGATCAATCTCATACATCACATATATCATTCATCACATCCTTTTGGCCATATCACATCACACGGCACATGCTGCAAAAACAAGTTAGACGTCCTCTAATTGTTGTTGCAAGTTTTTACGTGGCTGCTATAGGTTTCTAGCAAGAACGTTTCTTACCTACGCCAAAACCACAACGTGATATGCCAATTTCTATTTACCCTTCATAAGGACCCTTTTCATCGAATCCGATCCGACTAAGTGGGAGAGACAGACACCCGCCAGCCACCTAATGCAACTAGTGCATGTCAATCGGTGGAACCAGTCTCACGTAAGCGTACGTGTAAGGTCGGTCCGGGCCGCTTCATCCCACGATGCTGCTGAATCAAGATAAGAGTAGTAACGGCAAGTAAATTGACAATATCCACGCCCACAACTGCTTTGTGTTCTACTCGTGCATAGAAACTACGCATAGACCTAGCTCATGATGCCACTATTAGGGAACGTAGCAGAATTTTAAAATTTTCTACGCATCACCAAGATCAATCTATGGAGTTATCTAGCAATGAGGGAGAGGGGAGTGCATCTACATACCCTTGTAGATCGCGCGCGGAAGCGTTCAAGAGAACGGGGTTGATGGAGTCGTACTCGTCGTGATCCAAATCACCGATGACCTAGCGCCGAACGGATGACACCTCCGCGTTCAACACACGTACGGTTGGGAAGACGTATCCTCCAACTTGATCCAGCAAGGGGGGAGGAGAGGTTGATGAAGATCCAGCAGCACGACGGCGTGGTGGTGGAAACAATGGTGATCTCGGCAGGGCTTCGCCAAGCTCAGGGAGAGGGAGGAGTGTCACAGGAGGGAGAGGGAGGTGCCAGGGGATAGGGTGCGGCTGCCCTCCCTCCCCCCACTATATATAGGACCCCTAGGGGGGCGCCGGCCCTAGGAGATTGAATCTCCAAGGGGGGGCGGCGGCCAAGGGGGGTGGAGTGCCCCCCAAGCCAAGTTGGGCGCCCCCACCCCTAGGGTTTCCAACCCTAGGCGCAGGGAAGGCCCATGGGGGGGCGCACCAGCCCACTAGGGGCTGGTTCCCCTCCCACTTCAGCCCATGGAGCCCTCCGGGATAGGTGGCCCCACCCGGTGGACCCCCGGGACCCTTCCGGTGGTCCCGGTATAATACCGATTACCCCCGAAACCTTCCCGATGGCCGAAACTTGACTTCCTATATATAAATCTTAACCTCCGGACCATTCCGAAACTCCTCGTGACATCCAGGATCTCATCCGGGATTCTGAACAACTTTCGGGTTACCGTAGGCTAATATCTCAACAACCCTAGCGTCACCGAACCATAAGTGTGTAGACCCTACGGGTTCAGGACACACGCAGACATGACCGAGACGACTCTCCGGTCAATAACCAACAGCGGGATCTGGATACCCATGTTGGCTCCCACATGCTCCTCGATGATCTCATCGGATGAACCATGATGTCGAGGATTCAATCGATCCCGTATACAATTCCCTTTGTCAATCGGTACATTACTTGCCCGAGACTCGATCGTCGGTATCCCAATACCTCGTTCAATCTCGTTACCGGCAAGTCACCTTAGTCGTACCGTAATGCATGATCCCGTGATCAACCACTTTGTCACATTGAGCTCATTATGATGATGCATTACCGAGTGGGCCCAGAGATACCTCTCCGTCATACGGAGTGACAAGTCCCAGTCTCGATTCGTGCCAACCCAACAGACACTTTCGGAGATACCTGTAGTGTACCTTTATAGTCACCCAGTTACGTTGTGACGTTTGGCACACCCAAAGCACTCCTACGGTATCTGGGAGTTGCACAATCTCATGGTCTAAGGAAATGATACTTTACATTCGTAAAACCTATAGCAAACGAACTACACGATCTTTGAGCTATGCTTAGGATTGGGTCTTGTCCATCACATCATTCTCCTAATGATTTGATCCCGTTATCAATGCCATCCAATGTCCATAGTCAGGAAACCATGACTATCTTTTGATCAACGACCTAGTCAACTAGAGGCTCACTAGGGATGTGTTTTGGTCTATGTATTCACACATGTATTACGATTTCCGGATAACACAATTATAGCATGAACAATAGACAATTATCATGAACAAAGAAATATAATAATAACCATTTTATTATTGCCTCTAGGGCATATTTCCAACACGTAGGAATTTTTTTGAAATTACTACGTTCCCCAACACAAACATACTAAAAGCATCAGGATTCAATGCAAAAACAGTGCCACGAGCAGTGGTAACAAACACAAGACCCTCGTATTGAATTGCATCATAGTACTCATACAAAAATTGATTTTTGAGCAATATCCATCGAGGCGTGGAAGTAAGGATGGAAACAAGCTTGTCGAAGATAGCGACAACTTCATAGTTTGTGTAATTCCAAGAGCGGTTGGGAACTCGACATATTGCTATCTTCCGTAGACAACAGTCACCATGATCGTATTTGAACTCACATGGAATGCCGGTGTACTCAACCTCTGGGCAGTCTGAGATTTTTGGAAGTGGAACCCGATGACAAGTGTACACATTCACAAGTTCCCACTCGCAGTTGTACCCAATATAAACAACCCAATCTCCATTTGTGCCTGCCCAAGCCTTGCCCTCAAGCGATGGCATCTTAACATAACACGTATCATTATCAAGCAACATCAACTTGCACAAGGCGAGGCTTCCGCCATCCCCGTGCCAGTCAGTAGGGTCATGGCGAAGAAGATAGGGGAGATCAAACGGCTCCTGGACCCTTGGGTTGCTTGTAATGATGTTTTTAGTTGAGTCGATAATGGTCTTGAATGAACATGCCATGCTAGCCGAGGTGATGACATCGCACCGATCAATGAGTTCCTCCACCATGTAATCTTTTTGATCGGGGCAAGAATAACGGGGTCGTTTCCGGCTTGTTCCCTCCGTGGAGAAGAGGATCGAAAAATGGCAGAAGGAAGGGTGAAGGCAAATGGAGGGAGGAAGAGCGTGCGACAGCAGTTCCAAATCGAGAGGGAAAGGTGAAGAGGCGGTGGACGGTTGCCACGGTACAATAATAGGCTAGTGGGGAGTGAACAGTTGCCACAGAGGTCACACACTGACGACAAGGCCGAGTGAACCGCATGTCGTATATCGCACACACCTTGAGCTGGCTGACTGTTTCTTTTGTGTTGCCAAATCACAAACAGTTCATCCGAGTGAACCGTATGCTATACATCGCACACACCTTCATTTAGCTGCCGTTTCTTTTGTGTTGCCTAATCACAAATAGTTCATCCGAGTGAACCGTATGTTGTATATTGCACACACCTTCATCTGGCTGCCCGTTTCTTTTGTTCCTCCTCATCGCAAACAGTTAATTGAACTGAACCATATGCCCTGCATCGCACACGCAACTAAAATCCGAACTGTGGTTGATGCATCCGTTGATGTCTACTACACAACCTTCTTCTTGTAGACGTTGTTGGGCCTCCAAGTGCAGAGGTTTGTATGGCAGTCGCAAATTTCCCTCAAGTGGATGACCTAGGGTTTATCAATCTGTGGGAGGCATAGGATGAAGATGGTCTCTCTCAAACAACCCTGCAACCAAATAACAAAGAGTCTCTTGTGTCCCTAACACACCCTATACAATGGTAAATTGTATAGGTGCACTAGTTCGGCAAAGAGATGGTGCTACAAGTGCAATATGGATGGTAGATATAGGTTTTTGTAATCTGAAAATATAAAAACAGCAAGGTAACTAATGATAAAAGTGAGCGAAAACGGTATTGCAATGTGTTGAAACAAGGCCTAGAGTTCATACTTTCACTAGTGCAAGTTCTCTCAACAATAATAATATACTTGGATCATAAAACTATCCCTCAACATGCAACAAAGAGTCACTCCAAAGTCACTAATAGCGCAGAACAAATGAAGAGATTATTGTAGGGTACGAGACCACCTCAAAGTTATTCTTTCTGATCGATCTACTCAAGATTCCGTAGTAAAATAACACGAAGATATTCTTTCCGTTTGATCTATCCTAGAGTTCGTACTAGAATAACACCTTAAGACACAAATCAACCAAAACCCTAATTTCACATAGATACTCCAATGTCACCTCAAGTATCCGTGGGTATGATTATACGATATGCATCACACTATCTCAGATTCATCTATTCAACCAACACAAAGAACTTCAAAGAGTTCCCCGAAGTTTCTACCATAGAGTCAAGACGAAAACATGTGCCAACCCCTATGCATAAGTTTACAAGGTCACTGAACCCGCAAGTTGATCACCAAAACATACATCAAGTAGATCACGTGATATCCCATTGTCACCACAGATAAGCACTTGCAATACATACATCATGTGTTCTCAAATCCTTAAAGACTCAATCCGATAAGATAACTTCAAAGGGAAAACTCAATCCAACACAAGAGAGTAGAGAGGGAGAAACATCATAAGATCCAACTATAATAGCAAAGCTCGCGATATATCAAGATCATGCCGAATCAAGAGCACGAGAGAGAGAGAGATCAAACACATAGCTATTGGTACATACCCTTAGCCCCGAGGGTGAACTACTCCCTCCTCGTCATGGAGAGTGCCGGGATGATGAAGATGGCCACCGGAGATGGATTCCCCCCTCCGGCAGGGTGCCAGAACGGGTCTAGATTGGTTTTCAGTGGCTACAGAGGCTTGCGGCGGCGGAACTCCCGATCTAGGTTTCTTTCTGGAAGTTTAGGTATATATAAGAGGTGTTGAAGTCGGGAACAAGTCACGGGGGTCCCCGAGGCGTCCATGTGATAGGGGGCGTGCCCAGAGGGGTAGGGCGCGCCCCCCACCCTCGTGGTGGCCTTGGAACTCCTCTAGTCCATCTATGGTACCCCGTGGGCTTCTTCTGGTCCAAAAACAATCTCCGTGAATTTTTAGGTCAATTGGACTCCGTTTGATTTTCCTTTTCTGCGATACTCAAAAACAAGGAAAAACAGAAACTGGCACTAGGTTCTAGGTTAATAGGTTAGTCCCAAAAATCATATAAAACAACATATAAAGGCCCATTAAACATCTAAGATGGATAATATAATAGCATGAATACTTCATAAATAATAGATACGTTGGAGATGTATCAACATCCCCAAGCTTAATTCCTACTCGTCCTCAAGTAGGTAAATGATAAAAGAAATAATTTATGAAGTGTGAATGCCAGCAGGTGCACAAGTTTGATCAATGATAATTTCAATCACATTTTTAGCATCATTATATGTCATAATAGTAGCTCATCTTATAAAACTTCTCATGATCAAGTAACAAGCTATTCACATGTTAAAGCATAGACCATAAACTTTCTTGAAAACTAACAAGCTATGTTCTCAGTCATCAAACAATTGCAATTCATCTTATTTTCAGGAAGGGTCTATGTAAGAGCTTTGATTTACCAAATCCCACATACGCAACTATAATATAGTCTTCCATGATTGCTACCACTCAAATCATATTTTTAGAACAAATAGCATCCATCGAACATAGAGAAAGATAGGGGCTTAATGTTTCGCCTCCCAACATGTTTATCATGTAGATAATTGTCAACAATAATAATTCATGATCAAGTATATTTGAATGGCCATATATGCTTAGATATTTCCCCATCACATGATGCTTGCCAACTAAAAAGTAGGTTGGAATGAGAAGGAATACTACTGACTCTTGCATAAAAGTAAAAGATAGGCCCTTCATAGAGGGAACCAGGGATTTGCAGAGGTGCCAGAGCTCGAAGCTTTAAAACAAAGATGAAAATAATTTTGAGAGGTATGCTTTCATTGTCAACATAATGACCAAGAGTTCCCAATATCTTCCATACTAGATACATTATAGGCGGTTCCCAAACAGAAAGGTAAAGATTGTACTCCCCCTCCACCAACAATCACACTCCATGGCTTGTCCGAAACAACGGGTGCCGTCCAACTATCAACAATCCTGGGGGATTTTTGTTTAAATTATTTGTGATTTTATTTTTGATCTTTTGATCATAGGACTGGGCATCCTGTAACGCCCTCGATGCGGCTATATCTCCCACGTGTCGAAGCACAACTTAGAGGCATAACCGCATTGAAAGCAATGTCGTAAGTGAGGTAATCTTCACACAACCCATGTAATACATAAGGTAAAAGAGATACATAGTTGGCTTACAATCGCCACTTCACACAATTACATGAATAAAGCATTACATCAATCAGATACAATCAAGGTCCGACTGTGGAACCAAAATAAAAGAAGACTACCCCAAATGCTACACAGATCCCCGATGGACCCCGACTGGGCTCCAGTACTGATCAACTGGAACGAAACAACACAAAGGACAAGATCTTCATCGAGCTCCTCCTTGAGCTTGGTTGAGTCTCCTGCACGGTATCATCGGCACCTGCAAACTGGTTTTGGAAGTATCTGTGAGTCACGGGGACTCAGCAATCTCACACCCTCGTGATCAAGACTATTTAAGCTTATGGGTAAGGTAAAGGTATGAGGTGGAGCTGCAGCAAGCGACTAGCATATATGGTGGCTAACATACGCAAATGAGAGCGAGAAGAGAGAGCAAAGGCACGGTCAAACAACTATGATCAAGAAGTGATCCTAGAACAACCTACGTCAAACATTACTCCAACACCGTGTTCACTTCCCAGACCCCCGCCGAGAAGAGACCATCACGGTTACACACGCGCTTGGTGTATTTTAATTTAAGATCAACTTCAGGTTTTCTACAACCAGACATTAACAAATTCCCATCTGCCCATAACCGCGGGCATGGCTTTCAAAAGTTCAAATCCCTGCAGGGGTGTCCCAACTTAGCCCATCACAAGCTCTCACGGTCAACGAAGGATATTCCTTCTAGCGGGAAGACCCGATCAGACTCGGAATCCCGGTTACAAGACATTTCGACAATGGTAAAACAAGTCCAGCAACACCGCCCGAATGTGCCGACAAATCCCGATAGGAGCTGCACATATCTCATTCTCAGGGCACACTCAGATGAGACTAGCTACGAGTAAAACCATCCCTCAAGTTTCCCCGAGGTGGCCCCGTAGGCAGCTCGGTTCGGACCAACACTTAGAGAAGCACTGGCCCGGGGGGGTTAAAATAAAGATGACCCTTGAGTCTGCAGAACCCAAGGGTAGGTGGTAGGTTGTTAGTGCAAATGGTAAAACCAAGGTTGGGCATTGCTGGAGGAGTTTTATTCAAGGCGAACTATCAAGGGGTTCCCATTATAACCCAACCGCATAAGGAACGCAAAATCCGGGAACATAACACCGATATGAAAGAAACTAGGGCGGCAAGAGTGGAACAAAACACCAAGCATAAGGCCGAGCCTTCCACCCTTTACCAAGTATATAGATGCATTAATTAGATAAGAGATATTGTGATATCCCAACAAGAAAACATGTTCCAACAAGGAACAACATCTCCATGTTCCAACAAGGAACAAACTTCAATCTTCACCTGCAACTAACAACGCTATAAGAGGGGCTGAGCAAAGCGGTAACATAGCCAAACAACGGTTTGCTAGGACAAGGTGGGTTAGAGGCTTGGTTCAACAATATAGGAGGCATGATAAGCAAATGGTAGGTATCACGGCATAGGCATAGCAAAAGAGCGAGCAACTAGCAAGCAAAGATAGAAGTGATTTCGAGGGTATGGTCATCTTGCCTGAGATCCCGCAAGGAAGAAGAACGAGTCCATGAAGAAGACAAAAGGACGTAGTCGAACGGGTCCTCAAAAATGTGACGTTATCGGAACCAACCCGAAGAAGCAACACCAGAAAGAAGCACACAACATAGTAAACAACCAAGCATAACATGGCATGATGCACAACCAAGTATGATGCATATCCGGTTTAATGAAGCATGGCATGGCAAAGTGCACAAGAAATTCTACAAATTAAGTGGAGCTCACTATGCAACAAGTTGCATATTGACGAAACACCACATGACTTATTTATTTCTCTCTCGTTTATATACCCAACAAGATTAAATGTTGTTAGCATGGCAAGAGGTGAAACATGATGAAACTATCTAATCTAGGCAAGTTTAAATGAGGCCGGAACAACAAAACAACAAGTCCGGAAACTCCTCATATGCATGTATTAGGTTTGGTACTGTTCTGCCCTAAACATAATTTTAGAGTTGTTAAACATGCTAGATGAGTGCATCATGTTAAACTAGGCATTTTTCTACCCCATTTACATACAAAGTTTAATTAAAACGGAGCTACGGTTATTTAGTTATGAATTAAAGCATTTTAGCAAGTTAATTAAGCAAGTTTAAACAAACAACATTTTAAACATAGATGAAAATGGCATATTATTAATCTATACATAATTTTAAACAAGTTTCATATATAAATTAATTTAATCCGGTGCATGGATGATGAGTTATCAAATGCATGAAACTAGGGGGGTAATCTGTAAATATGCAGTTTTTCTGGAAACAGCAAAATTCGTTCATAGCAGAAAAAAATATACATCGGGCTGAATCTACACTTGGGCCAACAGAGAGGCACTGGGGAGCAGCTCACCCATGGGCTGAGGCCCGACTGGAAGCAGAGGAGGCCTGGTGCTGGCTGCGGGCCACGCAGGCAGATTGGGGCGAGGCAGGGCATAGTCAACGTGCTCGGGAGTGCTGACCCCATCGATGCAGGTGCGCGGCTGGAGACGAACGGGGCCGCCTACAGGGAAGCAGGGCTCGAAGAAGGTCGGGTTGGCGTCCATGGCAGCAGGGGGACTCGGGAACGGCGATAATTGAGCACGGAGGAGGCCAGGAGGCGCGGGGACGGCGGATCCATGCAGCGAGGCGGTAACCCGACGAGATCCAAGGCGAGGCAGGGGTTAGTGTCCATGGTGTTTTCCTGTACAGAGAGAGTCGAGAGGGAGTTGAGGACGCATAGAAGAAAAGAAGGAAGGCAGGAGGAGAAGGACGGCGCACGAGGGACGGGCCTGGAGGTCGCCGGTAGGGCTGGCTCACTAGCATGACGCGAGGAGGCTCGGGAGGTCCTCTCCATGGGTGCTCGGGCGAAGGAGCTCTGGTGGTGAGGCGGATCAGCAAGAGGAGACAGATGTGCGGGGAGAGGGACTCGGGCTGCAGGAGAGGTCCGGTGGGGCAGCGCGTGGAGGAGGGCACGGGCATGGCTGAAGCCCCGGTGGCAACTCCGGCGAGGTTGTTGCTGCTGTTGCTAGGACAGCAGGGGCACAAGGCCATGGACGCTCGTGTTTGTGGAGGCAGGGAAGCTTGGAGCCTCGGGCAAGAGCTCCTGGATCAAGGGATCAACAATGTTGGATCGATGGATTGATTGGGTGGTTCGGTGGGAATCGAGGAGGGACAGGGGATCTGGAGGCTGTAGGTGGCAAGCAATGGTTGGGGAGGGATGGATCCCGATGGGGATTTGGTGGATTGGCGGCGCGGCTGGGAGGATGGGACAGGTCACCTAAAATTTAGGGTTGCCCACTTATATACGTTATTGGATTAGGTTAGGGGGGTATTCGGTCTGTCCGATCGTAATCGGGCGGTCGAGAAAAATAGGCTAGGGAGTCCAAATAAGAAAACGGTGATGTTTTGTAGACGTTTGGGGATGATCCGGATCCAACGGTGACGACTACCCGGGTCGGGTCCGGGACAATTTCGGACGCGCACGTGAGGAGGTCCGCGGACTGACGATAGAGGTTAGGTAGGGCCTGGCGGTGAGAGGTAGACTGTGCAGACGGTCTCGAGCTGAGAGGAGAGAAGAGAGGGAGGCCCGGCGACTGTTTCCGGAGACCGAAAACGTCCAACGTTAGACCGGCTATAATGCCGCTATAGTTTAACGGTTAGGCTATCAAACAAACTCCGAACGCGATGAAACTTGGCGGGCGGTCCTACTTGAATGCCTTTGACGAGTGTAGGGGTTACAAGAGTTGATCTACCTCAAGACCATAATGGCTAAACCCTAGTTGTCTAGCCTATCTGAATTCTGATAGCCTCTACGGACTAAACCCTTTGATTTATATATACACTGGAGGGGCCTAGGGTTGTATAGAGTTGGCGTGTAGAGGAAGAAAGTTATGTAACCGGACAACAATCTTGCCATCCACGCATAGGAGAGTCCTATCCGGACACGGGGGAAGGTCTTCTGCCTTGTATCTTCACGACCCATCAATCCGGCCCATATCACATAGCCCGGACACCCAAGGACCCCGTAATATAGGACTCCCTCAGTAGCCCCTAAACCAGTCTTCAATGACGATATGTTCGGCGCACAGGTTGTCCTCGGCACTGCAAGGCGGGTTCCTCCTCCCGAATACTTCAAAGCAATCTTCTGAACAAAAGAACTGTATCTGGCTCTGTACGATAGTCACATCCCTCAACCACGAAGGCAAAATACTTAATCAAAATAATGTCTGCCAACTGACAACTTTTCGGTGAAACGCCATGTCGGGCCCCTTTATGTTTTTAATATAACATATTATGTTCCATGTATTTCAGTCCTGCTCGCGACCTCCCCAACCCATCGCTATCTGAGGGGAGTTCTCTGGCACCAGAGATGGTAGGGAGTGAGATGCCTCCACGAGCCTCTCCACCAACCATCGCGGATGACATCGAGGTGTTTTCCCGGACGGCCTCTCCAGGGCGCGGAGGGGTGAGTGAGGCTGCCAAGACGACACCCGAGGGTGATGCCTCGGCTACCGAAAACATGGGGGGGTGCAGTCCCCATGGAGACCGATGGCGGGGGCCCTGACCAGTCCAGCCCCCAGCCAAACATTATTCCGAAGACCCATATGGCTCTAGAATCGAGCGAACAACCTCTTTGAAGGAGGGGGGAGCGTCGACTCCGACGGCAACCTCCACTAATCCGGAGGTGCCGAATGCTCTGGTGGAGGCACTATGACATGCTTCCATCATGGAGGAGCACCACACCCTGATGGGTGTGGTGGTTGAGAAGGTTCAGTCCGCCAAGAGCGGGCTGAATGAAGCCTTCACCAGCCTGCTAACAGGCTTCGAGCTATGCGACATAATACTCTTAGACGCTTTTCATATGAAGGAAATATACCTGTATATAGATAGTAGCCCCAGATACTCTGTCCAGTTTTTGAAAAAAGACGAATAGAGGATCACATTGTATTCGGAGGAGGTGACGTACTTTTCTTTTTTATAACAGGCTTCCCTGTTGGCGGCAACCGCCCAGGCCACTGACGTTTCCGAACTCAATCGGAAGCTGAAGCTGGTTGATGATGAAATTGACCGCATTAACAAGCGGTTCGATGAGGCACAAGGTATGTGTGTATGTTTAAAAGAGTTTTGTATATATCTTGAAGTGATATGTGAATTCAGAGTTTACCTCATGTACTGCTATGATGATGATTGCAGGTAGCGCGACCGAGGTTGAGACCCTCAAGAGCGCCCTTGCCCAAGCCAAGGAAGAGGCAAAGGCGAGCAAAGCGGCCGCTAACAAAGCGGCCGTGGAATTAAAGACCGAACGGGTCGCCCGCCGCCAGCACAAAGAGAGGGTGGCCGAAGTGGAGCAAGAGCTGAAGGACGCCATCGGCAAATGCGAGGCTTTGGAGGAGAAAACTATGGCCCAAGCAGCCGAACTCACCAAAGCCCTAAATGAGGCCAAGGAGGCACGGACTGAGTCCCGGGGTGCTCGTGAAGAGATCCAGCAGGCCGGACAGATAGCGGCGGGTAAGCCCTTTCTTTCGCAGCGTATATTTAGGGGTCAAAGATATGCCTTGCTTACTCGACTTTGGAGTTCTCCAAATGCCTTTGCGGATCTTCCGAGGAGTGCTGTCGACGCCATGCAGTTCTTCCGAGCCCAGGAGGGGAACATGACAAAGAAGCTATTCTGGTCACAATTCCTCGCACCGGAGCGTCTGGCGCTATTGAACAACTAGATGATGCAACTGTAGGAGCTGCATAGGATGTCCGGTCTGGCCATGAAGGACATAATAGTCCAGATTTGGCTAGCCGAACCCATTCCTAGCAGCTACTTCGGCCTGGTGAGGTGACTGGCTGATGCACTGCCTCGAGTTGAAGCTGTGAAGCACTCAGCATGCATAGAGGGTGCGCGGATGGCCTTTGGTCGTGTCAAGATGCATTGGGCGAAGATGAAGGCCACCATCGTGGCAACCGAAGGCCCGCCCGAAGGCAAGGACCACCGCAAGCCGGAGCGGTACTTTGATGATGTCCTGGCGGGTGCCCGAATAGTAGAGGGCCAATGGTCAAAGGATATCATGTTTGAGTGAATGTATTATGGTTATCCAGACTTTGTTTTATGAACCAAGGCTTGTAATATAGTTATGCCTTTATGTGAAATTATTTCCCTCCTGTGCGGCTATTTTTAATTCTGAAAGTTTGCCAGTCGTCGGCTTCAGCCCCCACGTAGATGCTACTGGGGTGTTCGAGATAGCGCACGATCACACTTGACCAAACGTCTTGGTTCGTAAAGGAGGTGTCTGCGCAGCGAACCAGGCAATCAGACTATGCGGCTTTATTACTTTCACTTAGCCATAGGAGTTTGACGGTGGGGCTAAGTACTAGCCCCTGGTGCGTATGCGGCTATCCGAACTAGGATGCCTTAGGCGCATGACTGGGCGAAGGCCAGTCCTTCATATAATACAGAGTAAATCGCAAAAGATTTGTAGCAAGTCGTCGAATCGCTGACCAGCTCTCGACATATCATGCCAGTCAGTTTTTGGATTTCTCTACTAAGTTGTTAGACCAGATGAACCAGAAACACAATCACAATAATTCTCCCTTTACTACCTTAGCCGAACGAGCGGAACATAAGGTGGTAATCCCAGGAGCCGGGCAACCCAACCATTGACCAAAACATGATGTGGAGCTGATGCATATAATGAAATATTCGGGACGCCGAAGTATACTCTAGAAGTGTTCGGACTATTGAAAATATACATGGCCGAATAGAGCCCCCGTTTAAGCCGTACCAAAGTATATATGACAATCTGAAGCAAAGAGGAAATACAGATTATGAAGTAAACCAAGACCGAACAGGGGTTGATAGAAAAAAACTGTTTCCATTATAATCTGTTTGATACGTCAAAACGTGTTATTATAGATAATGCCGTAAACATCCAGGCTATTTTACATGCCTAGAATTTGTAAACAAGGGGAAGCTATATACAGGGCCTAAAAAGAAAATGTATTCTTGAAGATCCTATTGACACCCTGCCGCACGTTTGCGCCGTTGTTGCCTTGGTGCAAGATCCTTTGAGAGGAGAAAATTGACGATCGTTTATATAAAAGGGGCCTGGTGAAAGAGCCCTTGTACGACCGTAAGGTGATTAGGTTTTAATGAACCTATAATATAAGGAGAAGAAAAAATGAAAAAATGGTTGAGGTCCAAATAGGGTCGAGCCGCACTATAGACCTTGTCCTCAGTGTGCCTCCATCGTTGCCCAAGGTATTTTAAGTATGTAGTTATGCACACGTAGTACATATGCCGCAATTATATGGGGCGATCGACTGAGGCTTAACTACTAGTCCAGCTCTGGATCCATCGAGCTGTCGTTCTACAGAGTAGGCCAGACTTGTTTAACAGTGTCCGGGGGCTTGATGGCCAATGAAGTGTTCGGCTTGATGAGTCTGCTCTGTACCTCGGCTGCAAGGGCCACGGTATGCTCCTCAGTACGGAAGGAGCGCTCCATGTTTCCATTGACTATGATAATGCCGCGCAGTCCGGGCATCTTGAGCTTTAAGTAAGCATAGTGCGGGACTGCATTGAAGCGGGCGAAGGCAGTGCGTCCGAGCAGTGCATGATAACCACTATGAAAGGGGACAATGTCAAAGATCAAGTCTTCGCTTTAGAAGTTATCTGGTGAACTGAAGACTACTTCCAATGTTAATGAACCCGTGCAACGGGCCTCCACGCCGGGTATCACCCCCTTAAGTGTGGTGTTACTAGGCTTAATTATTGACGGGTTAATACCCATTTTACAGATAGTGTCTTGATAGATCAGGTTAAGACTACTGTCGCCGTCCAAAAGGACTCGGGTGAGATGGTATCCATCAATAATTGTATTGAGGACCAGGGCTGCCGAACCTCCATGGCGGATACTGGTCGGGTGATCCCTGCGATCCAAGGTGATCGGATAAGCCGACCATGGGTTAAATTTTGGGGCGACATGCTCTACGGAGTAGATGTCCCTTAGTGCACATTTGTGCTCCCTTTTGGGGATATGTGTGACGTATATCATATTCATTGTTTTCACCTCAGGGGGAAATATCTTCTGTCCCCCTGTGTTCGATGGGTGAGGCTCATCATCGTCCTCGCTTGGCGGCCCTTTTCCCTTGTGTTCGGTATTTAACTTACCGGCCTGTTTAAAGACCCAACCATTTCAGTTAGAATGATTTGCAGGCTTGTCTAGGTGCCATGAATCTGGCAAGGTCGGTCGAGTATTTTGTTCAAATTGGATGGACCGTCCCTATTTCCTTTGAATGGTTTCTTCCGCTGACCGGGTTTAGAGCCGCTGAATCCGATGTTGACTGCCGTATCCTCCGTTTCTTCATTGTTGTTCCGACGCTTATGTTTGTTACATCGTGGCCGTCCGTTGCCATCCCTGGCTTCGGAGGTGCCAGGGTCCCTGGTGTTGTTGCTTCTACGAGCTAACCAGCTATCTTCTCCTATGCAGAAGCGGGTCATGAGTGCGGTAAGGGCTGCCATAGACTTCGGCTTTTCTTGACCGAGGTGTCGGGCGAGCCATTCATCGCGGAGGCTATGTTTAAAGGCCGCTAGGGCTTTGGCATCCGGACAGTCGATGATTTGGTTCTTTTTAATTAAGAATCAAGTCCAGAGTTTGCGGGCTGACTCCCCGGGTTGCTGGACTATGTGGCTAAGGTCATCGGCGTCTGGTGGCCGGACATAAGTACCTTGGAAGTTGTCTCGAAAGGCATCCTCCAAATCTTCACATCTACCAATAGAGTCTCTGGGAGGCTGTTTAACCAGTGCAGTGCTGGTCCTTTTAGCTTTAGGGGGAGGTATTTGATGGCGTGTAGATCATCACCGCGAGCCATGTGAATGTGGAGAAGAAAGTCTTCAATCCATACAGCGGTATCCGTCGTTCCATCGTATGCTTCAATGTTTATGGGATTAAACCCTTCTGGAAACTGGTGTTGCATTACCTCATCGGTGAAGCACAAGGGGTGTGCGGCGCCTCTATATCAGGTAACGTCACGACGGAGCTCGGATGACATCCTGGTTCGGTTGTCAGCCTAAGTTTGGTTATGCATACCGCGCCAAGCTTGGTGGTCGTCGTCTCTTGTTGGGGCACATCCCCTTGATCCGTAGATTGATTAGGTCTGACTGGCTCTAATCCAAGTCCCAACGGAGGTCATAGGTGTAGCCCGGAGCCTTACCTCATTGCGTCGACAGTGAGGTGGCACAGGCAGGTGTTTGGAATAAGCAACTGCTTTATCTCGTCCACATGGTGGTTGGTCCGGTTCGTCAGTGTGATTATATCTTGATGGTATTGGCTCAAGGGGCTCATCGTAAAATTGTGGTAGTATCTGTCGTCCTGGATAACTCTTTGTTGGGCACTCGAGGCCGTATTCTTTGGCAGCCAGGACCTTGGTCCATCTGTCGTTGAGCGTATCCTGTTTGGCTTGAAGCTGTTGCTATTAAGCTCCACGCAGTGGCAATTAGCTGTCGCTGGAAGCGCTCTTGTTCGAGGGGTTCCTCTGGCACGATGAAGTCTTCGTTGCCGAGGCTGACATCCTCCTCGGGGACTGGTAGATAGTTACTATCCTCCGAATCCTCATTCCCATAGTCTCGTCGGGGTTAACTTGTCCCTCCTCCTGTTCATCCTGCTCGGGCGCAGGCTCGACGGGGTCTTCGGGATCTTCGACATCATCCAGAGTGTTGTTGTCTTTGGTGCCGGTATTGCTTTCCTTTTCACGACATGATTTTGAGCGGCACCGCTGACGATGATGTTTTGGTGGTGCCTCGGCAAGCTTGTCCTCAATCGGGTCCTGCCTGCCGACGTCGTCGTCCTTTTTTAGGTGTATCTACCATATACACATCGTAAGTGGAGGTGGCCGTCCAGCGCCCGGTAAATAGCGGGTTTTGGCGTGGTTTGTCTCCGACATCATCGTCTATATCGTCGATGTCTTCGGAGGCGTAATCTAGCATGTCGGTTAAATCCTCAACAGTAGCTATTAAGTGGGTGGTGGGTGGGACACAAAATTCCCCTCTCTTACCCCTATTTTGGGTTGGGCGTAATTTGGAGGTGATACATCTGTAATGGCGAGGGATCGCATTAAGTCCAGGGCCTCGTTTAGGAGCGAAGGCTGGACGGGGAACCGAGGACCTGCGGAGCTAGGTATGATAAGTGCCACCTGGCCATGCTCAATGGATGCAGACCTCGAAAGTTTGGACTTAGCATCCAGAGGTGAGTTCGGCTCCCTGATGATAGGGAGAGTCCTCCTTGATTCCAGGCTTGCCGATAATATGGCGACCTCTGGGTTTCCGGTAGGGAGATCCATAGTAGGAGAGAGTCTAGTGGGTTTCAAACTGCCATCTTCGGATGAGGTGGTCTTCCCTGGATCTAAGTCCAGGGCGGGGATGATTGTTGACTCTTGAATGGAGCCAGGTGGTGGACCCGACAGGTTTCCTTCTTGTGGATGAGGAGCGAACGGGGCCGAAATCCCTTTGAAGATCAAGTCTCCTCAGATATCAGCAACATAATTCAAATTTCCGAACCTGATCTGATGACCAGGGGCGTAGCTATCGATCTATTCAAGGTGGCCAATTAAATTGGCCCGCATAGCGAAGTCACCAAACACAAAAAGTTGACTAGGGAGCAAAGTTTCCCCAGAAACAACATCGTTGTTGATGATCGAACGAGCCATCGAACCTTCTACCGACGACACAGTGGAACTCTCAATGAAAGCACCAATGTCGGTGTCAACACCGGCCGATCTTGGGTAGGGGGTCCCGAACTATGCGTCTGAGGATCAAAGGTAACATGAGACAAAGGGGACACGGTGTTTACCCAGGTTCGGGCCCTCTTGATGGAGGTAAAACCCTACTTCCTGCTTGATTGCCTTTGACGAGTATAGGGGTTACAAGAGTTGGTCTACCTTGAGATCATAATGACTAAACCCTAGTTGTCTAGCCTATGTGAATTTTGATAGCCTCTATGGAGTAAACCCTCCGGTTTATATATACACCAAAGGGGCCTAGGGTTGTACAGAGTCGGATTGTAGAGGAAGAAAATTACATATCTGGATACCAATCTTGCCATCCACGCATAGGAGAGTCCTATCCGGACACGGGGGAAGGTCTTCTGCCTTGTATCTTCACGACCCATCAGTCCGACCCATATCACATAGCCCAGACACTCGAGGACCCCCTAATCTAGGACTCCCTCACCCGCCTCCCCCCTTACCAAAAGCCACATTTCCCCTGTTTCCGCCTTCCTTTCCAAGTTGAAACCTTCACTCCTTGCTTGTAGTTCCGCCTCCTCGCCGGCGACCCTCCTTCACGCTGCTCGGCCTCGTCTATCCAGGCAGGTAATCCACACCCGACCCCATCCTCCTCCTTCCACATCCCACATGCCCCGACTGCCGGCGCGACACCTTCCACCCAAATCACCGACCCCTCCACCAAATAAGCGCGCCCTAAGCCATGGTGCATGCAGTATAGCCAGGATCTCAAGGAGCATTTGGCAGCGGAGAAGCAAATCACGGCCGCACACGCGGGTGAGGTCACGATGGCTGCCATTCGTGCCAACCCTTAGATCTTGGAGGCTCACCTTGTTGTAGAGGCCACCATCGTCGCCTCGTGCGCTGATGATGCGACACGGTTGGCTGCTTTAAACGACAATTCGAGGTGTTTTCTCAAGCCCACCCTTTTAACTGTTTGCTTAATTAGTTGTCATGTTCACTTAACTGTTTAGTTCAATTCTGCAAATGTGATGTTCATTTATTCAGGGTGCAATTTTGTATTGTCTTCCATGTGAGAAATAAATTGAATTTTTCTTTACAAAATACATGTGAAACAAATACAATTCCTATATTTCCAAGTTGTCAAGCATGCTTGGTTTGGTTAACTGTCTGATCTTCTAGTATGTTATACATTGTGCAATGTGGTGCTCAGTTAACGTTTGCTTCATTTGTTGTGGTGTTTAGTTAACTATTTGGTTCAATTTCGCAATGCGATGTTCAATTGTTGTCGGTGCATTCTGTTATTCTATACCATGTGAGAAATAAATCAAATTTGGCTGTACTAAATACATGAGATACAAATACAATTGCTAGATTACCAAGTTGTTAAGCATGCTTGGTTTGGTTAACTGTCTGATCTTCTATTAGGAGTATGTTATATTGTGCAATGTGGTGCTCACTTAACATTTGGTTCATTTGTTGTGATGTTTAGTTAACTGTTTGGTTCAGTTTTGCATTGCGATGTTCAATTGTTGTGGGTGTATTCTGTTATTGTATACCATGTGAGGAATAAATTGAATTTGACTGTACTAAATACATGAGAAACAAATACAATTGCTATATTTCCAGGTTGTTAAGCATGATTGGTCTGGTTAACTGTCTGATCTTCTCTTAGGAGTATGTTATATTTTGCAATGTGGTGCTCAGTTAATGTTTGGTTCATTTGTTGTGGTGTTTAGTTAACTGCTTGGTTCAATTCTGCAATGCAATGTCCAATTGTCGTGGGTAGAATTTTGTATCGTTGTGCATGTGAGGATAAATCAAATTTGGATGCACTTAATGCATGAGAAACATATACAAGTGCTATATTTCCTAGTTCTTGATCATGCTTGGTATGGATAAATGGGTTTTCCATGTGGCTTGAATTAATCTGATGAATCTTCAATGTGCTTATTTTTCATCAACATATTTTACTGAGAGCATGTGAACCCTCACTTAACCAGATGACTAACTACCTTATATGTGTTGTAGGGAAACAATGGGAAGCACTGAGGTTTACAATCGAGGTTTGCACATGTATTGTCCTTTGTCTAATAACACATTATTGTGCAATTGCAGGAACCATTCTAATATTCATGTTTTTAATAATTTGGTCTTGCACATGTAGGTCCTACTGTTAGAGGTTTTGACCCACTGTTCGACCCTTTTTGCATATGGGGAAATGAGTTGTCCATGAATATCAGTCAAGTCAAGAAACTCAGAAAGATTGTTAGGATAAAGAAATTAGCGACAAAAAACAACAAGATCTTTGTCTGCACAATGAAGAAGACATTAGTTCACTACAGGATGGTACTAACTATTATGACTTGCCTTTTTATTTCTTTGCCCCATTTCCAATATAGAGAAGATATTTATGCACATCCTTGTTTTCAGGCCTTTCCAATGCAGTTCACTAATGATTACCTCTCAAACCACCTGTATGGTTAGGAGGCGAGGAAGGTATTCATACAACACCCACAGTTCAATATTGAAGTGTTCCTGAAGAGGACGAAGGATGGACGGTCAATCATCCACATGCACTGGCCTAAAGTTGCAAAGACCTTTAACATCAATGAAGGCTCAATATTCGCCTTCTGCTTCAGCAATTTTCCAGATGAGATACATCTGTCTATGTACTGTCTATGATGCTAATTTGGAAAGGTTATAGATGTTGCATGTGAAACTTGGTGCTGGTGTAGTTGTGTAATGGGGTAGCTGAGTGCTGAAGCTATATGATGTTGTACTCTGATGTATTTCAATTATGAAAATGAAATATATTGTGTGCTTAATATGAAATGTCAATTAGATTAATAAATGGATTATTAATAATAGGATAATTAGCCTGCTAATTGGGTTTTTTCTATTGCAAACGGTTATTGAGAAAATATCGTGGGCGATGACCTCACGCAATGCACACAGTTTCTAGGAATAAACTGTGTTAGATTACTAAACAATCACACACGACATCCTCTTGAAAACTGTTTGCGTTAGGCCACCTGGCGCAAACATTTACCACAGAAAAACTGTGTGTGATGGACAACCTTTGCCACACAGTTTCTTCTACGCACCGTGTGTGATGCATTCAATAACGCAAACAATAAAATTATTAATACCGTGTGCAATGGAAACGCTATCACAAACGATTTAACGGGGAAAATTGTGTGTGATGTACCTGCGGACAAAAATGTTTTCCTTGGAGAGACTGTGTGGGATGTATATACGAACGGAAACGTTTAGCGAGGACTGACTGTGTGGGATGTACTTACGACCGGAAATGATTTCACCTTTATAATTGTATTTTTAAGCACTACTGTATGTATAACCGTATTTGGTCACTGGCCGGTCGCACACGACCTCATTTTGCCGAGCGTGTGTGCCAGGAGGGCATATCCCCAACGATTTCTAGGACGTGTGGGAAGGACCCCCCCCCCCATCGCCCACATTCACTAGGCGACGGTTCCAAATGCCACCGCGGAAAGGGGTTAAAAACCGTTTGTATAGCACCTCGTTGTACTAGTGATATTTGCAACAACAACATCAAACAGAGTTTGTAAAAGTTTTCCTTTGTCACTTTTAGTTTGTCAATTGAATTGCCTGAGGACAAGCCATGGGTTAAGCTTGGGGGAGTTGATACGTCTCCATCGTATCTACTTTTCCAAACTCTTTTGCCCTTGTTTTGGACTCTAGTTTGCATGATTTGAATGGAACTAACCTAGAATGATGTTGTTTTCAGCAAACTTGCCTCAGTGTTATTTTTGTGCATAAATAAAAGTTCTCGAATTGACCTGAAAATTTATGGAGAATATTTTTGGAATATATAGAAAATATTGGCGCAAGAATTATCTAGAGGGGGCCACCCAAAGGCCACAAGCCCTAGGGGCACGCCCACCCCCTGGGCGTGCCCTGCAGGCTTGTGGGCCCCCTGGAGCTCCTCTGACCTCAACTCCAACTCTATATAACCCTATTCGAGGAGAAAAAAGATCAGGGAGAAGGGTCCATCGCGTTTTACGACATGGAGCCGCCGCCGCCTCCTGTTCTTAATCGGGAGGGCTGATCAGGAGTCTGTTTGGGGTTTCGAGGAGGGGGATTCGTCACCATCATCATCACCAACCTTCCTCCATCACTAATTTCATGATGCTCACCGCCGTGCGTGAGTAATTCCATCGTAGGCTTCCTGGATGGTGATGGGTTGGATGAGATTTATCATGTAATCGAGTTAGTTTTGTTAGGGTTTGATCCCTAGTATCCACTATGTTCTGAGATTGATGTTCCTATGACTTTGCTATGCTTAATGCTTGTCGCTAGGGCCCGAGTGCCATGATTTCAGATCTCAACCTATTATGTTTACATGAATATATTTGTGTTCTAGATCCTATCTTGCAAGTTGTAGACACCTATTATGAGTTATGATCTGCATACCCCAAGGTGATAATAATTGGGATTCTTTCCGGTGATTACCATAGTTTTGAGGAGTTCATGTATTCACTAAGTGCTAATGCTTTGGTTCGGTTCTCTATTAAAAGGAGGCCTTGCTACCTCTTGAGCTTGCATTGGTTTTTCCCTTGAAGAGGAAAGGGTGATGCAGCAAAGTAGAGTAAGTATTCCCTCAGCTTTTGAGAACCAAGGTATCAATCCAGTAGGAGACAACACACAAGCCACCGAATACATGCACAAACAAACACCAACTTGCACCCAACGCGACAAAGGGGTTGTCAATCCCTTCACGGTTATTTGCAAAGTGAGATCTGATATAGATGGATAAATGGTAAAGTAATATTTTTGGTATTTTTGGTTTATAGATCGGGAAGTAAAAGATTGCAAAGAAAGTAAATAGGAAACTGAAATTGTAGATCGGAAACTTATATGATGGAAAATAGTCCCGGGGGCCATAGGTTTCACTAGAGGCTTCTCTCAAGATAGAAAATATTATGGTGGGTGAACAAATTACTGCCGAGCAATTGATAGAAAGCGCAAAGTTAGGACGATATCTAAGGCAATGTTCATGAATATAGGCATCACGTCCGTATCAAGTAGACTGACTCCTGCCTGCATCTACTACTATTACTCCACACATCGACCGACTCCTGCCTACATCTAGAGTATTAAGTTCATGAATAATCGAGTAACACATTAAGTAAGATGACATGATGTAGCAGGATAAACTCAAGCAATATGATGAAAACCCCATCTTGTTATCCTCGATGGCAACAATACAATACGTGTTGGTTTCCCTTCTGTCACTAGGATCGAGCACCGCAAGATTGAACCCAAAGCTAAGCACTTCTCCCATTGCAAGAAAAACCAATCTAGTTGGCCAAACCAAATCGATAGTTCGAAGAGACTCGAAAAGATATCAAATCATGCATATAAGAATTCAGAGGAGTTTCAAATAATATCCATAGATAAGATGATCATAAATCCACAATTCATCAGATCTCGGCAAACACACCACAAAAAGTATTACATCAAATGGATCTCCAAGAACATCAGGGAGAACATGGTATTGAGAATCAAAGAGAGAGAGAGAGAGAGAGAGAGAGAGAAATCCATCTAGCTACTAGCTATGGACCCGTAGGCTATGGTAAACTACTCGCGCTTCATCAGAGAGGCAATGGTGTTGACGTAGAAATCCTCTGTGATAGAATCCCTCACCGGCAGGACGCAGGAAAAGGCCCCTAGATTGGATCTCAGGGGTATAGAAGGTTGTGGTGGTGGAAAAGTGGTTTTATGGCTCTCCTAAAAGGTTTTGGGATATTTGAGAATATATAGGCGGAAGAAATAGGTTGGTGGAGTCATGAGGGGCCCACAAGGGTGGGTGCGCGCCCTACCCCCCTGGGCACGCCTGCCGACCTTGTGGCTGCCTCGTGGATTTCCTGACGTGCACTCCAAGCCCTCTAGATGTCTTCTGGTCCAAGAAAAATCATCGCGAAAGTTTCATTCCGTTTGGACTCCGTTTGGTATTCCTTTTTTGCGAAACTCTAAAACAAGGAAAAAACAGGAAGTGGCACTGGGCTCTAGGTTAATAGGTTAGTCCCAAAAATAATATAAAATAGCATATTGATGCATATAAAACATCCAAAACAGATAATATAATAGCATGGAACAATCAAAAATTATAGATACGTTGGAGACGTATCAGACATCTCCAAGCTTAATTCCTGCTCATCCTCAAGTACGTAAATGATAAAAACAGAATTTTTGATGTGGAATGCTACCTACCATATTTATCCATCTAACTCTCTTTATTGTGGCATGAATGTTCAGATCCGTATGATTCAAAATAAAAGTTTAATATTGACATAAAAACAATAATACTTCAAGCATACTAAAAAAATAATTATGTCTTCTCAAAATAACATGGCCAAAGAAAGCTTATCGCTATAAAATCATATAGTCTGGCTATGCTCCATCTTCATCACACAAAATATTCAAATCATGCACAACCCCGATGACAAGCCAAGCAATTGTTTCATACTTTTGACATTCTCAAACTTTTTCAACTTTCACGCAATACATGAGCGTGAGCCATGGACATAGCACTATATGTGGAATAGAAGGTGGTTGTGGAGAAGTCAAAAAAGAGGGAGATAGTCTCACATCAACTAGGCGTATCAACAGGCTATGGAGATGCCCATCAATGGATATCAATGTGAGTGAGTAGGGATTGCCGTGCAACAGATGCACTAGAGCTATAAGTTTATGAAAGCTCAAAACGAAAACTAAGTGGGTGTGCATCCAACTCACTTGCTCACGAAGACCTAGGGCTATTTGAGGGAGCCCATCATTGGAATATACAAGTCAATTTCTATAATGAAAATTCCCACTAGTATATGAAAGTGACAACATAGGAGACTCTCTATCATGAAGATCATAGTGCTACTTTGAAGCACAAGTGTAGTAAAATGATAGTAGCATTACCCCTTCTCCCTTTTCTCTCATTTTTTATTTTTTATTTGGGCCTTCTCTAATTTTTTTGGCCTCTTTTTTCGTCCGAAGTCTTATCCCGACTTGTGGGGGAATCATAGTCTCCATCATCCTTTCCTCACATGGGACAATGCTCTAATAATGAAGATCATCACACTTTTATTTACTTACAACTCAAGAATTACAACTCGATACTTAGAACAAAATATGACTCTATATGAATGCCTCCGGCGGTGTACCGGGATGAGCAATGAATCAAGAGTGACATGTATGAAAGAATTATTAACGGTGGCTTTGCCACAAATACGATGTCAACTACATGATCATGCATATCAATATGACAATAACGGAGTGCGTCATATAAACGAAATGGCAGATAGTTGGATGGAAATATATGTCAAAATGGCTATGGAAATGCCATAATAGGTAGGTATGGTGGCTGTTTTGAGGAAGGTATATGGTGGTTTTATGGTACCAACAAAATTTGCGTGGTACAAGAGAGGCTAGCAATGGCGAAAAGGTGAGAGTGCGTATAATCCATGGAGTCAACATTAGTCATAAAGAACTCACATACTTATTGCAAATATCTATTAGTCATCGAAACAAAGTACTACACGCATGCTCCTAGGGGGGGTGGATTGGTAGGAAAAGACCATCGCTCGTCCCCGACCGCCACTCATAAGGAAGACAATCAATAAATAAATCATGCTCTGACTTCATCACATAACGGTTCACCATACGTGCATGCTACGGGACTCACAAACTTTAACACAAGTATTTCTAAAATTCACAAATACTCACTAGCATGACTCTAATATCACCATCTTTATATCTCAAAATAATCATAAGGAATCAAACTTCTCATAGTATTCAATGCACCTTTATGTGAAAGCTTTTATTATATCCCTCTTGGAATGCCTATCATATTAGGACTAAATTTATAACCAAAGAAAATTACCATGCTCTTTTAAAGACTCTCAAATAATATAAGTGAAGTGCGAGAGTTCATCAATTTCTATAAAATAAAACCACCGCCGTGCTCTAAAAAAATATAAGTGAAGCACTAGAGCAAATTTGCCTGGCTCAAAAGATATAAGTGAAGCACATAGAGTATTCTAATAAACCATGATTCATGCGTGTCTCTCTCAAAAGGTGCGTACAGAAAGGATGATTGGGGCAAACTAAAAAGCAAAGACTCAAATCATACAAGATGCTCCAAGAAAAACACATATCATGTGGTGAATAAAAATATAGCCTCAAGTAAAGTTACCGATAGACAAAGACGAAAGAGGGGATGCCTTCCAGGGCATCCCCAAGCTTAGGATCTTGGTTGTCCTTGAATATTACCTTGTGGTGCCTTGGGCATCCCCAAGCTTAGGCTCTTGCTACTCCTTATTCCATATTCCATCAAATCCTTACCCAAAACTTGAAAACTTCACAACACAAAACTCAACAGAAAATATCGTAACCTCCATTAGTATAAGAAAATAAATCACTAGTTTTGGTACTGTTGTGAACTCATTCTTTATTTATATTGGTGTAATATCTATTGTATTCCAACTTTTCCATGGTTCATACCCCCCGATACTAGCCATAGATGCATCAAAATAAGCAAACAACACGCGAAAAATAGAGTCTGTCAAAAACGGAACAGTCTGTAGCAATTTGGAGATTTCGAATACTTATGTAACTCCAAAAATCCTAAAAAAATAGGAAGAGCTATGCAATTTGTTTATTAATCTTTTGCGAAACGAGTCTATATTTTATCGTGATTCTGCTAAAAATGAAAATTAATCTCCTGGGCGCAAAAGTTTCTGTTTTTCACTAAGATCAAATCAACTATCACCATAAGCTATCCCAAAGGTCTTAGTTGGCACAAACACTAATTAAAACATAAAAACCACATCTAACCAGAGGCTAGATAAATTATCTAATGCAAAACAGGACCTAAAAAGCAAGAACAAAAATAAAATTGGGTTGCCTCCCACAAAGCGCTATTGTTTAATGCCCTTAGCTAAGCATAAAACACGAATAGATCTAAGTATAATCGTAATAATGATAAGCTAATCTAGAAAACTCATCTCATACTCCCTCTGTTCAGCTGCAAGTTTTCTTTGAGGTAAGCAAAAGTAATCAAAAGGGCTAAATTTAATGGGATAAGAATCCCCAAGATCGATCTTGGGAGGAATTGGTTCCTCCTTCGGCCCTTCATATTGTATGACCAACTCATCATTATAAGCATTCTTTTGGCAAAAAGTCATGAGCTTGTGTCCAAGAGAGAAACCCAATCCATTGTTTTGTATAGCAAAATCATCATTAAGCGTAGAAATCTTATTAACTAAACATCGGTAGGAGCCCTCTTTCTTAAATTTTCGTTATAAGCAACATGATCTAAAGATCGTAAACGCATTATGTCCTCTTGATTAAAGAGAATTCCCTCTATGGAAGGATGACCACCATCTACTTTATAATGTGCGAAAATTTCACTAGCTTCTTACATAATAAATCTAAACTCATGTGCTAGGACAATAGTGGCGGCACACTTAATAATAGAATGCTCAATATTAGAAAACTCTAGAAAAATCTTTTGAATGGAAGGATGCATATGAAAAAATTGTCTTTCAAGTTCAACTATGAGCAAGGATATAGCATCCGCAAGACTACTAGTTTTATGGAGAATAGACCCACCCATAGTGGGAAGTGCACCGGCACAAGTAAAGAAATCTTGAATAACCCCCTTTCCAATAATATTGTCGCTACCTATGCGAAGTTTTTTGTTGTGTAGAATAGTAGATTCTTCATGAGGATTAGTAAAAGCATCAAAGTTTCCCTCATTGTTACTACTACTTTTTTCGGCGATAACCTCCCTAGTTTCAGACATGGTGGCAACTGGGAAACGAGCAAGCGAAGAAGATGAATGAAAGAGGGGCAAAGAAAAGGCAAATCTTTTCAAAAATTGTTTTAGAAGTGGGGGAGAGGAAAACAAGAGGCGAATAGAAAATAATGTAATGCGAGGGATGAGAGTTTATGATGGGTACTTAGTATGTATCGGCTTGGTGTAAATCTCCCCGGCAACAGTGCCAAAAATTCTTCCTGGTACCTCTTGAGCTTGCGTTGGTTTTTCCCTTGAAGAGGAAAGGGTCATGCATCAAAGTAGAGTAAGTATTTCCCTCAGCTTTTGAGAACCAAGGTATTAATCCAGTAGGAGAAAATGCACAAGCCATCGAATACCTGCACACACAAACACCAACTTGCACCCAACGCGACAAAGGGGTTGTCAATCCATTCACGGTTATTTGCAAAGTGAGATCTGATATAGATGGATAGACGGTAAAGTAATATTTTTGGTTTATAGATCGGAAAGTAAAAGATTGCAAAGAAAGTAAATAGGAAAATAAAATTGTAGATCGAAAACTTATATGATGGAAAATAGACCCGGGGCCATAGGTTTCACTAGAGGCTTCTCTCAAGATAGAATATATTACGATGGGTGAACAAATTACTGCCGAGCAATTGATAGAAAAGCTCAAAGTGATGATTATATCTAAGGCAATGATCATGAATATAGGCATCACATCCGTATCAAGTAGACCGACTCCTGCCTGCATGTACTACTATTACTCCACACATCGATTGACTCCTGCCTGCATCTAGAGTATTAAGTTCATGAAGAATAGAGTAACACATTAAGTAAGATGACATGATGTAGCGGGATAAACTCAAGCAATATGATGAAAATCCCATCTTGTTATCCTCGATGGCAACAATACAATACGTGTCGGTTCCCCTTCTGTCACTAGGATTGAGCACCGCAAGATTGAACCCAAAGCTAAGCACTTCTCGCATTGCAAGAAAAACCAATCTAGTTGGCCAAATCAAATCGATAGTTCAAAGAGACTTGCAAAGATATCAAATCATGCATATAAGAATTCAGAGGAGATTCAAATAATATTCATACATAAGCTGATCATAAATCCACAATTCATCAGATCTCGGCAAACACACCGCAAAAAAGTATTACATCGAATAGATCTCTAAGAACATCGAGGTGAACATGGTATTGAGAATAAAAGAGAGAGAGAAAAACCATCTAGCTACTAGCTATGGTCCCGTAGGTCTGTGGTAAACTACTCACGCTTCATCGGAGAGGCAATGGTGTTGATGTAGAAGTCCTCCGTGATCGAATCCCCCTCCGGTAGGACGCCAGAAAAGGCCCCTAGATGGGATCTCACAGGTACAGAAGGTTGGGGCAGTGGAAAAGTAGTCTCGTGGTTCTCTTGGAAGGTTTTGGGATATTTGAGAATATATAGGCAGAAGGAATAGGTCGGTGGAGTCATGAGGGGCCCACAAAGAGTGGGGGCCGTGCCCTATTGTAACACCCACGATGCGGCTATATCTCCCACGTGTCGAAGCACGACTTAGAGGCATAACCGCATTGTAAGCAATGTCGCAAGAGAGGTATTCTTCACGCAACCCATGTAATGAATAAGGAAAGGGATACATAGTTGGCTTACAATCGCCACTTCACATAATACATGAATAAAACATTACATCATCCAGATACAATCAAGGTCCGACTACGAAACCAAAGTAAAAGAAGACTACCCCTAATGCTACAGATCCCCGATCGACCCAACTGGGCGCCACTACTAATCAAACTGAAACGAAACAACACAATGAACGAGATCTTCATCTAGCTCCTCCTTGAGCTCGGTTGTGTCACCTGCACGGTATCATCGGCACCTGCAAAGTGGTTTTGGAAGTAATCTGTGAGTCACGGGGACTCAGCAATCTCACACCCTCACGATCAAGACTATTTAAGCTTATAGGAAGGGTAAAAGTATGAGGTGGAGTTGCAGCAAGCGACTAGCATATATGGTGGCTAACATACGCAAATGAGAGCAAGAAGAGAAGGCAAAGGCACGGTCGATAAACTATGATCAAGAAGTGATCCTAGAACAACCTACGTCAAGCATAACTCCAACATCGTGTTCACTTCCCGAACTCCGCCGATAAGAGACCATCACGGCTACACATGCGGTTGATCCATTTTAATTAAGTTAGGTTTTAGGTTTTCTACAACCGGACATTAACAAATTCCCAGCTGCCCATAACCATGGGCACGGCTTTCAAAAGTTCAAATCCCTGCAGGGGTGTCCCAACTTAGCCCATCACAAGCTCTCACGGTCAACGAAGGATATTCCTTCTCCCAGGACGACCCGACCAGACTCGGAATCCCGGTTACAAGACATCTCAACAATGGTAAAACAAGACCAGCAAAGCCACCCAGATGTGCCGACAAATCCCGACAGGAGCTGCACATATCTAGTTCTCAGGGCACACCGGATGAGCAATACGTCGGGTTGGCATAAACCTTGGTTGCCCAGGGGGCGCCGGACATCGCTCAGGTTGGACCGACACTTAGAGAAGCACTGGCCCGGGGGGGTTAAAATAAAGATGACCCTTGGGTTGGCCGACCCAAGGGAAGAAAAAGGCTAGGTGGCAAATGGTAAAACCAATGTTGGGCCTTGCTGGAGGAGTTTTATTCAAGGCGAACTGTCAAGGGGTTCCCATTATAACCCAACCGTGTAAGGAACGCAAAATCATGGAACATAACACCGGTATGACGAAAACTAGGGCGGCAAGAGTGGAACAAAACACCAGGCATAAGGCCGAGCCTTCCACCCTTTACCAAGTATATAGATGCATTAATTAAATAAGAGATATTGTGATATCCCAACAAATATCCATGTTCCAACAAGGAACAAACCCCAATCTTCACCTACAACTAGCAACGCTATAAGAGGGGCTGAGCAAAGCGGTAACATAGCCAAACAACAATTTGCTAGGACAAGGTGGGTTAGAGGTTTGGCTTAACAATATGGGAGACATGATAAAGCATGTGGTAGGTATCACAGCATAGGCATAGCAACAGAGCGAGCATCTAGCAAGCAAAGATAGAAGTGATTTCGAGGGTATGGTCATCTTGCCTGCAAAGTTCTCCGAGAAGACGAAAGCTTGATCCTCGAAAACATACTCAACGGTCTCCTCGATCACGAGCTCGTCTCCCGTCTCTACCCAAAGCAAGAACACAAGCAAAGGGAGACACAATCAACCACGTGCAATGCACAAGCAACATGATGCAAAACATGGCATGATATGCGGGATGTGATATGCGGTGCATATACATGATTCAGAAAGGAAAGATTGAACGTGGCCTCAACTTGGAAAACCAAGAGTGCCGCTGGAAAGATGAGTTGATTTCAGTCGAAATCGATATAAAGATCACCGGAATCAGATGCACGGTTTGCAAATGGCAAGCAAAACAATAATGGCACAAAGCTGTGATTAACAGCACGAGTCCATCTAAATGCATCAAGAACAACATACTACAACACTCTAACATAGCAACAAAATACATGGCAGGGATCCACTCAAGATGCTTGACAAAACATGAACACTGAGCTTCGGCTAATTCACTCAATAGCAGGTTCAAACAAGCATGGCAAAAGTGCAAAAGATAACAGGTTACAGACTTAGTGAAATTAACATGTCAGGAATTTAACATTAGGAAGCAATGTTTAGAGCAAGATAACAACATGGTACAGGAACATATCATGGCAAAGCAAGGCATGGCATGAAGCTACTCAAAGCATACAACAAAAGTCCCTTACTGACCATAAGCCAAAAGGGATCAGAAAATACAATGGCAACCATGTGAACATAGCAAGTTTCGTTAACAGATTCAGACTTAGAAGAAAACTGGAACATGGCAAAATAGATATTAAGTAGACATGTATACGAGCTCGATGCACTCACCACGAGGCATTGCATGACAAACTAAGCATACACCCAGCAAGTAGACATGGCATAGAAGCTAAACATGGCAAGAACAACATCATAGCATGCAAGGATAAACTATAACAACCTTGGCAAAATTGCTAAACATGTTAACAATCTGCCAGGAACATTTTATAGCAAAAGTAGAGCTCGATTGACTCAAGTTAGGCTGCTACATAATTGCAAAAATAGACATGGATGGATAGAGTACAAAAGTATCTACAAAACATCCTTACAGATCATGCTCAAAAGAGGCATGGATCACTCTGTAGCAACATGAATACATGGCATAAAAATATTAACAGGGCGAAGACTTGGAAGAATTCTAAGTCCCTGAAATCAGCAACATTACGAGAGCTACTTTGCATGCTTGTGCTAGTCACCACAAAGATCACAAAAATACATGGCATACACCCCTGTAAAGATGGCATGACATACTTCAAAACACATGTAGGGCTCAAGTTCATAGGAGGCACACATCAATCATGGCAAAAATGACAAATGTCCAAATCCTGATAAGAATCTGGAACTAATATAAACTAGCACTCTTCCAACAGCATTTAGGGCATCAAGATAAACTCAAATGAACATGATGCAATGAGATGAAATGAAGTACTCGTCGAGACGAACATTTCGATGTGCTACACGCCCAAAACGGAGCCACAAGTGCAAAGTTATGATGCAATGAAGTATGCATAAAATGCTAGGGACTTAGTCGAAAATTAGACCTCGTGGGAAAGTCAACCCGGGATGGGGGAATTCGGGACGACGAGATCCGGATCGGGATGGGGCGCGTATGGATGAGCGAGTGGGTGGATCTGATCCCACTCGCCGGATCAGATCTGGAGCGGATTCTGGCGAGCGGTGCGGGCGGTCTCCAGCGAGCGGTGCGGGGGCGGCGCCGGTGGACGACACTGGCGAGGCGGCGGATGGCGCCGGCGACGGAGGCGCGTATGCCGCGTGGGGCTAAGGGCGGCGTGGAGGCGTGTTCCGGCGAGGCGGGGCGGGGAGGTCCGGCGAAGGGTCGGCGGCGGGGCAAGCTCGATGACGAAGCTCCGCCGGCTGGAGATCTCCGGCGATAGCCGGGTCCGGCGAGGGCGCGGACGCGCGAGGAGGCAGCGAACGGCCAAGCGGCGGCGCGGATCTAGGCCCGCGCGGGCCCGATCTGGGTCCCGCGGGCCGCGGCGGTGGAGGGAGCTGAGGTGGCGGCCTCTCGTTGGCTGAGGCGGCGGAGGCGGTGACGTGACGCCTCCCGGTTGGCCGGGGCGACGTGGAGGCAGGGTGGACGCGTCCGCCAGCGGGCGGACATGTCCGGCGGCGCGAGAGGAGCGGGGGTTAGGGTTCATCCGCGAAAAATTCGGGGAGGCACACATATATATATAGGTAGAGGGAGCAAGGAGAGTCCAAATGAGGTGCAGTTTTCGGCCACACGATCGTGATCGAACGATCGAGATGATGGAGGGGGTTTAGGTGGGGTTTGGGCCACTTTGGAGAGGTGTTGGGCTGCAACACACACGAGGCCTTTACGGTCCCTCAGTTAACCGTTGGAGTATCAAACGAAGTCCAAATGGCACGAAACTTGACAGACGGTCTACCGGTAGTAAACCAAGGCCGCTTGGCAAGTCTCGGTCCAATCCACGAACGTTTAATACCCGCACATGAAAAAGAGGTAAAAAGGAACACCGGATGACATAGGAGCGCCAGAATGCAAAACGGACAACGGGGAAAATGCTCGGATGCATGAGACGAACATGTATGCAAATGCGATCCACATGATGACATGATATGAAATGCATGACACGCAAGCACATGACAAGGCAACAACAGCGAATAACTGGACGACACCTGGCACATCGGTCTCGGGGCGTTACAACACTCCACCACTACGAGAGGATCTCGTCCCGAGATCTAGAATGACACCGGAGGGAAAACGAAAGAGGAAGAGAAGAGGTAAATCCAAGTTGCTTCTTTGACAATGAGTGAAACCAACGAATCTTGAGAGGTTGACAAAATGAAAGAAAGAATGCAACAAAGAAGAAACAAAGTTGAAAGTACTCCGGTAGGGAAGAATAACAATTAAGAACAAATTCGGATAGCACTCCGGTTGAAATAGATGAAAGACTTGGTAGGATAAAAAGGACTTGAGCAGACGACACAACACTCCGGCTAAATGGATAAGCACGAAAAGGACATGATCCTCACCATTCGAGATGATGAGAGAAAAGAGGAACATCACAATGCCGCCGGAAGAAATGAGAGAATGGAAAGGAATGAACGGAGGAGAAAAACAAGGTCTTGAGAGAGCACGTTTACAAAAAAAGCTGGAACAGAGTTGTTGGATTATCGACAACGAAAGGATAAGCTTCATGTGGGCTTATGGAAGACATCTCAAAACTGAGTTGAAATTCTGCCACCGACGAAAAACAATAGATTGGATTGATATCAACATGAGACGAGAAGCTTAAATCACCGGGAGGATAAGTGAAGAACTTGGGTTATTTATAAGCACCATAAATAGCAAAATCCTTAGGGAAAGCTTTAGGTGAAATATAGCCCAAGATAAAGCCAATGAAGAGATTGGTGGATTTACAATATCTCATTCTTGACAAAATGTGAACCATGAAACACGAACTCAAATTTCCAAGAATGACATATAACACCACCTCAAAAAGATAAAATGGAAAGAACTGCACTTAGAAATGGAAGATGAAGAATGTTTGAACTCCTCTGAAAAGAATCTCAATGAACACTTCGAAAAGGAATTAAATCCTTGATGAACCATCATGTAGAGCCTCCATGAAGAACTCCGGTAATAAAAGAATGATCAAACAAAAGGAAAGAGAAGTTGAAAACACAAGGTGAATCCTTGTAACGCTTTAGATGAATCTCCGTGGTGATATAATTGAAAAAGGTTGGAACTCCGGAAAAAAAAGAAGATGAACAATTGACAATGAGAATAAGTCATTGTGGACAAACTCCGGAGGAACGAATCCATCATTTGGATGAAGCAAGAATAAGAATTATGTTATGTGTATCCTTTACCAATTTAAATTGCTGGCAAGCAAATGATTTGGCATATTACTTATTCTCGTAGAAAAAATTAAGAGATAGATACAGCGCAAACTTGAGAGGGTCTTCAACGAACCACCTATAGGATTGAAACAACGAATGAATTGATATGATAAAGAAGGAAGGGAAATATTTGAATGAACCACTGTCAGAATTGAAAAAGAACGAATAAAGCATGAAGAAACACTGGGAAGGATTAGCAAATAAACGAAGATGCTTGAGAGAATTTAGATCCATGAGAACGAAGAGATCACGAGCTGATTAGATAAAACTTGAATGATGCACCTGTAAGATTTAGAGAAAGAGAGCTGAAAGCTGAGAATGAATAATTCTGAGATGATGGGTTCCGGAGGATCAAACTGAAAAGACTCCTGAATTGCTCCGGATGGGTGAAAAGAATTCTCATAAACAAAACAATTATGAGAGGAAGGCATCAATCTAGAACCATGAATCTCTGAGAGAGCAGATAAGATATGGAGGAAAAACTCTTCTTCGGTCATCAAAATCTGAGAATTACGATGAGAAACACCACCAAATTGTTGAGATACTCCAGGATGAAAATTAGAAAGGTTGAACCAACGATGAAAAGAATTTGAAAGATCTTGGAGAAAGACATTTGACCGATGATACATCATTCTTACTTCAAACTTCAAAAGGAATTTGAGAATAGCGCCGGTAAAAATTAGAAGAGTAAGGTAAGATCCTGGAAAAAGACATGTGGGTTAGGCCTACTCAAAAGAAACAACATCGAAATGATTTAAAAGAGAGATTGCGACGGTAGAATTAAATGGCTTGAATGAGATAACACCTCGAAATAGGTTGAACGGATCTTGGATGACAAGACGAGCCTTCTGCGATATCTTTAGCACTCTGAAACAATAGAATAGCGAGAAGTGGATGATTATGAGGTGCAACGGCATGGGAAAGCATATGAAACGAAGAAAAAGGGATATGATCAACACCAAAAGCTTGCATTGAATCCACCGGAGAAGAAAAGAATGACGAATGATGAACTTAAGCTCTGTTAGCATCTTCATGAGAATCACCAGATAAGAACATTTGCGAGAAAGAATGGAGAGATTTCACATCAATAAGATGGATACTTGATTAAGATATATGAGTCCTTGAAGAAAAACAAGGGTGGGAGGGTGGGAAAATCAAAGACTTGGGACGGATGAAGCAAACACCATTGAGAAGAACTGATAATTGATCTTACGGATGGGGAGAATGATGGGATCATCCCGAAGAGAAGCACGCCGGTTGGAAAGAATTGACACGGCAATATCAATGATCAAGAAGGATTAGTATTCACATAGGAATATGAGAACACGACTTAGGGAAGGTATGAAATCAACATTTGACTTTGAAGCAACTCAAATACCACAAACCAAAACAAAAATAAAGGATTGGCTTGCAGAATAAGCCGGAACAAACATATGATAGGGATTTCGTCCGAAGTTTTCGTGGTGGGGCCTACACGGGCTCGATCGTACAACACCATCATGTACAAGGCAGTGCACATTACATACGAAGCGTCCCCGAGTCAGCATAGCCAAGGACTCTTTAAGACACAACGAGACCACTGTAAAACCAACCGTGGATAGGCGGACCACTAGACGTTGAACCCCAATTTCATATCATATATCTGTCGGAAAGATATCCTAGGAGCTACTTGAATTCCCACTTATAAACTCCCGAAACTTTCCGGTTATGTAATCAGGTGTTGGGGATACAGGGGAAGCATAATATCTCACCCAAAACTAACAAATCCTACATCCAGCTGTATCCATCCTTCAACACATAACCAAGAAACCTTCGGAAATCGTTTACCTCAACCTTCGAAAAGCATCCGTTATACGAGTTATGGCAATACTCCCGAACTCCCGCCCCAGTACTGGGTGGCGTCGAGGTTATCTCACCAACACTGCATAAAAGAGATTTTCGATGTCGGCGAAACTCAGGTATTCCAGAATTGCAACAATAAAATTGTGACGACAACACCTCAGAGCTCAACTCCCCGGGACACTGCCACAACCCCTAAATGTTAGGAGGCACCAAGAACAATGTTCTCATCACAAAACCATCAGAACGATTCCAAGATACCCGTGTGATCCTAAATTTTTTTATAGAAAATTGAGAAGAGAAGAGTCAAAACTCTACGTCACGATGCCTCACCAGAGCGACGAAGGGACTGAGGAGTAAAAATAATCCTACTCTCCGATATATATAATCCAAAATGAGTCAAAACATATTTCTAGACTCAACCACGCCAACGATTCGATCAAGCAGGGGGCTCCTAATTCGGGGAAGGCTCTGATACCAACTTGTAACACCCACGATGCAGCTATATCTCCCATGTGTCGAAGCACGACTTAGATGCATAACCACATTGTAAGCAATGTCACAAGAGAGGTAATCTTCATGCAACCCGTGTAATGAATAAGGAAAGGGATACATTGTTGGCTTACAATCGCCACTTCACACAATACATGAATAAAACATTACATCATCCAAATACAATCAAGGTCCGACTATGGAACCAAAGTAAAAGAAGACTACCCCTAATGCTACAGATCCCCAATCGACCCAACTGGGCGCCACTACTAATCAAACTGAAACGAAACAACACAATGAACGAGATCTTCATCGAGCTCCTCCTTGAGCTCGGTTGCGTCACCTGCATGGTATCATCAGCACCTGCAAACTGGTTTTGGAAGTAATCTGTGAGTCACGGGGACTCAGCAATCTCACACCCTCGTGATCAAGACTATTTAAGCATATAGGAAGGGTAAAAGTATGAGGTGGAGCTGCAGCAAGTGACTAGCATATATGGTGGCTAACATACGCAAATGAGAGCGAGAAGAAAAGGCAAAGGCACGGTCGATAAACTATGATCAAGAAGTGATCCTAGAACAACCTACGTCAAGCATAACTCCAACACCGTGTTCACTTCCCGAACTCCGTCGAAAAGAGACCATCACGGCTACACACGCGGTTGATCCATTTTAATTAAGTTAGCTTTTAGGTTTTCGACAGCGGGACATTAACAAATTCCCATTTGCCCATAACCGCGGGCACGACTTTCGAAAGTTCAAATCCCTGCAGGGGTGTCCCAACTTAGCCCATCACAAGCTTTGACGGTCAACGAAGGATATTCCTTCTCCCAGGACGACCCGACCAGACTCGGAATCCCGGTTACAAGACATCTCGACAATGGTAAAACAAGACCAGCAAATCCACCCAGATGTGCCGACAAATCCCGATAGGAGCTGCACATATCTCATTCTCAAGGCACACCGGATGAGCAAGACGTCGAGTTGGCATAAACCCTGGTTGCCCAGGATGCGCCGGACATCGCTCAGGTTGGACCAACACTTAGAGAGGCACTGGCCCGGGGGGGTTAAAATAAAGATGACCCTTGGGTTGGCCGACCCAAGGGAAGAAAAAGGCTAGGTGGAAAATGGTAAAACCAATGTTGGGCCTTGCTGGAGGAGTTTTATTCAAGGTGAACTGTCAAGGGGTTCCCATTACAACCCAACCATGTAAGGAACGCAAAATCAAGGAACATAACACCGGTATGACGGAAACTAGGGCGGCAAGAGTGGAACAAAACACCAGACATAAGGCCGAGCCTTCCACCCTTTACCAAGTATATAGATGCATTAATTAAATAAGAGATATTGTGATATCCCAACAAATATCCATGTTCCAACAAGGAACAAACTCCAATCTTCACCTGCAACTAGCAACGCTATAAGAGGGGCTGAGCAAAGCGGTAACATAGCCAAACAACAGTTTGCTAGGACAAGGTGGGTTAGAGGTTTGGCTTAACAATACGGGAGACATGATAAAGCATGTGGTAGGTATCGCAGCATAGGCATAGCAACAGAGCAAGCATCTAGCAAGCAAAGATAGAAGTGATTTCGAGGGTATGGTCATCTTGCCTGCAAAGTTCTCCGAGAAGACGAAAGCTTGATCCTCGAAAACATACTCAACGGTCTCCTCAATCACAAGCTCGTCTCCCGGCTCTACCAAAAGCAAGAACAAGCAAAGGGAGACACAATCAACCACGTGCAATGCACAAGCAACATGATGCAAAACATGGCATGATATGCGGGATGTGATATGCGGTGCATATGCATGATTCGGAAAGGAAGGATTGAACCTGAACTCAACTTGGAAAACCAAGAGTGCCGCTGGAAAGATGAGTTGATTTCGATCGAAATCGATATAAAGATCACCGGAATCGGATGCACGGTTTGCAAATGGCAAGGAAAACAATAATGGCACAAAGCTGCGATTAACAACACGAGTCCATCTAAATGCATCAAGAACAACATGCTACAACACTCTAACATAGAAACAAAATACATGGCAGGGATCCACTCAAGATTCTTGACAAAAGATGAACACTGAGCTACGGCTAATTCACTCAATAGCAGGTTCAAACAAGCATGGCAAAAGTGCAAAAGATAACAGGTTACAGACTTAGTGAAATTAACATGTCAGGAATTTAACATTAGGAAGCAATGTTTAGAGCAAGATAACAACATGCAACAGGAACATATCATGGCAAAGCAAGGCATGGCATGAAGCTACTCAAAGCATACAACAAAAGTCCCTTACTGACCATAAGCCAAAAGGATCAGAAAATACAATGGCAACCATGTGAACATAGCAAGTTCCGTTAACAGATTCAGACTTAGAAGAAAACTGGAACATGGCAAAACATATATTAAGTAGGCATGTATACGAGCTCAATGCACTCACCACGAGGCATTGCATGAAAAACTAATCATACACCCAGCAAGTAGACATGGCATAGAAGCTAAACATGGCAAGAACAACATCATAGCATGCAAGGATAAACTATAACAACCTTGGCAAAATTGCTAAACATGTTAACAATCTACCAGGAACATTTTATACCAAAAGTAGAGCTCGATTGACTCAAGTTAGGCTGCTACATAATTGCAAAAAAAGACATGGATGGATAGAGTACAAAAGTATCTACAAAACATCCTTATTGATCATGCTCAAAAGAGGCATGGATCACCCTGTAGCAACTTGAATACATGGCATAAAATATTAACAGGGCGAAGACTTGGAAGAATTCTAAGTCCCTGAAATCAGCAACATTACGAGAGCTACTTTGCATGCTTGTGCTAGTCACCACAAAGATCACAAAAATACATGGCATACACCCCTGTAAAAATGGCATGACATACTTCAAAACACATGTAGGGCTCAAGTTCATAGGAGGCCCACATAAATCATGGCAAAAATGACAAATGTCCAAATCCTGATAAGAATCTGGAACTAATATAAACTGGTTTTGGAAGTAATCTGTGAGTCACGGGGACTCAGCAATCTCACACCCTCGCGATCAAGACTATTTAAGCTTATAGGAAGGGTAAAAGTATGAGGTGGAGCTGCATCAAGCGACTAGCCTATATGGTGGCTAACATACGCAAATGAGAGCGAGAAGAGAAGACAAAGGCACGGTCGATAAACTATGATCAAGAAGTGATCCTAGAACAACCTACGTCAAGCATAACTCCAACATCGTGTTCACTTCCCGAACTCCGCCGAAAAGAGACCATCACGGCTACACATGCGGTTGATCCATTTTAATTAAGTTAGGTTTCAGGTTTTCTACAACCGGACATTAACAAATTCCCAGCTGCCCATAACCACGGGCACGTCTTTCAAAAGTTCAAATCCCCGCAGGGGTGTCCCAACTTAGCCCATCACAAGCTCTCACGGTCAACGAAGGATATTCCTTCTCCCAGGACGACCCGACCAGACTCGGAATCCCGGTTACCAGACATCTCGACAATGCTAAAACAAGACCAGCAAAGCCACCCAGATGTGCCAACAAATACCGACAGGAGCTGGACATATCTAGTTCTCAGGGCACACCGGATGAGTAATACGTCGGGTTGGCATAAACCTTGGTTGCCCAGGGGGCGCCGGACATCGCTCAGGTTGGACCAACACTTAGAGAAGCACTGGCCCGGGGGGGTTAAAATAAAGATGACCCTTGGGTTGGCCGACCCAAGGGAAGAAAAAGGCTAGGTGGCAAATGGTAAAACCAATGTTGGGCCTTGCTGGAGGAGTTTTATTCAAGGCGAACTGTCAAGGGGTTCCCATTATAACCCAACCGTGTAAGGAACGCAAAATCATGGAACATAACACCGGTATGACGAAAACTAGGGTGGCAAGAGTGGAACAAAACACCAGGCATAAGGCCGAGCCTTCCACCCTTTACCAAGTATATAGATGCATTAATTAAATAAGAGATATTGTGATATCCCAACAAATATCCATGTTCCAACAAGGAACAAACTCCAATCTTCACCTGCAACTAGCAACGCTATAAGAGGGGCTGAGCAAAGCGGTAACATAGCCAAACAACAATTTGCTAGGACAAGGTGGGTTAGAGGTTTGGCTTAACAATATGGGAGACATGATAAAGCGTGTGGTAGGTATCACAGCATAGGCATAGCAACAGAGCGAGCATCTAGCAAGCAAAGATAGAAGTGATTTCGAGGGTATGGTCATCTTGCCTGCAAAGTTTTCCGAGAAGACGAAAGCTTGATCCTTGAAAACATACTCAACGGTCTCCTCGATCACGAGCTCGTCTCCCGGCTCTACCCAAAGCAAGAACACAAGCAAAGGGAGACACAATCAACCACGTGCAATGCACAAGCAACATGATGCAAAACATGGCACGATATGCGGGATGTGATATGCGGTGCATATGCATGATTCGGAAACGAAAGATTGAACCTGGCCTCAACTTGGAAAACCATAGTGCCGCTGGAAAGATGAGTTGATTTCAGTCGAAATCGATATAAAGATCACCGGAATCAGATGCACGGTTTGCAAATGGCAAGCAAAACAATAATGGCACAAAGCTGTGATTAACAGCACGAGTCCATCTAAATGCATCAAGAACAACATACTACAACACTCTAACATAGCAACAAAATACATGGCAGGGATCCACTCAAGATGCTTGACAAAACATGAACACTGAGCTTCGGCTAATTCACTCAATAGCAGGTTCAAACAAGCATGGCAAAAGTGCAAAAGATAACAGGTTACAGACTTAGTGAAATTAACAACATGTCAGGAATTTAACATTAGGAAGCAATGTTTAGAGCAAGATAATAACATGCTACAGGAACATATCATGGCAAAGCAAGGCATGGCATGAAGCTACTCAAAGCATACAACAAAAGTCCCTTACTGACCATAAGCCAAAAGGGATCAGAAAATACAATGGCAACCATGTGAACATAGCAAGTTTCGTTAACAGATTCAGACTTAGAAGAAAACTGGAACATGGCAAAATAGATATTAAGTAGGCATGTATACGAGCTCGATGCACTCACCACGAGGCATTGCATGACAAACTAAGCATACACCCAGCAAGTAGACATGGCATAGAAGCTAAACATGGCAAGAACAACATCATAGCATGCAAGGATAAACTATAACAACCTTGGCAAAATTGCTAAACATGTTAACAATCTGCCAGGAACATTTTATAGCAAAAGTAGAGCTCGATTGACTCAAGTTAGGCTGCTACATAATTGCAAAAATAGACATGGATAGATAGAGTACAAAAGTATCTACAAAACATCCTTACAGATCATGCTCAAAAGAGGCATGGATCACTCTGTAGCAACATGAATACATGGCATAAAAATATTAACAGGGCAAAGACTTGGAAGAATTCTAAGTCCCTGAAATCAGCAACATTACGAGAGCTACTTTGCATGCTTGTGCTAGTCACCACAAAGATCACAAAAATACATGGCATACACCCCTGTAAAGATGGCATGACATACTTCAAAACACATGTAGGGCTCAAGTTCATAGGAGGCACACATCAATCATGGCAAAAATGACAAATGTCCAAATCCTGATAAGAATATGGAACTAATATAAACTAGCACTCTTCCAACAGCATTTAGGGCATCAAGATGAACTCAAATGAACATGATGCAATGAGATGAAATGAAGTACTCGTCGAGGCGAACATTTCAATGTGCTACACGGCCAAAACGGAGCCACAAGGGCAAAGTTGTGATGCGATGAAGTATGCATAAAATGCCAGGGACTTAGTCGAAAATTAGACCTCGTGGGAAAGTCAACCCGGGATGGGGGTATTCGGGACGACGAGATCCGGATCGGGATGGGGCGCGTTTGGATGAGCGAGAGGGTGGATCTGATCCCACTCGCCGGATCAGATCTGGAGCGGATTTCGGCAAGCGGTGCGGGCGGTCTCCGGCGAGCGGTGCGGGGGCGGCGCCGGTGGACGACACCGGCGAGGCGGCGGATGGCGCCGACGACGGAGGCGCGTATGCCGCATGGGGCGAAGGGTGGCGTGGAGGCGTGTTCCGGTGAGGCAGGCGGGGAGGTCCGGCGAAGGGTCGGCGGCGGGGCAAGCTCGATGACGAAGCTCCGCCGGCTGGAGATCTTTGGCGATAGCCGGGTCCGGCGAGGGCGCGGACGCGCGAGGAGGCGGTGAACGGCCAAGCGGCGGCGCAGATCTGGGCCCGCGAGGGCCCGATCTGGGTCCCGCGGGCCGCGGCGGTGGAGGGAGCTGAGGTGGCGGCCTCTCGTTGGCTGAGGTGGCGGAGGCGGTGACGTGACGCCTCCCGGTTGGGCAGGGCGACGTGGCGGCAGGGTGGACGCGTCCGCCGGCGGGCGGACATGCCCGGCGGAGCGAGAGGAGCGGGGGTTAGGGTTCATCCGCGAAAAATTCGGGGAGGCACACATATATATAGGTAGAGGGAGCAAGGAGAGTCCAAATGAGGTGCAGTTTTCGGCCACGCGATCATGATCGAATGATCGAGATGATGGAGGGGGTTTAGGTGGGGTTTGGGCCACTTTGGAGAGGTGTTGGGCTGCAACACACACGAGGCCTTTACGGTCCCTTAGTTAACCGTTGGAGTATCAAACGAAGTCCAAATGGCACGAAACTTGACAGACGGTCTACCGGTAGTAAACCAAGGCCGCTTGGCAAGTCTCGGTCCAATCCATGAACGTTTAATACCCGCACATGAAAAAGAGGTAAAAGGGAACATCGACTGACATAGGAGCGCCAGAATGCAAAACGAACAACGGGGAAAATGCTCGGATGCATGATCATAAATCCACAATTCATCGGATCTCGGCAAACACACCACAAAAAAGTATTACATCGAATAGATCTCCAAGAACATCGAGGTGAACATGGTATTGAGAATAAAAGAGAGAGAGAGAAAAACCATCTAGCTACTAGCTATGGTCCCGTAGGTCTGTGGTAAACTACTCACGCTTCATCGGAGAGGCAATGGTGTTGATGTAGAAGTCCTCCGTGATCGAATCCCCCTCCGGTAGGACGCCAGAAAAGGCCCCTAGATGGGATCTCACAGGTACAGAAGGTTGGGGCAGTGGAAAAGTAGTCTCGTGGTTCTCTTGGAAGGTTTTGGGATATTTGAGAATATATAGGTAGAAGAAATAGGTCGGTGGAGTCACGAGGGGCCCACAAAGAGTGGGGGCCGCGCCCTACTGTAACAGCCACGATGCGGCTATATCTCCCACGTGTCGAAGCACGACTTAGAGGCATGACCGCATTGTAAGCAATGTCGCAAGAGAGGTAATCTTCACGCAACCCATGTAATGAATAAGGAAAGGGATACATAGTTGGCTTACAATCGCCACTTCACATAATACATGAATAAAACATTACATCATCCAAATACAATCAAGGTCTGACTACGGAACCACAAAGTAAAATAAGACTACCCCTAATGCTACAGATCCCCGATCGACCCAACTGGGCGCCACTACTAATCAAACTGAAATGAAACAACACAATGAACGAGATCTTCATCGAGCTCCTCCTTGACCTTGGTTGCGTCACCTACACGGTATCATCGGCACCTGCAAACTGGTTTTGGAAGTAATCTGTGAGTCACGGGGACTCAGCAATCTCACACCCTCACGATCAAGACTATTTAAGCTTATAGGAAGGGTAAAAGTATGAGGTGGAGCTGCAGCAAGCGACTAGCATATATGGTGGCTAACATACGCAAATGAGAGCTAGAAGAGAAGGCAAAGGCACGGTCGATAAACTATGATCAAGAAGTGATCCTATAGCAACCTACGTCAAGCATAACTCCAACACCGTGTTCACTTCCCGAACTCCGCCGAAAAGAGACCATCACGGCTACACACGCGGTTGATCCATTTTAATTAAGTTAGGTTTCAGGTTTTCTACAACCGGACAATAACAAATTCCCAGCTGCCCATAACCACGGGCACGGCTTTCAAAAGTTCAAATCCCTGCAGGGGTGTCCCAAATTAGCCCATCACAAGCTCTCACGGTCAACGAAGGATATTCCTTCTCCCAGGGCGACCCGACCAGACTCGGAATCCTGGTTACAAGACATCTCGACAATGGTAAAACAAGACCAGCAAAGCCACCCAGATGTGCTGACAAATCCCGATAGGAGCTGCACATATCTCATTCTCAGGGCACGCCGGATGAGCAATACGTCGGGTTGGCATAAACCTTGGTTGCCCAGGGGGCGCCGGACATCGCTCAGGTTGGACCAACACTTAGAGAAGCACTAGCCCGGGGGGGTTAAAATAAAGATGACCCTTGGGTTGGCCGACCCAAGGGAAGAAAATGCTAGTTGGCAAATGGTAAAACCAATGTTGGGCCTTGCTGGAGGAGTTTTATTCAAGGCGAACTCTCAAGGGGTTCCCATTATAACCCAATCGTGTAAGGAACGCAAAATCATGGAACATAACACCGGTATGACGGAAACTAGGGCGGCAAGAGTGGAACAAAACACCAGGCATAAGGCCGAGCCTTCCACCCTTTACCAAGTATATAGATGCATTAATTAAATAAGAGATATTGTGATATCCCAACAAATATCCATGTTCCAACAAGGAACAAACTCCAATCTTCACCTGCAACTAGCAACGCTATAAGAGGGGCTGAGCAAAGCGATAACATAGCCAAACAACGGTTTGCTAGGACAAGGTGGGTTAGAGGTTTGGCTTAACAATATGGGAGGCATGATAAAGCATGTGGTTGGTATCGCAGCATAGGCATAGCAACAGAGCGAGCATCTAGCACGCAAAGATAGAAGTGATTTCGAGGGTATGGTCATCTTGCCTGCAAAGTTCTCCGAGAAGACGAAAGCTTGATCCTCGAAAACATACTCAACGGTTTCCTCGATCACGAGCTCGTCTCCCGGCTCTACCCAAAGCAAGAACACAAGCAAAGGGAGACACAATCAACCACGTGCAATGCACAAGCAACATGATGCAAAACATGGCACGATATGCGGGATGTGATATGCGGTGTATATGCATGATTCGGAAAGGAAAGATTGAACCTGGCCTCAACTTGGAAAACCAAGAGTTCCGCTGGAAAGATGAGTTGATTTCAGTCGAAATCGATATAAAGATCACCGGAAACAGATGCACGGTTTGCAAATGGCAAGCAAAACAATAATGGCACAAAGCTGCAATTAACCGCACGAGTCCATCTAAATGCATCAAGAACAACATGCTACAACACTCTAACATAGCAACAAAATACATGGCAGGGATCCACTCAAGATGCTTGACAAAATATGAACACTGAGCTTCTGCTAATTCACTCAATAGTAGGTTCAAACAAGCATGGCAAAAGTGCAAAAGATAATAGGTTATAGACTTAGTGAAATTAACATGTCAGGAATTTAAAATTAGGAAGCAATGTTTAGAGCAAGATAACAACATGGTACAGGAACATATCATGGCAAAGCAAGGCATGGCATGAAGCTACTCAAAGCATACAACAAAAGTCCCTTACTGACCATAAGCCAAAAGGGATCAGAAAATACAATGGCAACCATGTGAACATAGCAAGTTTCGTTAACAGATTCAGACTTAGAAGAAAACTGGAACATGGCAAAACAGATATTAAGTAGGCATGTATACGAGCTCGATGCACTCACCACAAGGCATTGCATGACAAACTAAGCATACACCCAGCAAGTAGACATGGCATAGAAGCTAAACATGGCAAGAACAACATCATAACATGCAAGGATAAACTATAACAACCTTGGCAAAATTGCTAAACATGTTAACAATCTGCCAGGAACATTTTATAGCAAAGGTAGAGCTCGATTGACTCAAGCTAGGGTGCTCCATAATTGCAAACAAAGACATGGATGGATAGAGTACAACAATATCTACAAAACATCCTTACTGATCATGCTCAAAAGAGGCATGGATCACTCTATAGCAACATAAATACATGGCATAAAATATTAACAGGGCGAAGACTTAGAAGAATTCTAAGTCCCTGAAATCAGCAACATTACGAGATCTACTTTGCATGCTTGTGCTAGTCACCACAAAGATCACAAAAATACATGGCATACACCCCTGTAAATATGGCATGGCATACTTCAAAACACATGTAGGGCTCAAGTTCATAGGAGGCACACATCAATCATGGCAAAAATGACAAATGTCCAAATCCTGATAAGAATCTGGAACTAATATAAACTAGCACTCTTCCAACAGCATTTAGGGCATCAAGATGAACTCAAATGAACATGATTCAATGAGATGAAATGAAGTACTCATCGAGACGAACATTTCGATATGCTACACGCCCAAAACAAAGCTACGGGTGCAAAGTTATGATGCGGTGAAGTATGCATAAAATGCTGGGGACTTGGTCGAAAATTAGACCTCGCGGGAAAGTCAACCTGGGATGGGGGAATCCGGGACGACAAGATCCGGATCGGGACGGGGCGCGTTTGGATGAGCGAGTGGGTGGATCTGATCCCACTCGCCGGATCGGATCTGGAGCGGATTCCGGCGAGCGGTGCGGGCAGTCTCCGGCGAGAGGTGCGGGGGCGGCGCCGGTGGACGACGCCGGCGAGGCAGTGGCTGATGACGCGGACGAGGTGGCGGATGGCGCCGGTGACGGAGGCGCGTACGGCGCGCGGGGCGAAGGGCGGTGTGGAGGCGTGTTCCGACATGGCAGGCGGGGAGGTCCGGTGAAGGGTCGGCGGCGGAGGGAGCTGAGGTGGCGGCCTCTCGTTGGCTGAGGCGGCAGAGGCGGTGACGTGTCGCCTCCTGGTTGGCCGGGGCGACGTGGCGGCGGGGTGGACGCGTCCGTCGGCGGGCGGACATGTCCGGCGGCGCGAGAGGAGCGGGGGTTAGGGTTCATCCGCGAAAAATTCGGGGAGGCACACATATATATATATAGGTAGAGGGAGCTAGGAGAGTCCAAATGAGGTGCGGTTTTCGGCCACGCGATCGTGATCGAACGATCGAGATGATGGAGGGGGTTTGGGCGGGGTTTGGGCCACTTTGGAGAGGTGTTGGGCTGCAACACACACGAGGCCTTTACGGTCCCTCGGTTAACCGTTGGAGTATCAAACGAAGTCCAAATGGCACGAAACTTGACAGGCGGTCTATAGGTAGTAAACCATGGCCGCTTGGCAAGTCTCGGTCCAATCCGAGAAAGTTTAATAGCCGCACATGAAAAATAGGTAAAAGGGAACACCGGATGACATAGGAGCACCGGAATGCAAAACGGACAACGGGGAAAATGCTCGGATGCATGAGACGAACATGTATGCAAATGCGATCCACATGATGACATGATATGAAATGCATGACACGCAAGAACATGACAAGGCAACAACAGCGAATAACTGGACGACACCTGGCACATCGGTCTCATGGCGTTACACCTACCCCCTGGGCGCGCCTCCCGACCTTGTGGCCACCTCGTGGCTTTCCTGACGTGCACTACAAGCCCTCTGGATGTCTTCTAGTCCAAGAAAAAGCACCGCAAAAGTTTTATTCCGTTTGGACTCCGTTTGGTATTCCTTTTCTGCGAAACTCTAAAACAAGGAAAAAACATGAACTGGCTCTAGGTTAATAGGTTAGTCCCAAAAATAATATAAATAGCATATTAATGCATATAAAACATCCAAAATAGATAATATAATATCATGGAACAATAAAAAAATTATAGATACGTTGGAGACGTATCATGCCTTAATATCCTTTAGTTTCCATTAGGACTCCGCTGCCACAGGAGGGTAGGACAAAAGATGTCATGCAAGTTCTTTTCCATAAGCACATATGACTATATACGGAATACATGCCTACATTATATTGATGAATTGGAGCTAGTTCTGTGTCACCCTAGGTTATGACTGCTACATGATGAATATCATCCAACACAATTATCATTGCCGACCCATTGCCTACGAGCTTTTCACATATTGATCTTTGCTAAGTTAATTTGGTGTTGCTGCTGTTACAATCACTACAAAACTACTACTATTACTTCCACCACTGGTACCATTACTTTCATATTACTTTGCTACTAAATATGTTGCTACAGATACTAAGTCTTTCAGGTGTGGTTGAATTGACAACTCAACTACTAATACTTGAGAATATTCTTTGGCTCCCCTTGTGTCGAATCAACAAATTTGGGTTGAAGACTCTACCCTCGAAAACTGTTGCGATCCCCTATACTTGTGGGTTATCAGACCGCGCCACACACCCAGGGCCACGCGCACCCAGGACGAGGATGCCCCATGCCAGCAGGCCCGTGGCACCAACCCCCCAGCTATCGAACCCGCATATCTGGGCGGGAGCCCATCACTGTTGAAGGAGGCAAACCGCGGCAGCCATCACCGGCCATGCAGCCGCGCCCCACAGTGTCGCACCGAGCACTCATCCGCACAAGCCGCCAACTTGAATTTTTATCAGTCACCACCCCGTCCACAAGGACCAGCAGCCACATCCGGCAGCCATGGGGCCATAGCAAGAGAAACCGATGCATTTAGACAGCCGACAGCCGTAGCCAAGCAAGCAGGGAAGCAGGAGGCGTGGGGGGATTTGGGATCTGAGGGAGGAGGACACAATGCAGTAGGCTGGAGAGGAGGCTGTGCGTAGCCTCTCCGCCGCCGTCCGCTGTAGGGCTTCGCCCAAGGCCTCCTCTGGCGACGACAAGGGGAGGAGCGGGCTAATGGAGGCCGGACGGAGAGTGGAGGCGGGGACCAATCTTCAGTTACTCCCACTAGAGAGAATGATTTGACCAATCTTCAGTTTCCGGTCGAGTCTCTTAGATATCAATAAACCAGCCCTAGGACTTGTTTAATAGATATCCAGGTGCACCTATTAAACACTACAAAATTTCTGAAGCTCCACAGTCCCCACAGGACTGCAGAGCTCACCAAATTTAAATGTAAGCCTTTTTTGTTACACAACCAGAACTTTACACCAGCCGCGCATGTACACCAACGAGCATAGCAAGACAACCTAGACCAAGCCAGCATGTGGCGAATGACCCTAACCGGCTGTCACATGTCCAAGAACGAACCAACTCGACACAAGGTGAACAATGCTAACATGTCAGACCCATTCGCGAGCCGACGCGCTTGCTCGGCAATGCCACGACAGCCACGCAACATTGTCATGTGGTAAGCGTTGCTGGGTGCGTGCTCTGGCTGTCCGTCCATATGGCTCAGGGTGCACCGCACACAACAACCCGAGAAGCCAAGGCGACATCAAACATCTGAGTGAAAACCACGTAACAGACATGCCCCCTCTGAAATCAAACTAAGCAAGCAACAAAATACATTTTGTATTTTTCCTTCCCTTATTTATCCGGTTGATATCTTTGTCTTAGGGATATCTGAAAGCAACCATCATTATCCGTCGTTGGTGAATATACAGGGCAAATACAAATGCATTACAAACATAATCAGTTGCAGACAATTTGCAAGAAACGTCATGGGAATAGTTCACATGACTTCCTTTTCATGTTTCATTAGTTCTTTCGGCTTCTTGCAGCAGTTGGTCTCTGTGCCAATTGGCGCAACGAGTCATCTAGTAGGATTAATAACTCAATACAATTGTTGCTCCATAGGAATAGTAATTCATTACCAACAATCAATTAATATCCTTATCTTGATGGCTTCCATCCCTAAACCCATTCAATATTCTTCATGGATTGTACGTGTAACTTTCCTTCATATATATATATATATATATATATATATATATATATCAATGTAAACATTAGGCCACAAAGATTTCCATTAACTATCAAAATCACACTTAGGAGCTACATGCACTTTCAGCCTGTGCAATCCTGGTAATTGACAAAAAAACTCAACAACAGGGTTCTTATAATGTTTTTTAAACAAGTATGTAATTTATCTGAGAATAAATTTTATATTTGAGGTGGTTTTGATAGCCTCAAATATCACAAAGATGCTTGATGTTATCATAGATAGTTGTACTAGCATGAAAACACTATGAGTATTTGATGTTAGTAGAACCGCAATACATAGAGCAAACTCTCCCATAATATATATATATATATATATATATATATATATATATATATATATATATATAAACACTATTCTGATCACGGGATCAGAATAATATTCTGATCACAACATGAACTTCCCGAGTAACGCGCCTGACCTTCCTCGTGTGCTAGGTTGAACTTCAGCTAAAAGGTGTCCAAATGGGGCTTGCTATATACCGTTGGATAGCTATGGACATCAGTATCATGACCCAAGTTAAATTTTTGGCAAAATGTAAGCGGTTTAAGAGCAGTTTTGAAAACCGTTTTTTCTTCATATAAAAAACGTGAATCGTATTTTCGATCGCATTTTTAAACCGTTTATCGGAATGAGGAAAATTATATGGTGTTGGAAAGCTGCTACAAAACCACTCCTTCCACATGTTGAAAGTTTTCTCTAATTCCCTATGGTTAAAGAGTAATTCGGAAAATCGTAAAATTTCACAAACCGAACACCCGAGTTCGTATTTTCGACGCCATTTCTAAACTGCTAATCCAATTGAGGCAAATAATACGGAGTTGGAAAGCTTATGAAAATGCGCTACTTTTTTATGTTAAAAGTTTTTTTCTAATTTTGAATGGTTTAAAAGTAATTTAGAAAACGGTACAAGTTCCACCGAGTTCATATTTTCGAGCTAATTTTTTAACCATGCGTCCAAATGCAGCAAATGATATGGCGTTGGAAAGCTTGAAGAAATGCGAATTTTTTTGTATATATTATTTCTCCTAATTCATTATGGTTTTATGTCAGTTTTGAAAATGGTTAAAAGGGTATTTTTGCCGTAATTTCTACAAACTTTATCAGAATGGCGCAAATAATATACCGCTGAAAAGCTACGGAAAATGCGAAACTTTTTCATGTTGATGGTTTTCTCTGAATCCTGACCGTTTTCAAGTAATTTTGAAAATGGCGAGATCATTCGTTCTGCCTTTATCGCGAAACAGATTCTTCGAAAATGCACCGCGTGGAGAACCTGAACTTCTCGGCGCGTGTACCTGAACTTCACTCTATTTTTCACGTGATTTTTTTGCTTGTAGGTCTCCATCCACTGCTCGTAACTGAAAGCACAAGTGCTCCCTAGGTGGTTTTGATAATTGATGACAACATATCTCTTGTTGGACTAATGTTTCTATCTAGTATGTTTCAGATAAGTTCAACAATGGAGTGGCATGGACTAAAGGTTATGGGAACTCCTTCAAGATGCTAAGGACAAAGGATTGGCTAAAGCCTCAAGCTCAAGACTCTTCATTTTACATTTTAGTGATCCAAGATCACATTGAGTCCATAGGAAAAGCCAATACTATCAAGGAGGGATGAGGTGTTGCTTAATGAGCCTCTTGCTTCATGTGCTTAATGATGCTCCAAAATCCTCCGCTACTTTCCCACTTCCACATATGACCTAAACCCAAAGCCAAACTCGGACCTACCGATTATTTCTATCCGGCGCCACCGAGTTTCATTTGTCATAAGCCACTGCCAAACCCTAGCAATTCGGTTCTACCGATAGGGATCTCGGTCTCACCGAGATGGGATTGCAAACTCTCTGTTACCTATTGCAATATTTTCGGTCCCACCGAGATATGCAATCGGTCCCACCGAGATTGCAATGTAAATTCAGTGTTTCCTTTTTGTAACTTTTTGGTCTCACCGAAAGAGCAAATCGGTCCCACCAAGTTTGCCTGACCAACTCTCTGGTTAGCTAATTACCAAAATCGGTCTCACCGAGTTTATGTAATTGGTCTCACCGAGATTACGTTATGCCCAAACCCTAACCATATCGGTCCTACCGAGTTGCATGTCAGTCCCACCGAAAATCTCTAACGGTCACTGGGTTTACATTTTCGGTCCGACCAAGTTTGTTGATTCGGTCCCATCGAGATTGGAAAACTGTGTGTAACGGTTGGATTTTGTGTGGAGGCTATATATACCCCTCCACCTCCTCTTCATTCGTGGAGAGAGCCATCAGAACACATACACAATTCCAACTCATATGTTCTGAGAGAGAACCACCTACTCATGTGTTGAGATCAAGACATTCCATTCCTACCATATGAATCTTGATCTCTAGCCTTCCCAAGTTGCTTTCCACTCAAATCTTCTTTCCACCAAATCCAAATGATAGAGAGTTGAGTGTTGGGGAGACTATCATTTGAAGCACAAGAGCAAGGAGTTCATTACCCACACACCATTTGTTACTTCTTGGAGAGTGGTGTCTCCTAGATTGGCTAGGTGTCACTTGGGAGCCTCCGACGAGATTGTGGAGTTGAACCAAGGAGTTTGTAAGGGCAAGGAGATCGCCTACTTCGTGAAGATCTACCGCTAGTGAGGCAAGTCCTTCGTGGGCGATGGCCATGGTGGGATAGACAAGGTTGCTTCTTCATGGACCCTTTGTGGGTGGTTGCTTCTTCGTGGACCCTTCGTGGGTGGATCCCTCCGTGGACTCGCGCAACCGTTACCCTTTGTGGGTGGAGCCCTCCGTGGACTCGCGCAACCATTACCCTTCGTGGGTTGAAGTCTCCATCAATGTGGATGTAGGATAGCACCACCTATCCGAACCACGGGAAAAACATCCGTGTCTCCAATTGAGTTTTAATTCTCCAAACCCTTCCCTGTGCATTCTTGCAAGTTGCATGCTTTACTTTCCGCTGCCTATATACTCTTTGCATGCTTGCTTGATATGTATTGTGTATGTTGAAATTGTGCCTAAAACTCCACTCAAACCAAACAGGCCTAAAAACTAGCAACTTTAGCACTAAGTGTCTAATCACCCCCCCCTCTAGACACATCTACTTCAAGGTCCTACAAGTGGTATCAGAGCTTTGGTCTCCATTGCCTTGGTTTAATCACCATTGGAGGAAGATGGATGTGTCTACCTTAGGGAGTCTTAGACATAGATTGCCTATTCTTGATGAGTATTTTCATGAGTGGAAAAATGAGATGCTTGTAATCTTCAATCAATATCATTTGAACAAGTATATTGCTAGCCCTTGTGCACCTCATATTGATCCTTTGCATCCTACCCTAGATGAAGATATTGACATGATTCACAATCTTAGAACTATTGAGCTCATCATTAGAGGATTGCCCAAAAATTTGATTGCTAGTTTGCCTACTCTTAATTGTGCCTATACTATATGGAAATTTCTTGAGGAACGATTTCCCGATCATTCCTTGAAAAATTTGGATGAAATTCTCCATAAATCTATTGCCTTGAGTAAGATGAACTCTAGTGATCCTAGTTTTGGTAATTGTCTATTTGAACTTACCAATCTTAAGCATGCTAAAGGAGATGTTGGAATCATTAGTGATATCATATTTGAAGCTATAAGAATTCATAAAAGTGACCACTTTGATGATCATTTATCTAATGAATTACCCTCTCTAGGAAATGATGAGTCACAAGATCATGATGAACATGGATACTATGATGATGATGATAGTGACTTCGATCTTGATGATGCAATGAGACATTTTGGTCTTATGGCAAATCTTCGGGGATATGAATCAGGAGGAAAGGAATGGGTTCTTGATAGTGGATGTACTGATCATATGACCGGAGATGAAGAGATGTTTCGTGAGCTTGCTGAAAATGACGGCCCTCGAAAATATGTCACCTTTGGTGATAATTCAAAGGGTAAAGTGGTTGGCCTTGGCAAGGTGGCCATCTCACATGATAGTTCCATTCAAAATGTCATGCTCGTTGAATCTCTCGGCTACAACTTACTTTCAGTATCTAGACTTGCTGATTTCGGTTTGAATGTCCTATTTACTGAGGTAGATTGCCAAGTATTTCGTCGAGACAATCATAAAATGGTCTTTACCGGTATGCGTAGAGGTGATCTTTACATTGTCGATTTCTCTAAAAAGGCACAACCTAAAACTTGCTTTGTTGCTAAATCCTCAAAAGGTTGGTTGTGGCACAGACGACTAGGTCACGTTGGCATGAGAAACCTTGACAAACTTATTAAAGGAAATCATATCCTTGGAGTTAACGATGTCATGTTTGATAAGGATAGACTTTGCAGTGCTTGTCAAGCAGGTAAACAGGTTGGAGGAAGGCATCCCGTGAAGAACATCATGACCACAAGAAGGCCACTCGAGCTACTTCATATGGATCTTTTTGGTCCCAACGCCTACAAGAGTCTCGGTGGAAATTCTTTTGGTCTAGTTATAGTTGATGATTTTTCAAGATTTACGTGGGTGTTCTTTCTTAATGACAAGTCGCAGGTCCAGAAGATCTTCAGAAACTTCGCTAGGAAGGCCCAAAATCAGTTTGACATGAAGATCAAGAAGGTTCGGAGTGACAACGAAACGGAGTTCAAGAACGCAAATGTGGACACCTTTCTTGACGAAGAAGGGATTTCACACGAGTTCTCGGCTATGTACACACCTCAACAAAATGGAGTTGTTGAAAGGAAGAACCGGACGCTCATCGAAATGGCAAGAATGATGCTTGATGAATACAAGACGCCGAAGCACTTTTGGGCAGAAGTGGTTGAGACAGCTTGTCACGCAACAAATCACTTATATCTTCACAAGCTACTCGGCAAGACGGCATACGAGCTTCTCACCGGTAACAAACCCCAAGTTGGATACTTTCAAGTATTCGGCTCAAAGTGCTACATTCTTGATAAGCATCGTCGTTCAAAGTTTGCTCCTAAATCTCATGAAGGTTTTCTACTTGGTTATGGCTCAAACTCTCACACTTACCGTGTCTACAACAATTTCACCCAAAAGGTTGAAGAGACGGTAGGTGTGAAGTTTGATGAATCTAATGGCTCGCAAGTAGAGCAATTGCCAATTGATGTAGGAGACAAAGACCCTTCAGAAGCAATTCAAGACTTGTCCATTGGCAAAATTCGTCCAACGGAGGTGAAGGAGAGTACTTCATTCGTCCAAGTGGAAGCTTCTACTTCACGACAAGGAGAACCAAGAATCGACACGGAAGCATCCACAAGTGGGACACACCAAGATGAAGAAGACAAGGAAATACATCAAGACGAACATCAACAACCTCCTTCTCCACCACGACAAGAGAACGACGACGTCAACAATGAAGAAGGCCAAGAAGAAGAACAAGATGAAGAAGATGTTCAACGAAGACCCAAGCAAAAGCTCTCACGAGTTCGAGCAAGAATTGCCAAAGATCATCCCGTCGAGCAAATCCTCAATGATATACAAACCGGGAGAATCACTCGCTCAAAAACTCGTTTAGCTAACTTTTGTGAAAACTATTCATTCATCTCTAGCATTGAACCTATGAAGGTTGAAGAAGCATTGGAAGATCCGGATTGGATAAACGCTATGCATGAAGAGCTACACAATTTTGAGAGAAACCAAGTTTGGACATTGGTTGAGAAGCCCGACAACAACCACAACATCATTGGTACCAAATGGGTGTTTCGCAACAAGCAAGATGAAGATGGACAAGTGGTTCGCAACAAAGCACGTCTCGTCGCCCAAGGATACACACAAGTCGAAGGTATGGACTATGGTGAGACATATGCTCCCGTTGCTAGACTTGAGTCCATTCGCATCTTACTTGCCTATGCTAATCACCATAATATCACCTTGTACCAAATGGACATTAAAAGTGCTTTTCTAAATGGTGAAATAGAGGAGGAAGTTTATGTCAAACAACCTCCCGGCTTTGTCAATCCTAAGAAACCAAATCATGTTTACAAACTTCACAAAGCTCTTTATGGTCTTAAACAAGCTCCTAGAGCATGGTATAAATGCTTAACCAAGTTCCTTACTACGAGTGGTTTTGAAATTGGTAAAATTGATTCTACTCTTTTTACTAAAAGGGTTAATGGAGAACTATTTGTATGCCAAATTTATGTTGATGATATCATATTTGGTTCAACTAACCCTCTCTTTAGTGAAAAGTTTGGAAAGCTAATGTTAGAGAAGTTTGAGATGTCTATGATGAGTGAACTCAAATTCTTTCTCGGTTTGCAAATCAAGCAAACTAAGGAAGGTACATTTGTCTCTCAAACAAAGTACACCAAGGACTTATTCAAGAAGTTCAATATGCAAGAATGCAAAGGTATGTCTACACCCATGCCTACTAGTGGACATAATGATTTGACCAAAGATGGTGAACCAGTTGATCAAAAGGTTTATCGCTCTATGATTGGTTCATTGTTATACCTATGTGCTTCACGTCCCAATATTATGCTAAGTGTGTGCATGTGTGCACGATATCAAGCTGCTCCTAAAGAATGTCATCTTAAGGCTGTGAAAAGGATAGTGAGATATTTAATCCATACACCAAATTTTGGCATTTGGTATCCTAAGAGGTCTTCTTTTGATCTTGTTGGCTATTCCGACTCGGATTATGCCGGAGACAAGATTGATAGAAAGTCCACTTCGGGCACTTGTCAATTTCTTGGTAGATCTCTTGTGTCTTGGTCTTCCAAGAAACAAAACTCGGTATCCTTATCCACCGCCGAAGCGGAATACATTGCCGCTGGTTCATGTTGTGCTCAATTACTTTGGATGATCCAAACTCTTAAAGATTATGGGATTTATGTGAAACATGTTCCACTGCTTTGTGACAATGAAAGTGCTATCAAAATTGGTCATAATCCTGTACAACATTCTCGAACTAAGCATATTGAAGTTCGTCATCATTTCATTCGAGATCATGTTGCTAAGGGTGACATTAATCTTAAGCATGTTCGCACCGATAAGCAATTAGTGGATATATTCACTAAACCACTTGATGAGAAAGTGTTTTGCAGGTTGAGAGGAGAATTGAACATCATTGATGCTTCGAACTTGGAGTAGAAACTCCATTGGACACATGCAAGACATGAGCTTATGACTAATCCATGATATATCTCTTATGATAACTATCTTATGTCTTGGATATATTTGCACCTTGCATGTTGTCTAACCCATGTAGGTGCTTGGTTGAATCTAATTCCATGAGATTGCGACTCACTCACATCTTGAGCAATCTCTACATCACCAAGACTCTACACAATGGTGGTTGAAGACAAGGAAGCACAAAACCATTCAAACATATCCTTTGACAAATTCTATGTTGAGCTTCATGATCGTCATTTTTGGATACACAAGTGCTCTTCCTTGCAAGAACTAACCCATGTAGGTAGATGAACTCAAACTCCAAGTGGTGCTCCCAACTCTTGATGAGCTACATCAACCTTGAGCACCCACACAAGTTCAACTTGTAAGTGCATCTAGTGCCACCCCTAGTTGGTTTTGGAGTATTGACGACAAACCTAGTTGAGGGACTAATGTGTTTGTGAGAATTGCAGGATAACACAAGTAGAAGTCCCTCATTGATTCGGTTTTACTACCAGAGATGACCCCTAAAAATGTACGAAGACATTGAAGTCAAAGGTGGTATATGAAGATATTCACATTGAAGACTATGACAAAAGAAGACACGTTATGAAGCCTATGGAGCTCGAAGACTTAGATCTTTCGTAGTTCTTTTTCTTTTTGTTGAGTCATAGGAACCACCGTACTGTTAAGTGGGGTCCAGGAGAACCAGTCAGAATGACTGAAGTGATGCCTAAACCAAAAACCTATGTCTTCGAGTGAAGACAACGAGAGTGAATCTTGTCCAAAGCCGGACAAGTCAGCTTTGCTTGTAGCCCAAGTAAAGTTGCCATGAGAGTTTGAAATCTAATCGTTGAGACACGTGTCAGTTCCTTAGTGACCCAGGGTCACTTCGGACAAATCAGGTCGGGTTGCCAAGTGGCTATAAATAGCCCACCCCCTACAACCATAAACGGTTGGCTGCCCAAATTTCAGTGCACGGCTTTTGTCGTTTGAGAGCAACCCACCTCGAAGCCTTTGAGAGAAAATTCCTAGCGAGGAGAAAGCCCTAACCACCCAGAGCCAGAGTAAATTGGGCATCACTTAAGTCTTCTTGTCTGTGTGATCTGAAGACTTATTACACGTGAGGACTGTGCATCCTCCAGACGGTTAGGCGTCGCGTTCAGAGCATCCAAGAGACATTGTGGATTGCCAGTGAACGAAGTCTGTGAAGGTTTGGGAGTCTACCTTGAAGACTTACCTGAGTGATTGGGCGAGGACTATGTGACCTTAGCTCAAGGAGAATACAGTGAGGACTTGGTGTCCTGAGCTGCATGTTCAGGACTGGGTGTCCGGGACTGTGTGTCCTAAGGTTTGAATACCTAGCCGCTCCAACCAGACGTACAGTTGTCACAGCAACTGGAACTGGTCCAACACATCATTGTCTTCAACGAGTCACTGGTTTCATCTTCACTTCCTTTTACTTACTGTTACTCATTGTGAAGCCATTGCATGCTTGCTATATCTTTTGTCTTCACAACGTAACTGTATGATTTGTTTGGCTTCATAACTTCTTCCTACCTGATCCTTATTACACTGCAGCTACTTGTCATTGTGCTTTCACTCTATTGAATACTTGACCATGGCTTGCCTGGTGTAATCTAACTTCCGCTGCATAGTGATAGGCATATCTCTACTGTTTGTCTTCATAACTTCCACGTTTTGAAGACTTTCATAAAAATCGCCTATTCACCCCCCCTCTAGTCGATATAACGCACTTTCAATTGGTATCAGAGCAAGGTGCTCCCTTGTTCTGTGTGATTCGGTTTAACCACCTAGAGTTTTAGCTATGTCGACTGCAGGGATAATTAAAGTCTCCGTTGCATGCCCCGTCTTCGATGGAACTGAATATCCCTACTGGAAGAATAAGATGCGTATGCATCTTGAAGCCATTGACGTCGACCTATGGTATGTCGTCGAGAACGGCATTCCCAAGGCTGGAGAAGGTGTCACTGCTGCTGATGTCAAGAAATTCGTTCAACTGGACTCTACTGCCAAGAACATCATCTGTGGTCATCTGACCAAAGGACAGTATGGCCGTGTAAGTGCTTTGAAGACATCCAAGCTGGTCCGGGACTGGCTCTCCAAGGTCAACGAAGGCATCTCAACCAAGAGAGATCAAAGAATCAGTGTCCTTCGCAATCTCTTCAACCGCTTCAAGCGAAATGACAATGAGAATGTCCAGCACACATTTGACACACTCACTGACATCACAAATGAGCTTCAAGCCCTCGGCGCTACTGAGATCACCAAACATGAAGTCGTCAAGACGCTGCTAAGATCACTTGATAGTTCGTTTGACATCCTAGACCTGATGATTCAAGAACGTCCTGATTTCAAGACACTCGATCCATCTGACATACTTGAGAGGCTCAACACACATGAGTTTCAGCTTTCTGAGAAAAGAGATATCTACGGTCCAAACTATGGGCGAACTCGTGCCTTGAAGGCAAAAGTTGTCTCCTCATCTGAAGAAGAATCTGATAGCAGTTCTGATGATCCTGAAGACATTGGAAGGGAACTTGCTATGCTTGGGAAGAAGTTCCAAAAGTTCACCAAGAAGAAAGGCTTCAGAAAGTCTTCACGATCAAGCTCAAGGAATGATGAAGCTTCTGCTCATGACTACAAGAAGAAAACATGTCGCAAGTGCAAGAAACTTTGCCACTTCATCTCTGAGTGTCCACAGTGGGACAATGAGAACAGAAAGAAGAAGAAGAGCAAGGAATATGACTCTGACGACAAGAAGAAGAAGAAATATACAAAGTCTTCTTCCAAGTCTTCCTCAAAGTCTTCATCACACAAGAAGAGCTCATCTGGCAAGGCACGTGCGTTTGTTGGCAAGGAAATGGATTCAGAGGAGGAGTCCGCTTCTGAGGAGGCAGAGGTGGAGTCTGAGGAGGAGTCTGATTCTGGCATTGCAAGTCTGGCTACAGCATACGTCGCCAAGTCCATCTTCAACACTGAAGACAATGACTGCATCACCGACACCAATGCAAATGACAAGGACTACTCCACTCCTACCTACTGCTTCATGGCACGTGGTGCCAAGGTAAACAAACGCACTACTCACTATCAAACATCTAGTGACGATGACTCTGATTGTGATTCAAAACCCAGTTACAAAACACTTGCTAAAATTGCAACTGAACAACAGAAAGCCATGGAACATATTCAAAAACTGTTAGACAGAAGCGAAGATCTGTTGGGTGCTGAAATGACTCGATCTGAATCCTTAATTGAAGACATAAAAAATCTTCACGTTAAGTATCAGGAACTTGAAGATCGTCATGATACTCTCTCAACAACTCATGAAAAGCTTTCCTATGATTATCTTCAAAGGAAGCAAGAACTTGAGAAATTGAGAGCGGCTCATGAAGATCTTCAAAAGGAAAACGAATCACTTCGCGCCGAACAGATCAGTTCCGCTCAGGAAGGATTTGAACCACCATGTCTTAAATGCATTGAGCGTGATAATGCTACTTCTGTTGCTGAATGTTCCACTGCTACTGCTGTTGCAATATCTTCAACTATTGATGTGGTAACTAACCCCTCTGCTAAGGATACCACTGCTATTGCTGATGAGAATGCTAGGTTGAAGACATTGCTTGAAACAGGGATGTACAAAAGTCTTAAAGGACATCAGACATTATGTGATGTCCTCAAGAAGCAGATTCTGAACCGAAACCCTAGGAAAGAGGGTGTTGGGTTCGTAAGAAAAATAAATGTAGATGGTTCTTACTAGAAAGCTGAGCAGTACCCCAAAACCAAGTGGGTTGCTGCAAAGGAACCTTCAGGAGATCCATCCAATTTATCTGGCTTCACTTGTGCTAACCCCATTATCATTGATGAATCCTTTGGTGCAAACTATATACTATTTAAGAATCAGAATGGTGAAGTGTTTGCCAGGTACATTGGTACTAACTGCAGGAATGGACCGCCTATGAAGAAGATCTGGATTCCGAAAAAGTGTCTAGAAAATCTTCCTGTGAATGTCTTCATGACACCTCACTTGAAGAAGACAAACCTCAGACCAAAGGCTTCATACGGTCCAAAGGCTTCATACAAATAGAGGACTCACCTGAGTCACACTAACGCAAATGTTTTGCGGGGAAACCATACTCAGGCATATGAATATGAGAGCGGTTCATCAAACCGTCATGTTCATATGACCAAAAATTATTCTGCCTATTCTTATGAGTACTATTGTCCGCCTGCTAGACTGTTTGCTAGGGCTCCAAAACCAAAATTCTCAGATGCTGCACTTAGACTTATTGCTTCTAAGCCACCCTTGAAGATGTGGGTGGTTAAGAAAGCTTAACTCTCTTTTGCAGGGAAAGGTCTCTAGCAGAAAAACAAAATCTTCTGACGCTATTGCTGGGGACCTTAAAAATCTTGTAGGGCGCAAGATAAAATGCCCGAATGGCATCATTATGTACTTCGTTCCTGAATCGCATGCTACTCTCCCTATTAGTCATAATCTGGATCTAAGTTTTCATAACCCACTGGTTCGTCAAATGTTTTTGCTTCACAATTCTCTTCGTGAAGCCTATCCCCCTAACTGCACTGTAGGGTACGACACAACGTCTTCAAAGTCTTCAGAATGGATTATTGACAGTGGGTGCACAAATCACATGACTGGCAAAAGAAGTCTTCTCATGGACTCAACTTTACGTCCATCCGACAAGAGCCACATCACATTTGCTGACACTGGTAAAAGTAAGGTATTGGGTCTAGGTAGAGTTGCAATCTCAAGGGATCAACACATGGATAAAGTCATGCTTGTTGAATCCCTTGGCTTCAACTTAATGTCTGTCTCAATGCTTTGCGATTTGAACATGATTGTAATGTTTGGAAAATATCGTTGCCTTGTACTAATGGAATCTGACAAATCTCTAGTGTTTGAAGGGTATCGAAAAGATGATTTGTACGTGGTAGATTTCTCAGCAGGGCCACAGCTTGCAGTATGTCTTCTAGCAAAGGCTTCAGAATGCTGGCTATGGCATCAGAGGCTTGGACATGCTGGCATGAGGAACCTCCACACCCTTGCGAAGAAGAAGCATGTTATAGGCATCAAAGGCGTCAAGTTCAAGAAAGATCACTTATGCGGTGCCTGTGAAGCAGGGAAGATGACGAGGGCCAAACATCCCTCGAAGACAATCATGACTACTACTCAACCCTTCGAACTGCTTCACATGGATCTTTTCGGTCCCACTCACTACTCAACTTTTACTACTACTACTTGCCTCTATGGCTTTGTCATTGTTGATGATTACTCTAGATATACTTGGGTGCACATAATCCTTTACAAGACTGAAGTGCAGGATGTCTTCAGACGCTTCGCCAATCGAGCTATGAACAATTACGGCGCCAAGATAAAGCACATCAGAAGTGACAATGGCACTGAATTCAAGAACACTGGCCTTGATACATATCTTGATACCTTGGGCATCACACATGAATTCTCAGCTCCGTACACGCCACAGCAGAATGGCGTCGTCGAACGCAAGAACAGAACACTCATTGAGATGGCCAGAACAATGCTAGATGAATACAAGACTCCAAGAAAATTCTGGACTGAAGCCATTGACACTGCATGCCATACAATCAATCGTGTTTATCTTCACAAGCTTCTTAACAAGACATCTTATGAACTCCTAACTGGCAAGAAGCCAAATGTCAGTTACTTCAGAGTATTTGGCGTAAGGTGCTGGATCAAGGACCCACACCACACCTCAAAGTTTGCACCAAAAGCACATGAGGGTTTTATGCTTGGATATGGAAAGGATTCGCACTCCTACAGAGTCTTCAATCTCTTTCATTACAAAGTGGTTGAAACAGTGGATGTGCGATTCGATGAGACAAATGGTTCACAAAGAGAGCAACTGCCGAATGTGCTAGATGAAATTCCAGCTAGTGAATCAATCAAGCTAATGGGAACTGGAGAGATTATACCTTCTGAAGCTCATCCTGAAGAAGAACTTATCATCTCAGCACCTGATCAACATGAAGACAATGCTCAGCATGAAGACATTCCTCCCAACAACAACACAGATCAGCAAGAGCAAAGTCTTCGCCCTGTACATCCTCGTGTTGCCAATGAAGTGCAGATTGACAGAATAATTGACAGCATCAATGCACCTGGTCCACTCACTCGTTCAAGGGCAACTCAGCTAGCAAATTTCTGTGGGCACTTCGCATTCATCTCAATATCAGAACCCAAGAAAGTTGAAGAAGCCTTCATGGAACCTGAATGGATTCAAGCTATGCAAGAAGAGCTTCAACAGTTTGAGCTGAATAATGTATGGGAACTGGTTAAGCGTCCTGATCCACGGAAGCACAATATAATAGGCACCAAATGGATATACCGCAACAAGCAAGATGAGCATGGTCAAGTTGTCAGAAACAAAGCTCGTCTCGTTGCTCAAGGATATACTCAAGTGGAAGGCATTGACTTCGATGAAACATTTGCTCCTGTGGCTAGGCTTGAAGCCATACGCATACTGCTGGCCTATGCAAATCATCATAACATTCTTCTATATCAAATGGATGTGAAGAGTGCCTTTCTCAATGGCAAGATTGAAGAAGAAGTGTATGTTGCACAACCGCCTGGCTTTGAAAATCCAAAACATCCTGACATAGTATACAAGCTCAACAAGGCACTGTATGGCCTCAAACAAGCCCCTAGAGCCTGGTATGATACACTCAAATACTTCCTGAAGAGCAAAGGCTTCATACCTGGTTCCCTAGATCCCACTCTTTTCACGAAGACATATGATGGTGAACTGTTTGTGTGCCAAATATATGTGGATGACATTATCTTCGGCTGCACCAATCAGAAGTACAGTGAAGAGTTTGGATACATGATGCAAGAGCAATATCAGATGTCCATGATGGGGGAGCTGAAGTTCTTTCTTGGTCTTCAAATACGACAACAACGCAATGGCATCTTTATATCTCAAGAGAAGTATCTCAAAGATTGCCTGAAGAAGTTCGGTATGCAAGACTGCAAAGGCTTCACAACACCAATGCCAGCCAAACATCATCTGGGTCCTGACGACAATGGTAAAGAGTTCGATCAAAAGGTATACCGCTCCATGATTGGTTCTTTACTTTATTTATGTGCATCTAGGTCAGATATTATGCTTAGTGTTTGCATGTGTGCTCGATTTCAAGCGGCACCAAAGGAGTCGCATCACTTAGCTGTGAAGTGAATTCTTCGATATTTGGCTCACACCCCAACTCTAGGATTATGGTATCCAAAGGGCTCAGAGTTTGATTTGGTTGGATTCTCGGATGCTGATTATGCTGGTGAAAAAGTTGATCGCAAGTCTACATCAGGCACATGTCACTTTCTGGGACGATCACTTGTATGTTGGTCTTCAAAGAAGCAGAACTGTGTATCCCTCTCCACTGCTGAATCTGAATACATTGCTGCTGGATCTTGCTGCGCTCAGCTTCTGTGGATGAAGCAAACACTCAAGGACTATGGCATTCATCTGAAGCAAGTGCCACTTTACTGCGACAACGAAAGCGCCATCAAGATTGCCAACAACCCAGTTCAGCACTCGAAGACAAAGCACATTGAAATTCGTCATCACTTTCTCAGAGATCATGTTGTGAAGGAAGACATTGATATCATACACGTTAACACTGAAGAGCAATTGGCAGATATCTTCACCAAGCCCTTGGATGAGAAGAGGTTTTGCAAGTTACGGTGTGAGCTAAATATCCTAGAATCCTCAAATGTCCTGTGATCAGGCACACATCCTAACCCTTATGCATGTTGATGACTTAGATGTGCAACACACGAAGTGAAGTATATCTTCAATCAATGAAGACATACATTCTAAGTGTGAATACATTAATGTGGAATTTGACTTCGGAGCGCCACGATAATTGTGCGCCATGTCTGGGTCTAATACTTCCTATACGGTGGGTAACGCCACCACCAAACGTTCTATTCTGAAATGTTTCTCTCATGGCGTTACCTTGCGATGTCTTCACATTTGGTTTGGCTTCGAACATGTCTTCATGACTATCTTCACTACGTTGATTGTATAGATATATATATACTAGTGTTCTGTCCTCTACAACATTCACTTATAGCTATGTCTTCTTGTTTGAATCTTTTGAACTAAGTGAATGTGATCGGACCCTAACCTCTCTATTCTCTCTATCTCAAAATTCTATCTCTCCAAGTCATATGCATTCTATTGAAACTGTCGAATGTCTTCTCTGCTTGTCAGCAGAAGACACAGAGACAACATTTAAGTCCGTTTTCAATGCTCATTTATCCACATGAAATCCGGAGAAGTAGGAACGACCACCCGACAATCCAGGCGTGCGTGGGACGTGGAACTGCCCCCAAAATACCGCATGATGGCCACGTTCCTCAGATGCGAATCGCTAGGGGCACCTGTGTAATAGCACAGTGCCGCCCCTACGCCTATAAATTCACACTTACCGTGGTCATTATCTCCTTCTTCCACCCTCGCACGAACCCTAGCGCCACCGCTAGCTCTCGACGACGCCGGTGACGAAGCACTTCGCTGCCGCAACCTCTCCGACGCCATCTTCACGCTGATCACGGACATCGTCCTCTCCGCCGTCGCCGTAGGTGTCTTCCGTCGCCAAGTTAGGGCACGGAGGATTGAACTGCTCGGCATCATCTCCCACTCCGTCTAGCAGTTCCAAGTGTGGTAAATAAAACTTCTTTTTACAGCCCCTTTTGATCTCATAGTTCTGTCACTTTCTACCATAAGAAGTTTCTCTTCACACAAGTTAGATCTCTCAATCTGCATCTCGTAACATGCCTAGTATATTCACTTGTGCTTCATGAAGTAGTTAGATTCCTCACTTGTACTGATTTGTGGGTTCGTACAAATCTGGAACCAACTTCTTATCTATGAGTGAATGTCTTCGCACGATGAGATCAATGTCTTCTAAACTGATTAATCTTCAAAACCTTCTGAGAATTCATATGACCTCTTCTCCTTCCCTCGCACCTTAATGCTGTCACAGGTACATGTCCGTGGGAGAATCCTTTGGTTCTCATAGTCTGCATTCATTTGCAGAATTCCTACAGCATCACATAAATTCTCCTGAAGCCAGTTCCTGTTGGTCCAGCAAAAGGAAGCTTTTGAAGCCTTTGAAAGTTTTGAAGCCTTTCAAGTTAAAGTTTATGGCTTCAGAAATAGCAGCAAGGAAAGGGGGCAGACGGCGACGTGGAGGAACATCCAAAGATCTGCCTGATGACCTGGCAGAAATGTACAAAACAAATCTTGAAGAGAATTATGGTCAGCGCAAGACCCGAATCCAATGGATTCGATGCTATTGGGCAGAACAATGGTTCAAATACCGCTTCACAACCCAAGAGTATGCTGAGAAAAGTGCCATCAAAAGACCGTGGGGAGACATCTTATACAAGAACCTTGTACCCAGGTCCAGAGATGAAGCTATTGCCCAAAGCTTCTATCCATGCATGGTTCGTGGGCCACAGCCTGATGATGCACATCCATCGTCACTACTCTGGTGTCGTGACGACAATCTGTTCAAGCGCAACTTCCAGTTTGCCCAACAATCAACGAAGCAGAACAAGAAGAAGTTGGGGTTAGACTTCAACCCTCGTCCCTCCGCACCAAGGGAAGATGGCACACGCGACGCAGAACCCAATATCATCGGTCCGTATGCCAACCTTGAGGGCCTCATCACCCGCATCTTAGTCCAAGGGACTGCCGTGAATGACCTTCCAGCTGACTCTGACTCTGATGAAGCTCCTGCTGTACCGAAGCCAAAACAGCAGACGAAGCCAAAAGCTTCAAAGCCGGCCCCTTCACCAAAAATCTCAAGGGCGAAGCCATTGGCAACTGCACCTCCTGAAGACAGTGTGTAGTCTGAAGACGTATCCCGCGTCTCCAAGCCCCAGAAGGCCCAGATGCCTCAGCCACACACCGGCAAAGAGCTCACAGTTGCTGCCATTCTGCGTAGCGAAGCCATTGATCTGTTAAGTGATGAAGATCTTGGAGATGACGCTCTCGAGTAGCTCATCAAGAGCAAAGAAGAAGCTGAAATCTTCAACAATTTGCCTCTCTTTGATGTCGCCATCATCCACAACTTCATCGACGAATGGTTTGCCACACCAAACATCAGCTTCGAAGATCTGCAGCTGCCCGTTGGCCTCAGCGTCGCCTTCCAAGGCGCTATTGCTTCAGAACTTGCAATTGCCCAGCGCATTGTTGAACTGAAGCAGAAAATTGATCATGAAAAGGCTCAGTTCAAGAAGCATATGGCCAAGCTCAGCGTGCAAGAAGTGAAGAGCTTCAAGGTCATGATGCACGAACTAAAGGAAAACTTTCTGAAGAAGCGTGCAGAAGCTCAAGGTTCGCGGGAGCGAATGAAGTCTCTAGCAGACACATGTGTGCAGGCCTATAATGAGGCCGAGAAGCGCAAGGCACTTGGGCGTCCCGACATCGACCCCAGGATGGCCGCAGAAGAAGCCTGCTATGGCTGAACCAGAGGCACCAAGGCAAGAAGCAGTTCCAATTGTCTTCCCAACTGCAACGACTGGCTCGAAGCCAAAGAGCCGGTCAACCGCTTCAGAGCTCAAGAAGACGCGAACTGCAGAGGCTGAAGCTTGGAAGCGGAAACATACTGAAGCCTCTCCTTCTGCTCCCACTCAGAAGAAGCGAAAGATCAAGAAAGCTCGGGCTGCTCCCACAGAGCCCTTGATGGTTGAACCCCTTTCTGTCGTCCATCCTGACGCAGAACGACAACTGACAGTTCATGAGCCTGCTTCCACAGAGGCTCCTGAAGCTGAAGACATACCAGCAGCCGACCCCATCGCTGCTGAAGACATTGGTCATCAGGACAATGTACAAGATGATGCAGCCCTTCCTCAGTATGAACACAGCGAACTCATCAGCATTGGTCGTCCTCTAACGCCAATTGCACAAGATGCATCATGGGCGGATCGCCCTCAAGAGGAAGAAGACTTTGAGGCCCAGCCCACTCCAACCCCACAGGCGTCGTCTGCATTCCGTAGGCTTCACAAAGGTCCAAGGCCTCAAGTCTATGCTGAAGACATTCCGGCTGCATCAGCCGCAGAAGAAGCACCACAAGAGACCACTCATATGCTCCACCAAGAAGCACTTCTCCAGGAGAACGTGCTTGTGACCGACCCTGCAGCTAGTCAAGAGGAGGCTGGAAATATTGAGGCTGCCACAACCAACACTGAAGCCAATGTGGAGCCCTCCCCACCAAAAGCTTCAGAAGACAGCGAAGCTACTGATCCAGACACTTCTGTTCCTGAGTCTGCTGCAGGTCCTCAATTTGATTACCATGTTGAGCACATGCCTCATGTCCAGAAGCCAGTCCCAAGGCTACCGAGGTTCCCAGGTCCTGCATCAGCACCTGGCTCCTTTAACATCAATAGCTTCAAGGCAGATAATACGTTCTTCAACAGCTCCAAGAACCCCTATTCAAGGGAAAGGATTTCATCAGATAGGTTCTGGAGCTATCCTCAACGCAGCTACTATTCATGCATCCTATACAACCAAGGCCGCATCTTCCCGCACAAGCGCCTTGATGTTGAAGCTATTGTTGGTCTGCCCTGTCTAGAGGAAGCATTGGATTGCTTAAAGCAAGTGGGTCTGCTGCAGTTTGTAACTGATGAAGAGCACTGGAATGAAGAGCTTCTGCTGCAATTCAATGCCACCCTCCACATCAAAGGATACAATAGAGATCCGAAGACTTGGGCCCTGGAGTGGATGACCGGCAATGTCCATCACGAAGCCAATGCATTTGATATCATTGAGCTCACCGGCCTGCCCACTCCTGGCGAATTCTTCGAGGAAGGCTATCAACTACACACTGAAGCTCTTGAGAGCATATTCCAAAGGCCTGAACCGAATATGAGTCAGATGCTCTCCATGATGAAGCCATTGCCCCACGATGCTCCTTATCCAACAGAGTTCTTTGTTGAAGACTTTGAGTACCTGCCCAGAACCATCTATCACATTATCCGGCGGACTCTCTGGCCTATCAAAGGGCACTCTCCAAATGCCAAGATCGAGGGTGCAATGAAGACTCTGATATTTTGTATCCTTCATGGCAAATGCTTCAACGCACAGGACTTCTTCATATGCCAACTTGCTGCATCAGGCTCAGATTTACTTGGTTTGAAGTTCTATGCTCCTTGGGTAATGAGACTGATCAAGCTTCACTCTGCAATATCATATCAGCCCTCAGCCCGCAACCATCGGATCTTCTTGCCAGATGTGGATACCTCTGCTGAAGCTATATATCCTGAGCCTGCCAAGCAACCTTTGAGTCTTCAGAATGCAGAACACCAGAGCTTCACTCAAAACGTTGAAGGTGTTGAAGCCATCTCCAGGGTGTATCCTTTGGCTGGCACTACACGTGCACCACACCCTGCTTCAACTGAAGCTACTGACAGTGCAACTGCTTCAAGACCCAAGAAGCGCACTCGTGTTCTCAACGACCGAGAGCTTCTTGTGGCCCTTCATCAAAAGCAGGATAGGCATCATGACTGGTTGAAGAGACAGATGAAAAGCCTCTTGGTGGATGTAAATCGCATTCGAAATCTTGCCACCAAGAACGCCTTTGTTACCCATGAAACCTGTCGTCGTACATGGAAAGGGCTATCAATGATATGTACTGAAGCTGAACTTGAAGAGGATGGCTTCACTGAGCGATTCAAGTTTGACACCACACCTCCTAGAAGGGCTGTGATGCGAAGCACACCATCACTTGAAGACTCTGAGTTTTCTTCATCTGCTGCCACAGTCACTGCCAGAATCATTGATGAAGAAGACGATGCTACCTCACCGCCACCTGCTTCAGCACCTCCAAGCTCTTCTGCACCGCCAAACAACGCCAACAACCCTGCTACTTCATCTACTCCTCATGGGAACGAGTAGAGGCTCTATGTCTTCAAACCTTTTTGGTCATTACTGACAAAAGGGGGAGAAGCATATGAGACTGATAGTCTTCAAGAGGGTTCATATGGGCGGGTGCCTTATATTTTGCTTCGTGCTTACAACTCTCGTTTTTTTGCTACATTTGGTTCTTACGAGTTGTAACACTTAAACCAGATGGTCGTCTGCTACTTGTTTGCCACCCTGTTATGCGAAGATAAATTCTGCATGTGCGATGATAAATTCCGCACTTATCTCATTCTGCAGACGTCCATTTTCCATTATGCATGTCATTATCTTCATATACTTTCACATGCATAGTGAATTGTCATCATAAGCTGAAGTGGATCTCCACAAGTACAACCTGCCATGTGCATTTGCATTCCAAAAGCAAATTAACTTATATGCACATCTTCAAGGGGAACCCTTGCAACTTATGAAGACAATTCCTTATCTTTTACAATTTCACAGACTATATTCCCCGTTGAAAACTTCAACTAGTTTGTCATAAATCACCAAAAAGGGGGAGATTGTAAGTGCATCTAGTGCCACCCCTAGTTGGTTTTGGAGTATTGACGACAAAACTAGTTGAGGGACTAATGTGTTTGTGAGAATTGCAGGATAACACAGGTAGAAGTCCCTCATTGATTCGGTTTTACTACCAGAGATGACCCCTAAAAATGTACGAAGACATTGAAGTCAAAGGTGGTATATGAAGATATTCACATTGAAGACTATGACAAAAGAAGACACGTTATGAAGCCTATGGAGCTCGAAGACTTAGATCTTTCGTAGTTCTTTTTCTTTTGTGTTGAGTCATAGGAACCACCGTACTGTTAAGTGGGGTCCAGGAGAACCAGTCAGAATGACTGAAGTGATGCCTAAACCAAAAACCTATGTCTTCGAGTGAAGACAACGAGAGCGAATCTTGTCCAGAGCCGGACAAGTCAGCTTTGCTTGTAGCCCAAGTAAAGTTGCCATGAGAGTTTGAAATCTAACCATTGAGACACGTGTTAGTTCCTTAGTGACCCAGGGTCATTTCGGACAAATCAGGTCGGGTTGCCAAGTGGCTATAAATAGCCCACCCCCTACAACCATAAACGGTTGGCTGCTCAAATTTCAGTGCACGGCTTTTGTCGTTTGAGAGCAACCCACCTCGAAGCCTTTGAGAGAAAATTCCTAGCGAGGAGAAAGCCCTAACCACCCAGAGCCAGAGTAAATTGGGCATCACTTAAGTCTTCTTGTTTGTGTGATCTGAAGACTTATTACACGTGAGGACTGTGCATCGTCCAGACGGTTAGGCGTCGCGTTCAGAGCATCCAAGAGACATTGTGGATTGCCAGTGAACGAAGTCTGTGAAGGTTTGGGAGTCTACCTTGAAGACTTACCTGAGTGATTGGGCGAGGACTATGTGACCTTAGCTCAAGGAGAATACGGTGAGGACTTGGTGTCCTGAGCTGCGTGTTCAGGACTGGGTGTCCGGGACTGTGTGTCCTAAGGTTTGAATACCTAGCCGCTCCAACCAGATGTACAGTTGTCACAGCAACTGGAACTGGTCCAACAGATCATTGTCTTCAACGAGTCACTGGTTTCATCTTCACTTCCTTTTACTTACGGTTACTCATTGTGAAGCCATTGCATGCTTGCTATATCTTTTGTCTTCACAACGTAACTGTATGATTTGTTTAGCTTCATAACTTCTTCCTACCTGATCCTTATTACACTGCAGCTACTTGTCATTGTGCTTTCACTCTATTGAATACTTGACCATGGCTTGCCTGGTGTAATCTAACTTCCGCTGCATAGTGATAGGCATATCTCTACTGTTTGTCTTCATAACTTCCACGTTTTGAAGACTTTCATAAAAATCGCCTATTCACCCCCCCTCTAGTCGATATAACGCACTTTCACAACTACATGAGCAAGAACCACACCACCACCCAAGGTATGTTATTCCATCTTAGAGAAGCTTTACTCCAAGACATGAGTCAAAGCAACTCAACAAGATGTGAATACATCAAGATGCTTAAACGAAAAATGGTAACCCCATTTTGAGCTTAAACGATGAGTATGACCTATGATCAAGTGTTCTCACTTGACTCCTAAGTGAATATACTCTAACACAGGTGACTATGTCACCGCCCAACTCTAGATGAAGCTCTCTTGTGTTCTTTCTTTGTGTTATTGCATTTGTCTCATGCATGTTTATTTTCTTTCTCTTTTTCAAAAAAAAACTTCATCTAGATCTTTCAGTTTCTTCTCTTTTCTTTCTGTTTATGTTCTGCATTTTCTGCATTTAATTCCTTGCAAATCCTTCAGATAATTCATTGCAAATCTTTGTGAGATCCTACATGTCTAGTGAGCTGAGGTGACAAGTGTTTTTCTCTGTGTAAACTCGGTTTCACCGACTTGCAATTTTCGGTCCAACCGAATCTTTTCGGTACCACCGAAATATGCCACTCGGTGCCACCGACTTTGCAATCAGAAAAACAGTTTGCCACTTGTTCTACATTTCTTCTGATCCAGCTCCACTCAATGAATCTTGTCCTGTACAAGCATCACAATTTTATCCTTTGCTTTGTGCTGAGTCTCAAGGACCAAACCTATACGATGGATTCCAGAAATCCCTTCTTGGAAATTGATGTCAAAGGGGGAGAAAGAGATCACATCAAAGCTCAAGGGGGAGAGAAAGTCTCAAGGATCCCAGATGTTGTTAAGGGGGAGAGAGATCACATCAAGGGAGAGAAAAAGTCTCAGGGACCAAACCTACAAGAGAGAAAGTATTAAGGGGGAGAGAGAGACGTCCAGGGGGAGAGAATACTCAAGGATCCCAGATGCTTGATGCTTGATGTTCAAGAGGAGAGATATCACATGTCTTTTTAGGGGGAAAGACATGTTCATTTGTATCTTTCAGCTCTGATTTTCTGTTCCCTATCTTCTCCCAATATCCCATGTAAGATTCAGGGGGAGCAAGACACCTAAGGGAAAGAAATCAGTCAAATTCATTGCATATCTTTATTCTTGGGGACATGTTGAATCCAATGTGGTACCTTGTGCTCACTCTCTACATGTCATCCCAGTCTTGGTATTCTTGTGGTTTCTTTTGTTTGCTCTGGCTAGTGGATGTACATGTGTTATCTAACTTTGTTTGTGCAGGTTCATTCCTAAGCCAACTCAAGACCACAAGGTAAGTATATGCATCAAAATCATGAGTATGAGGAGTTCTTGCTTATGTGCATACTGTTTGCAAGAAGGACTCATGAGCATGAAGGTATTTTCCTTGATAATCTTTTGCTCTGATGCATATGGCCAAGATACATGTAACACATTGCCTACTCTGTCATGGTTATGCTCTCACATGCCTCTATACTTCATATTTACATGAGTGCATACATGTAGGGGGAGCCTATGCTTGTTACATGTCCTTCCAAAGCTTTACTTGTTGTTCTTTATATCTTTATCTAAAGCTTTGATGTATGTTGCCATCAATTACCAAAAAGGGGGAGATTGAAAGCACAAGTGCTCCCTAGGTGGTTTTGATAATTGATGACAACATATCTCTTGTTGGACTAATGTTTCTATCTAGTATGTTTCAGATAAGTTCAACAATGGAGTGGCATGGACTAAAGGTTGTGGGAACTCCTTCAAGATGCTAAGGACAAAGGATTGGCTAAAGCCTCAAGCTCAAGACTCTTCAGTTTACATTTTAGTGATCCAAGATCACATTGAGTCCATAGGAAAAGCCAATACTATCAAGGAGGGATGAGGTGTTGCTTAATGAGCCTCTTGCTTCATGTGCTTAATGATATGCTCCAAAATCCTCAGCTACTTTCCCACTTCCACATATGACCTAAACCCAAAGCCAAACTCGGACCTACCGATTATTTCTATCCGGTGCCACCGAGTTTCATTTGTCATAAGCCACTGCCAAACCCTAGCAATTCGGTTCTACTGATAGGGATCTCGGTCTCACCGAGATGGGATTGCAAACTCTCTGTTACCTATTGCAATATTTTCGGTCCCACCAAGATATGCAATCGGTCCCACCGAGATTGCAATATAAATTCAGTGTTTCCTTTTTGTAACTTTTCGTTCTCATCGAAAGAGCAAATCGGTCCCACCGAGTTTGCTTGACCAACTCTCTAGTTAGCTAATTACCAAAATCGGTCTCACCGAGTTTGTGTAATCGGTCTCACCGAGATTACGTTATGCCCAAACCCTAACCATATCGTTCCTACCGAGTTGCATGTCAGTCCCACCGAAAATCTCTAACAGTCACTAGGTTTACATTTTCGGTCCGACCGAGTTTGTTGATTCGGTCCCACCGAGATTGGCAAACTATGTGTAACGGTTGAATTTTGTGTGGAGGCTATATATACCCCTCCACCTCCTCTTCATTCGTGGAGAGAGCCATCAGAACACATACACAATTCCAACTCATATGTTCTGAGAGAGAACCACCTACTCATGTGTTGAGATCAAGACATTCCATTCCTACCATATGAATCTTGATCTCTAGCCTTCCCAAGTTGCTTTCCACTCAAATCTTCTTTCCACCAAATCCAAATCCTATGAGAGAGAGTTGAGTGTTGGGGAGACTATCATTTGAAGCACAAGAGCAAGGAGTTCATTACCCACACACCATTTGTTACTTCTTGGAGAGTGGTGTCTCCTAGATTGGCTAGGTGTCACTTGGGAGCCTCCGACGAGATTGTGGAGTTGAACCAAGGAGTTTGCAAGGGCAAGGAGATCGCCTACTTCGTGAAGATCTACCGCTAGTGAGGCAAGTCCTTCGTGGGCGATGGCCATGGTGGGATAGACAAGGTTGCTTCTTCGTGGACCCTTTGTGGGTGGTTGCTTCTTCGTGGACCCTTCGTGGGTGGAGCCCTCCGTGGACTCGCGCAACCGTTACCCTTTGTGGGCGGAGCCCTCTGTGGACTCGCGCAACCGTTACCCTTCGTGGGTTGAAGTCTCCATCAACGTGGATGTAGGATAGCACCACCTATCCGAACCACGGGAAAAACATCCGTGTCTCCAATTGCGTTTGAATTCTCCAAACCCTCCCCTTTACATTCTTGCAAGTTGCATGCTTTACTTTCCGCTGCCTATATACTCTTTGCATGCTTGCTTGATATGTATTGTGTATGTTGAAATTGTGCCTAAAACTCCACTCAAACCAAAAAGGCCTAAAAACTAGCAACTTTAGCACTAAGTGTCTAATCACCCCCCCTCTAGACACATCTACTTCAGGGTCCTACAGTAACTCTCCATCCACTCACCGGAATTGAGCAAGTGATATACCAGTGGAAAGCTACCGTAAACACGCTACTTTTCCGTGTTGATCATTTTTTCGTACTCGCGACGGTTTTAAAAGTTTTTCAACTGAAATTCATTCAGTGTAGTAGTTGAACTTCCTGCTGTTTTACGTTGAACTTCCGTGACGTATTTTTGTTTGTAATTTTCTCATCCATTCGTCAATGTTACACAAATGATATTTCTTTTGTACAAACCACTCTCACAATAAATTTTTTAATTTTTTCCGATCGAGGACTTGAACTTATAACACAAAAAATTGAGCATTGCCTTTTAATTCATTTTTCTCATATTAAACACACACCATGCAGTACATGAACTTTTTTAAAATTGAACTTCATACTTTAATTTGGACTTCTAGCAAATACATGATGAAACCTCCTTTACAATAACTTCTGAACTTCCTGGCCTGACCACGTGAACTTCTAGCAAAAGTCTTTTTACGCTTTGTCTTTTTATTCTTTTTCTTTATATGAAACGCATTCTATGTAGTAGTTGGACCGTTGGTTGTCTTCATTTGAACTTCTAAAACACTGATTGAAATAACCGTTAGAAATCCTAGGTTTTCGTTTCATGAGTTGTTTTAAAAAAATGATAAATTGGCCTTTTGTTTTTTGTTTTTTAACATGTAAATCCTATGTTTTAATATACTCTGAACTTCTATGTTATTTTAATTGGAACTTCACCTTGGTTTGATTTTCTATTCTCGGTTAGAATCTGAGTTTTTAGTAAACATTGAACCGGTCTGTTAATTTAATTTGAACTTCTAGATCTGTTTGGAAACGGGGAAATCCATTTTTCTAATTACATTTTTTATTTTTTTTGTTACTTTAATTTGACCTTCCATTTTGTGGATATTTCGATGTTGTGTTCCTTTTTTAGGGAACTTGTTGCAATGAAAAAAATTAGGTTTCATTTTATTACCTTTTCCTCATCCGAACTTTTGTGTTGCCATGCACCTACACACACACTCACATGGTTTTAACACACATCTAACCATCAAGATGTTCTAAAATTTGAAGTTCTGAGTTTTATTCTTTTAATAACGAGAAAATTCTGATTTTTTTATAGGCATTGAACTTCGCCATTTTTGAAATTTGAACTTCTCAGTTTTTGGTTAGTAACGGGAAATTTTTATTTTTTTATAACGATCAAACCACTCCATTATTTTAATTTGAACTTCTATTTTTTAAATGGGGAAAATCATTTATATATTATTTTTTGAAAGGCTTTTTTTAAGTTGATTTTTTTTGAACTTCTTCCTCCATTATTATTTTTGAGCTTCTACATTTGTATTTTTTGAACTTCTCATTTTTTATAATTGAACTTCTTGGTTTTGGAAATAAACAACGTACTTATCCGTTAGTTAAATTTCAACCTATATGTTATTTTTGAAAATGGGGAAAATCCATTTGGAAAAGAGGGTCACACGACCATCTTCATCATGCGGGGTTATGCAATGACCGGCACGAAGGCGTGCTCACTAGTGATACTTTCTTCCTTTTGTTCTCGTTTGAAGTTCGTCTTTTTTTAATGATGAACTTCTCGCGTAATTTTTACATGGTTTTTCTCATGTTTTTTGAAGTGAGAGAGTGAATGAAATCTGCTTGTTGACCTCACTGAAGTTTTTTGATTTGTTTGAATGTTATTTTTCTTCTTTATTGTCAAGTATTTTCGTATTTTGAACTTTAATTGTTCTTGTTTTTTTGACTCGTGAACCTCTTGTGAGTTTTGTTAAATCTTTTTTCTCTTTTTGTTGAACTTTTTTTCACGAATACCCGTTGTTTGTCGAAATGGACCCCTCATCTTTTTTTAAAGGATTGTTTATGCTCTTAACTCTCTATGTGTTTTGTATAAATGAGCACATCGATAATATTGTCTTCTACATTTTTACGCAAACTTTTTCCTAGTACACATACATGACCTTCTCCCATATATTTATTTTAACTTTTTTTCAAGATAGAAAGAGCGACGGAAAATACGATGAGTAATTCCAGCAGTTCTACACCACTGTGTAATGAAGTTTTTTCATCCTGAAGGGGAGGAGGGTGCAGCAGAAGGAAGAAGGTCAGCAGCCGAGCAGAAAGAAGGTCATCTTTTGGTCTAAGAAAACTTCTGTAGATATCAACCAAGGTCCAAAAGAATATTTTAGGTACATACCATATGATAAACAACAGAACACTGTTTTTGATACAGAGAAGGTTCATTCACATATATACATGAGCAAAGTATCTATTCCAAATCTGGTAGACAAATGATCCATGCACAACTAACCCAGACAACATTTATCTATACCAAATCTTCCTGAGCTGAAATACTAGCCGAACTTGGACCCTGAGATCACCGAAGTGCCAATTAGTGTGATCTACGAGACCAACAATTACTTCATGAGTCTCTCAATAAAAAAACAATTACTTCATGAGTATGGAGTACTGAAGTTCAAGGTATTTTTCAGAAATGGTTAAACTTACAAAAAAATGTTTTTCCACCTTTCTACGAACTTACTATGGTGTACTTGTGAAGTTCTTTTTGCCTCGCGACATTTTTAGGCATTTTTTTGCTGTCGGTAAAATGGCCTAGGTGGTCCTTTTTTTATTGATGAGTTTCTTCGGTATGTGGTACATGTGAACTTATGAATTTCTAAAACATGAACTTCGCATTTATATCTAGTAAGTATACTGTTAGTATGCTCCCTGTGACCCTGTGTAGATATTTATAGGAAAGAAATTACAAAGGCAGACAATTTATTTTCAGAACAATAGTACTCCCTGTCATCCTATGCCAATCATTGACGCCAAGGTAAACATTTCTTCTGAAAAGATAAAAGGTCTCCTTTTTCCTCGCTTGAGCTAGCCAGGGGCCACTAAATATGTGTGATTGTGTTTATACCACATGTTTTACACTAATCCATTCCTCTCGGTAGCTCCACCCGTGTTGTAGTGTTTGGACACCAAAAAGCTAGCCGCACCGGGAGACGTGGGGTATAAATGCTTCTATACAAGTTTGTGCTTGTTTTTACACCACATCTTTTGGTCCTTATCTCTACATCTTATCTTCTTGAACTAGCCACCACCACACATTTTATTCTTTTGTTCTCTCTCCTCCATGTTCTCATGGCCATACTAGTTAAGAGAAGACCATTTTCACTTCGGGTTCAGGCACCCGGCCGACAACGTTCAGACCAACTCGGGAGGATTTGGTGACCTGGGCACCAGCGGCGTGGTCCTCGGCCTTGTACATCCTGCACTCCATCAGGCCGTGGCCTGCATCCCTACCGGAGAAAGCTGAATCTCTTGACCTGCTACTTCTTCAGAGTTCGACCTGCTTTTTCTTCAGAGTCTGACCTGCTACTTCGTCATGCAAGATGGAGCACAGCATGGTTGGCTTGATCGGAAACCTTGCTGAGGAAATAGCTGTCCTCAAATGCAGCCAATATGGTAGAATGGCCTCGATGTAGATGGACCAACGGAGAACGCAATGAGAAAAGGAACAACACGGAGAGATGGCTGCCCGCTAGGACTTCTCGCCAGCGAGGCGCTGGACTGCCCTTGTGGATGGTGTAGATGGCACACCGGCGGCTTCTACTTGGGGGCGCGATGGTGATCAGTCGGTGACTCGAGAGCACCGGCGCCCTTTAATTGCAACGGCGACACTTCTCAAGATCGTGCGAGGGCCATCCATGGCGCATGCTGGTGGTGCAGGGCGCGTCGACGGCGGAGATGGCCCCGGAGGCGTCCAATCCAGATGACCGGCAGCGGCGGCGGCCTATGATATCTCTGGTCAGTAGACCGCGGGCTTCGGGCCGGGGGCGCGGTGCTCGCCGGCAGGGGAGGGGCGCGCCGATGGGGGCGCCGCTATGGGTGGGGCGGCGCGTGGCCGCGGGAGTAGGCGGGATCCGGCGAGGGGGAACCGGGGAAGAGGCCATGGCGGAGAGGGAGCTCGGACGGGATGGGATCTGGGGAAGTTGGGGATCGAGGGGAGGCGGTGCGTGTTCTTTTTTTTTTCTCGCGGGTTCTGGAGTTCTGGAGGACCTGCACGCGTCTATACAGGGATGTTGTGATCCAAATAGTTATTCTGATCCCATGATTAGAATAGTGCTATTCTTTATATATATATATATATGTGTGTGTGTGTGTGTGTGTGTGAGTGAGAATGAACTTGAGTGTCATTGCATAAATCGGTTGTCATAAACTCGACAGAGTTTTCTCTATATAGCCATCCATGCAGCAAGCATACAAAGGTTGATATGCATCAATGACAAGAACCATTTCTCCAAAACCCTATACCCCTCCTCCCATTGGCAAGAATTACCAAAATTTAAGAAAATCTAGAAAACCAAATATAGTGTGAGGTCATCCTAAATTTGTGCATTTATCATACTGGCAGTGAAATCGAACGCACATATATATTTATGAACAATCAAAGGAGAGTGTTGAGTATATAGCTCTTAGGTGTGACCCGCCCAGGAGGGCCGGGTTACACCGTTGGCGGCTCAACATGAAGAAGGTCCATGGAGGCCCAAGGAGAAGTACGAAGACGACGACTCTTGGAGGCAGGCCTAGTAAAGGCCCAAGACCTGGGCCTGTGAACTGCCGTATGAAGACTTGTTTTGTAAGGTAGGATTAGTTAGAAACCGAGCCGGCCACGCTGTGTGAGCCGGCCGAGACTCTGTAAGCCTCCAGGTCTCTACCTGTGTATATAAAGGTGAGATCCGGCGGTAGGTTAACTCAAGAAACAAGCAATCGAGAACTAGGTCAAGCGTATTCGCTCCCTTGTAATCGAAACTCAAGCAATACAATTAGAAGCAGGACGTAGGCCTTTACCTCGTTGTGAGGGGCCGAACCTGAGTAAAATCTCTGTGTCCTTTGTCCCGTTCAACCCCTTCAAGCTAACCTAGTTGCAATGGCTCCACACCTAAGTCCTTTCACTAGGGCATCTATCGTGACAAATCCGCGAAAGTTGGCACCCACCGTGGGGCCAGAGCATCGGTAGTTTTGAGTTCTTGAAGGGCAACTTCTCAGGGATCGAGGGATACGACGTCGGCTGGATGACCAAGAGTCGCCGCGGAAATCTCTACATCAACGATGCTGGCTGGGGTCCTGAGGCCGACTCAATTGAGTACGGGTACCGGGTCCCCTTCGGCGGAATTCCCGTCTTCATCGGCAAGATTGGAGAGTCGAAGCCTAAGCCGGATATCTACACTGACACCATCGAGGCGGCTCAGTGATGTCTACTACGCAACTTTCTTCTTGTAGATGTTGTTGGGCCTCCAAGTGTAGAGGTTTGTAGGACAGTAGCAAATTTCTCTCAAGTGGATGACCTAAGGTTTATCAATCCGTGGGAGGTGTAGGTTGAAGATGGTCTCTCTCAAACAACCCTGCAACCAAATAACAAAGAGTCTCTTATGTCCCCAACACACCCAATACAATGGTAAATTGTATAGGTGCACTAGTTCGGCGAAGAGATGGTGATACAAGTGCAATATGGATGATAGATATGAGTATTTTTAATCTGAAAATATAAAAACAGCAAGGTAACTAATGATAAAAGTGAGCGTAAACGGTATTGCAATGCTAGGAAACAAGGCCTATGGTTCATACTTTCACTAGTGCAAGTTCTCTCAACAATAATAACATAATTGGATCATATAACTATCCCTCAACATGCAACAAAGAGTCATTCCAAAGTCACTAATAGTGGAGAACAAACGAAGAGATTATGGTAGGGTACGAAACCACCTCAAAGTTATCCTTTCTGATCGATCTATTCAAGAGTTCGTAGTAAAATAACATGAAGCTATTCTTTCCGTTCGATCTATCATAGAGTTCGTACTAGAATAACACCTTAAGATACAAATCAACCAAAACCCTAATGTCACCTAGATACTTCAATGTCACCTCAAGTATCCGTGGGTATGATTATACGATATGCATCACACAATCTCAGATTCATCTATTCAACCAACACAAAGAACTTCAAAGAGTGCCCCAAAGTTTCTACCGGACAATCAAGACGAAAACGTGTGCCAACCCCTATGCATAAGTTCACGGAACTCGCAAGTTGATCACCAAAACATACATCAAGTGGATCACGTGATATCCCATTGTCACCACGGATAAGCACATGCAAGACATACATCAAGTGTTCTCAAATCCTTAAAGACTCAATCCGATATGATAACTTCAAAGGGAAAACTCAATCCATTACAAGAGAGTAGAGGGGGGGGGGAGACATCATAAGATCCAACTATAATAGCAAAGCTCGCGATACATCAATATCGTACCACCTCAAGAACACGAGAGAGAGAGAGAGAGATCAAACACATAACTATTGGTACATACCCTTAGCCCCGAGGGTGAATGATACGTCTCTGTCGTATCTATAATTTTTGATTGTTCCATGCCAATCTTATTCAACTTTCATATACTTTTTGGCAACTTTTTATATTATTTTTGGGACTAACATATTGATCCAGTTCCCAGTGTCAGTTCCTGTTTGTTGCATGTTTTTGGTTTCGCAGAATATCCATATCAAACGGAGTCCAAACGGGATAAAAACGGACGGAGCTTATTTTTGGAAATATGGAAAATTCAGAAGGAAAATCAACGCGAACCAGTGCCCGAGGTGGTCACGAGGCAGGGGGGCGCCCCCCTTAGGGCGCGCCCCTACCCTCGTGAGCCCACTGTAAGGAGGTTGACGCTCTTCTTTTGCCGCAAGAAAGCTAATATTCGGGAAAAAATCACAGCGAAGGTTTCAGGCCAATCGGAGTTACGGATCTCCATATATACACGAAACGGTGAAACAGAGCCAGAACAGAATGTAGAAACAAAGAGAGACTGAGAGACAGATCCAATCTCGGAGGGTGAAAGTGCATTATATCGACTAGAGGGGGGTGAATAGGCGATTTTTATGAAAGTCTTCAAAACATAGAAGTTTCGAAGACAAACGATAGAAATAAACCTATTACCATGCAGCGGAAGGTAGACTGCACTAGGCAAACCATAGTCAAGTATTCAATGAAGTAAAAGCACAATGACTAATAGCAGCAATGTAGTGAGGATCAGGTAGGAAGATATTATGAAGCCAAACAGAACACACAGTCACTCAGTGAAGACAAAAGATAGTGTAATTATACAATGACTTCACAAGGACCAACAGTGAGTAAAGGGAAGGGAAGGATGAAACCATTGACTCGTTGAAGACAACGATTTGTTGGACCAGTTCCAGTTGCTGTGACAACTGTACGTCTGGTTAGGGCGGCTAGGTATTTAAATCTGAGGACACACAGTCCCGGACACCCAGTCTTGAACACACAGCTCAGGACACCCAGTCCTCACCGTATTCCCCTTGAGCTAAGGTCACACAGACCTTGCCCAATCACTCTGGTAAGTCTTCAAGGTAGACTCCCAAACCTTCACAGACTTCGTTCGCCGGCGATCCACAATGTCTCTTGGATGCTCAGAACGCGACGCCTAACCGGCTGGAGGACTCACAGTCCTCAAGTGTAATAAGTCTTCAGATCACACAGATAGGAAGACTTAAGTGATGCCTAACACTCATTGGCTCTGGGCGGTTAGGGCTTTATCCTCGCAAGGAATTCTCTCTCAAAGGCTTCGAGGTGGGTTGCTCTCAAACGACAAAAGCCGTACTCTAACTCTAAGCAGCCAACCGTTTATGGTTGTAGGGGGTGGGCTATTTATAGCCACTAGGCAACCCGACCTGATTTGTCTGAAATGACCCTGGGTCACTAAGGAACTGACATGTGTTCCAACGGTCAGATTTCAAACACACACATCAACTTTACTTGGGCTACAAGCAAAGCTGACTTGTCCGACTCTGGACAAGATTCGCTCTCATAGTCTTCACTCGAAGACATAGGTTTTGGTTAAGCATCACTTCAGTCATTCTGACTGGTTCTCTTGGACCCCACTTAACAATACGGTGGTTCCTATGACTCAACAAAAGAAGAAAAAGAACTACGAAAGATCTAAGTCTTCGAGCTCCATAGGCTTCATGCGATGTCTTCTCTTGTCATAGTCTTCAATGTGAATAGCTTCATATACCACCTTTGACATCAATGTCTTCATACATTTTTAGGGTTCATCTCTGGTAGGAAAACCGAATCAATGAGGCACTTCTACCTATGTTATCCTGCAATTCTGACAAACACATTAGTCCCTCAACTAGGTTTGTCGTCAATACTCCAAAACCAACTAGGGGTGGCACTAGATGCACTTACAATCTCCCCCTTTTGGTGATTGATGACAAACTAGTTGAAGTTTTCAACGGGAATATAATGTCACACCCTAGCTAGTCATGCATTAGAGTGTTGCATCATGTTTACTCTTTCATCAGAAACCTGAAATGGGGATGACAGAACCCCCAGTCCCCTCTGAAACCAACTAGGGTTACTAAAAATAATTTTCAGTGAACCTGAAATGCCCATCTAAAATGCCCATTATTTTTGTCTTGGTTCAGAACCTCTGCCAAAAGTGGTGCACATTTTCCTAGGCCATCCTAGGGTTTTTGAATTAAATCATAAATATTTGGATTTGGGCATTTAAAATTATATAAAATATTTAAATGCTCAAATATCTCCAAACTAAAATGTTTCATGTTGGAAATAATCCAACTATGGACCAGGAGTGATTTGGTGATTTTTGGAGTTGCCTAAGTATTTTATTAAATTCAACAAAGTTGCAGAAGTATTAAAAAAGAGAAAACAGAAGGAAAATAGAAAGGCTTACCTGGCGCCCAGCACCCGGCCCACCTGCCGGCCCAGCCCAGCACCGCGCCAGCGAGCTGCTTGCCGGCCAGGCAGGCAGGCAGGTGCTCGACGGCGAGCACCGCATGGGTGCCACGCACCCGCTCGCCGCCTCGCCGCCTCCCTCGCCCGGCTAACGCTGTGAATCGGCCTCCCTCTCTCCCCCGAACCCCCCAGACACCCCCTCTCCTCTCCAGCTCCTCCCCCTCGCATGCCCCAGCCATGGCCGACGCCATCGCCGCCACCCCCTCGCTGTAGCCACGCCCTCCGTCCACCCCACGCCGTGCCACCGTGTCCAGGA